>NC_137776.1:34705373-35026435 GCF_963455305.1 Plecotus auritus
TGAGCCCTATTCCCATCTCATTCCTTTAGTTGGATATATGCAACTGTCTGTACCAAATCTGATTAATTCAAACGACTGTGGAGAGAAAATTTGAACTTAATGGATTATATATTTTTATTTGCAAGCCTGGACTTTTATTGAATAGCTAATTTATCTATTCAGCAGATGTAAGCCACGGACCCATACTCCTCTGGGTGAGGACTAGGAAAGAGCGTTGGCAGCCTTTTTGGATTCAGTTAGGAGGCATAAGGAAACCTAATAATTTAAGAAAGGCTTTAGATAATAGTATCAAGTTAGGTCCTTATATAAAACATTGGTCATAAGTATCAAAAAACAACTTTTCCACACTGACAGGGTCATCTTTTTTTAAAATAAAAAGTAATTAGTAAGGGGGAGTTGGGCTGCAGTCATCAATGATTACAAAAGTATCATTTAAAAAGATATAAGTTTTTATTGATTTCCAGAGAGAGGACAGGCAAGGGATAGAGAGATAGAGAGATAGGAACATCAATGAGAGAGAGGAACATCATCAATTGGCTGCCTCCTGCCCCCCCTCCCCTAGTGGAGACTGAGCTACAACCCAGCAGGCAGGTGCCCTGACCAGGAATTGAACCTGTGACCTCTTGGTTCCTGGGTCAACTCTCAACCGCCGAGCCACACAGGCAGTGCAAAAGTACCATTTTATGGGAATGTCATAACTATCTATGCTCTGAAGTCCTACCTACTTGATTGACAGGCACAGCTGTCTCTTTGTGGTGTTTTCTGGCCCAATTACTCTTTCTTGGAGTCCATCATGGGAGGAGGGGGTGGCTCTCACATCACCCAGATGCTGTTCTTAGAGCCTTGTGTGGGTGTCCACCACTCGCCACACCTGTCCTGGGTTGGGGTCCCCTGCCCTCTAGATGGTTCTCCATGCTGCCAGTCATTGCTGCTGCCTTGGACACTGTCCACCAGCCTCCACACCAGCTGTGTGATCAGCTTGTCCAAGGGCTTCCTGATCATTTTGTCTGTTTGTTTTGGTTGTAGAGTATACAAAGGCATCAAACATACTGACCTTGTATCTTTCTATTTGCATATTTTAAAGAAACATTATGATAAAAGTAATGTAATTCAACTCTTTTAGAAGAGAATGTATTCATCTAAAATTGAGAGACACCACATTTTCTAAAACATTGTGATATAGACTAGACAAGTGTCTTTACAGACAGTGAAATGGGTTCCGGGAGGATGAGCCTTGTACCAAACAACTCAACCGGCTTCTGACTGGGTTACATTCCTTTCACCCTGCAGGCATCCCCTGGTCCTGTTTAGCCCCAGATCTGGAATCCCAGGGTCTGAGTCACAGGGAGGCAGGTCATGAACCAGCAAAAGAACTGTTCTAACACTTGAGCTATTTGCCAGGTTGCTCAGAAACAGAGCGGCCTGGTGGCCACAGGGACAAGGTCAAGGTTGCCCTGATGCCATAGGTGGCCAGGGCAGAGGAGGGGTGTCACTGTACCAGAGGGTTTCCTGGCAACACACTCAGGCCCTTCCTGAGGAGAGTTGTGAGATCTCCCATGTGCAAAGGTTAAATTTGCAAATCACACTGCAGGGAGTCAAATTGGCAGTTCCTGAACAGTGATTGTGGTCACAGGGACAAATGCTAATGACCCTATTAAGAGTGACAGGGACATGTCTTTGTCCTCACCAGTGGAAGTCATCTCCGGATAGCAATAAATTGATTCCTGAATATCATGTGCAGCATAAATAAATAAATAAATAAATACTTGGCCCAGAAATGAAATTCTAATAGACTTGGTGGGAAGTAATTTGTGAACAAATCTTTCTGCTGCTCTGTATGCCAATGGCATCTCTGGGAGAGGTCATCAGTGTCTCCAGAGCATTTTCTAATTACTAATGCTAATTAGCTGCATCATCATTTGCATACCATTATGAGGCAGAAGCTACAGAGGGCAGAGACTCTGGAGTTTTTATTTTTTTCTCCTGTTTATTCAGGAATGAGGGGACTTCCACCCAGGATGCATTTGTCAATAGACAGGATGGCTGGAGTAGGGTTCAACCCTAGGCATGTCCTTGGGGGCAGGACAGCTTCCAGCTCTCAGACCTGAAGACAAATGCAGCTTTATCTGTATACCTACACCTGTCCCTGTGTCTGTATCCATATCTATATCTACTAGAGGCCTGGTGCACGAATTCATGCACCAGTGGGGTCCCTTGGCCTGGCCTGCGGGATTGGGCCGAAACTGGCTCTTTGACATCTCCTGAGGGGTCCCAGATTGTGAGAGGACGCAGGCCAGGCCAAGGGACCCCACCAATGCATGTTCAGGACCAGGGAAGGACACGGGATGTTGGCTAGCTAGGGAGGGACTGAGGAAGAGTTCCAGGGAGTGACCAGCTGGTCTCGCTCAGTCCCCATTGATCAGCTGGACCCCAGCAGCAAGCTAACCTACTGGTCAGAGCGTCTGCCTCCTGGTGGTCAGTGCACGTCATAGTGAGCAGTTGAGGAGCCTTAGCATATCTATATATATAAAAGCCTAAGTGGCCTTTATGACCAGTCGACCAAACGACCAGTTGCTATGATACATACTGACCACCAGGGGGAAGACGCTCAATGCAGGAGCTGCTCCCTGGTGGTCAGTGTGCTCCCACAGCCAACCTCCCATGGCCGGCCAACCTCCCATGGCCCCTCCCCCCGGCTGGCCAGCCAACCTCCCAGCCCCGATCAGCCCAATTGGGACTGGGTGAGACAGGCCCCAATAGGCCCCTGTTGCCAGCCAGGCTGAGGAACATTATGCTTTGACTGGTTGAATGAACGACTGAGTGACCAGACACTTAGCATATTAGGCTTTTATTATATAGGATATCTATATATCTATATCTATATCTATATCTATATCTATATCTATATCTATATCTATATCTATATCTATATCTATATCTATAGCTATATCTATAGCTATATCTATCTATCACCTAACTTCTATTTACATCTATCTATCTGTCTATCTACCTATCTATGTAGGCCCATGGCCAATCTGCAAAGGTTTTTAGGCACTCCCAGTTCTAGGAGGTGTGAGGGGTAAAAAAAAGTATTACTTTTCCTCCCACCTTCTAAGTTCTTCTGTTAGCATAGGTAGCTAGATATTAATAATGGGAGGGAGCAAAGGGAATCAGACATTGTTGAGTTAATGGTCTGGGGAGCTGAATGGGACACTGAGCCTGCTGCTTCACTAGAAAGCTACAGCTTCACACACTCCCCCATTCGTTAACTTGTCATTACCGAGGGATGAATAAAAACAGCAGGAGAGATTCCTCTGTGGGCACATGAGCAGGAGGAGCCAAGATGGCAACCACAGAGGCCTGTCTGTCTAGCTCAGAAAAAGGATCCGATTGGATAAGGAACTCAGGAAGATCCAGGAAATGGATTGGTTAGAGGGAGGAACCAGCAGAAGCCCAGGAAAGATTGGGAAATTGATTGATTAGTTTGAAAGGGTACCTGGTCCTTCCCAAGCCTGACATGATATAACTTAAGCTTAAGAAAGAAGCATTTCTCTCTCTCTCTCTCTCTCTCTCTCTCTCTCTCTCTCTCTCTCTTTCTCAACACATGCTCAACCAGGTCCTTTGCACATTCTCTTTCCATAGCAACCATGCGGCCCTAACAGCTGCCTGGGGTCAGGGAGCACCGTGGACTCCACACATGGGCCTGAGCACAGCCCAGCCAGAGTACAGCTGGGAACAGACTAAGCTAGCCTATCAGGACAGAGACATGGCCTGAACCAATTGCTTAAAATGTCTGGACACTGGCCCTATGTCTGGGCCTGATGAAGACAAGGCTAAATTTTTTCACTGTGGGATAGACGGAGATGAGACATTGGGAATCCAGGGCAGTCCTTTCAATTTGCTTCTTCAATAAAACCTTGCCACACCACACCACAGCCTCCCATAACTGTGGGTCCCTGGAATGCCTTCCTTCTGACACCCTGAAAGGCCTCATTTCTACCAGGCAACACTTCTAGCTGGGCTAGTAATTAAATTAACAGGAAAAAATTAAAATGTTAATATTTGTGTAGGGGAGGTGGCTGGTTAGCTCAGTTGGTTAGAGCATGGTGCCAGCAAGTGTGCAGCGGGAATTAATATAAGCATGAAAATTCCAAAGACTGTGAGGCAAAATTGGGTATATATGACATTCCAGACAAAGGATAAAAAGCAGGTATGTGGTATGAGATTTCAAAGCAAGGAGGCAGTTTATAGGTAGTAGAGGGAGATCGGAACATACTCGGCAGGTAAATGTTTGCTCGGCAACGCAGAAACCGTGAGAGACAGCAGGTAATCTAGTTAACTGGCTCCTGCTTTGCACCTTCCAATCTACCGTGCTTATTTCAAATTAGGCTGAGGTGAATCCGTTAACATCTCCCTCCTGGAGGAGGTCTTTCTGAATCTCTTGGCAGGAAAGGGGGAGGTCAAATATTCTTCATGAGCCTTTGTTTCTTAGTAACCAGCTTAAAATCATTATTCCAAAAGGTAAAACTTTGGTCCCCTTTAAAGGTCATGTGGTACAGTGGTTGGGAGTCTAAGCTATGGAGTTAGAGTAGACCCTAACTCAGCCAGATGAGGGAATCTGACTACTACTGATTCAGGACTCACGTTGACACTGATGGGATCAAAATTCTGCCACCCTAAAGCTGCCTTTTGGGATGTTGATTTTTATATTAAAAAGAAACAAAGGATTCAGAATCTTTGACCTTCCCCCTGCTGCTGTCCATGAAATTCAGACAGAGAAACTTGCTTTAGGGAGTGTGGTAGGCAGTTAGATAGACATGAGCAGAGCAAGGACAATGGGCCAGCCAGGTACAGAAGGTCACCAGGGTGGAAAGCCCCAGGTGCCTAGCAAAGGATAATTGTAGGGTAGGACCTCACCCCTAGGGTGTCCTTTTTTTCCCTAGCATCTCACTGGTCATGAGGTTTGGATCCCCTGACTTTTCCTCCCCAGAGATAACATCTAGGCCTCAGTTGTATTTCAGCTCCAGATCCAGAAAAGCAGCGAAACCAGACCAGTGACCCCATGGCTGACCTCAGGACCAGCTGCATTAGATAATGACTCCCTGCCCTGGTGCCAGCCAATCAATCAGTGGAAACCTAGACCCTGAAAAGACACACATGGAAAACTGCTGAATAGTCTATTGAGATCTTCCCCTGGGACCTCCCCTAAAATCTCCGCCTTTAAGACCTTTAGGACCAAGATCCAACATGCTCTCCCTCAAAAGAAAGAGCACACCCTTGCCTTTCCCTTCCCCTTCTCCCTCCTACTCCTCTCTGGCAAGTTACCATTATCTTCCTCACTCCCAAGCTCCAAGGACCTTTCCTTTCTCTCTATAACTTGTTTCCTACGCCCTTTTCTTCCACAAATTACTTCTTCCACCTCTGTGATTTTCCAAATAAATGTTCTCTTATAGTTTGAGTCTTGGATCTGAATTTTTTCTTAGCCAGAACTCAAATTCTGAGGTTGCTGAACCCAGGTCCAGTCTGACCCCACCAGTCTAACACCTGGTGCCATTCCCCCACCTACAACACTTCCTGGCCCCCCTAATTCAGGAGATAGTGTCTGCAGAGCTGACTGCCTATATGGATATTTGGCTTTTGCTTGTTTTTCTGCTTTAAACACACACACACACACACACACACACACACACACACACACACCAGCAGGAAACTATAAAAAATCAATTACTTATTTTTTTAATTCAGAAGATAGAGTGTATATTTCTTAATTCATTTACATAGTCTATATCATGACAGAAATTTCACCTGAAAATTAACCGCTAGCTTCTCCTCTCCATATTTGATTATCTTCATGGATTTTTAAAATAAGAAATAGAATAAAGCCTTTAAAAATATAGTTAGCCTACCTTTGTCATTCTAACCTTGAGGTTTGTTATTTCTTTAAAATAAATACAGTGGAAAACTTTGTACTGCTAAAATACAGAGCCATTATAATTATGTTGTAAATAATATAGATCAGTTGTTTGAGATGTGAAGTGTGGGATTTTATTAATAAACTAGAGGCCTGGTGCATGAAAATCCGTGCACTTGGGGGTCCCTCAGCCCGGCCTGCATCCTCTCACAATCTGGGACCCCTCAGGTATGGTCCCTAGGTCTGGCCTGAGATCAGGGCCTATCAGGGCTTTCCTTCTCCCTGCTTCAGGCAGCTGGCCCCACCCCTGCCGCTGCCACTGCTTGCCATCTGTGCAGCACTGTCCCCCCTCCCCTGCCAGGGGTCATCTGCCTACCTGATGGCCCCTAACCACTTGCCTGCCTACCTGATGGCCCCTAACCACTCGCCTGCCTACCTGATCACCCCTAACCACTTGCCTGCCTACCTGATCACCCCTAACTGCTTGCTGGGGGGCAGGGCCAGCCCTGCGAGGAGCCTTCTGCCAACCTGATTGCCCCTAACTGCTGGCCTACCTACCTGATCACCCCTAACCACGCTGCCTGCCTGATTGCCCCTAACTGCTTGCTTGGGGGCAGGGCCAGCCCATGAGGGGCCGTTGTGGTCTGGTCTCTGGTCATTTCGGTCGTGACCCCTCTGGCCTTTTATTATATAGGATTAGAGCATCAAAATGTGTCTGTAGCTTGCTGAATTAGGATTTGTGTGTGTTAATATGCTTGAAATTACACATATGGAGAGTCCCCAAATGAACCCCACTGCATTTAATTATGTATTGTTTAGTGAACACATCATGGTATACTCCACTCTGCCATACTGTCCTCACTCCTTTCCCACAGGTTTAATAATAGTCTTTGCATTTCTGGAATATATTTAAGCATAAGTAAATATCAATCACCCTATAAATCACAAATTTAGTCCATTACTCCACATCGCTCTATTAGTTCTCTACTGCTGTCTACCAAATCATCACAAACTTAGCAGGTTAAAGCAACACACATTTATCATCTCATGGTTCCCATGGGTCCTGAGTCTGGATGTGTCTAGCCTGGGTCCTCTGCTCAGGGTCTCTCAAGGCTGCAGTCAAGGTGTTGGTCAGGCTGTATTCTCATCTGGAGGTTTGACTGGGGAAGAACCTAATCCCCAGCTCCCTCCGTTATTGGCAGGAATGATCTTGTGGGTCTGTTTTCTTGCTGACTCTCAGCAGGGCACAGCTCTCTGCAGTTCCCAGAGGTCTCCCACAGTTCCCCTGCTACACGACCCTCTCCATAGCCATTCATGATGTGGCTGTCTGCTTCTTCCTGCAACATTCAGGGGAGGAGATCACTCAGGCATCAATGCCAGGGGTGGGCAGGGACCAGGGGCCATCTGAAGACTCTGTTGACCACTGGCCTCTTCATTGTGATTCCAGCTTAGTGCTCTAGGACTACCTAAGACTTACATTGACATGCAGAAAAGAATGGCATTTTAATGCCCAACTTAGATTTAGAGAATTTGAGAAATTTCGAGGCTTATTTGCTTCATTATTCATGTATTTTCAGAGTAGTAAACTTTGCTAGATTCTCTTTACTACTGGGACATCAATCCCCCAGCTCTTTTGCATGCTAATACATGGAGTACAGAAGCCTGCTTCCCTGAACTTCAGGTGGGACAATTCTATGCAGCATTTTAGATCCAGAGACAACACACACACACACACACACACACACACACACACACACACACACACACACACTCACCATGGATTAACCAGTTAACTACCACGATATTTCGAATTTAATTCAAAAAGTTCCACAGCTTGCGTCTATAGACATTTATGGCATACAGACAAGGCTAGACTTTATCTGAGGCCACATTCTTGCTTTGCTTCTTCTCTTTCCCTCTCCTGCTCCCTCCCTCCCTTACATGTGTCTCCTAAAGAGCATTTTCTCAACATAACACCTGTACCTGTGTCCCTGACTCAGGTTCTTCTTCTAGGGGGTCCAACCTCAGACATCTGTCTTGTTTCAAAAGAGATGTCAGGTGCTCTAGCACAGCCATTAACTGCCTGGGTTTGGGTGCCAGGCAAGTTGGAGTTTGTTTTCCGCTTCTGCCACTTACTACCGTGTTTCCCCGAAGATAAGATAGTGTCTTATATTAATTTTTGCCCCCAAAGACACGCTAGGTCTTATTTTCAGGGGATGTCTTATTTTTCCATGAAGAAGAATATGGTACACATTTATTGTTAAATGAAAATAAAGGAAATTTATTACCTGTATACGGTACGGTAGTACTGTAGTTGTCAACACAAACCAGACAAACTGTGAATCCTACAGTATTAAGAATTTACTCATTTATTCAATGATAATCATGTCATCATCTTCTGGAACATCATCATAACAATACAATTCCTGAATTTCCTGGTGAATTTCTTGTGACTCCATTTCTTTCAGAATCAGTGGACCAAATCTCTCATGTTTAGCAATAGCACTGTCTTTAAATGAGTACTTCTTGTCAAGGTCGCCTGCTTGCAGTGCATTTGCAATGCAACTGTCAGTGATTTTCTCCCATGAATTCTTCACACAAGTCACAACCTCTTGTAGTTTAGATTTCACAAAGTTTCCACGCTGATTTCTCTCCATTCTATTTTCAATGTAGTCATTAATTTCCATGCGCAAATTGTCTTTGAATGGCTTGTTTATTGCAATATCAAGAGTCTGGAGATAGGCCGTCATTCCTGCGGGAATCATTATCTGATCTATTTTTCTTTCGTGAAGAAATGTCTTCATGTCTTTAGCGCGGTGAGTGCTGGCTGCATCCCAGACTAGCAGACCTCTTTGGCTCCCTCGCATAACAAGCGGCAGCATTAAATCGACCCACTTCCTTATAACTGCTTGTGTGGCCCAGGCTTTTTCAGTTTCAAGAATAAAAATGCCCAAAACACGTTCAATCTTTTCCTTCTTGCCCTTAGAAATGATTAAAGGTGGGATTTTAGTGCCATCCAGACGAATTGCCAAAATACAGGAAACACGTGCACTTTTGTAAGCAGTGGAGGGACTGTACGCTAAGGAGGCACCCCGCTATTCAATTGTTGTTTGAGATGATTGGCCCATAAACACTGCAGTTTCATCCATAGCAATCATGTTGGAAAGATTGTATTTAGAGAAGTCAGCATCATCAATAAAGGACTTGAATGCAAGTGCTCGCTTAATAACTTGAGTATCTTCCAACCTAAACAATGTTGTAGATCTTCTTAAAGACAGTTCACTTCGCTGAAGGAAATTATCCAGCCAGTGTTGTGATGCTTTGAAGTCTTCAGGGGCTATGTCAAACTGTGGTGCCATTGCAAGGGCAAATTCTTGAATCTGAGCCCTATTCACAACCAAAGCCTTTGCTCTCCTGTCAACAACCCATTCACAGATCAGGTCTTCCAGCTCGGAAAATAATGGTTGCCGACCTGATCCACACTTGCGCTTTTTAGCATTTCCCTTGTCCACTTGTTCAATGAGGTTACCATACTCTGCTCGCCATTTTCAGACCAATCGGATACTCAACATCTTCTCTTTGCAGAAAGCAGTAAGATTTTGGCCCCAAGAGTCCTCCACGATTCCTTTCTTGTACTCCACGGAATAGCTTTTTCTTTTTGCGCTCATTTCTAGGGGTAAAAAAAAAAGGAATTGAGGTATCAAGGTGGGGGGAGGGGGATCACTCAAAATGACACAGGGGGAATCAGAGGGGGGAATCAAAATGGCACAGGAGAATCAGAGGGGAGATTACCATTTTAGTAACCCCTTTTGATCCTCCTGTGTCATTTTGATTGTCCCCTCTGATCCTCCTGTGTCATTTTGATTGTCCCCTCTGATCCTCCTGTGTCATTTTGATTGCCCCCTCTTATCCTCCTGTGTCATTTTAAGTGATCCCCCTCCCCCCACCCCTGTGCCACTGAACACCTTCACCAGACATCCCCCCTACCCCTTTATCAGACATTTACCCCCTGGGGCCTGCCTGGGGACTGTCACTGGGCTTGCTGGGGCCTGGATCTGGGCTGGAGCAGGGTCTGCCACTGACTGAGAACCTTCAGTCATTATGAAGGCGGCTGCGAGCATCAGGTAAGTGTCACCAGAGACAGACCAGCACTCACCACCTTAGCCGCGTCCCGTCCGCTCTAATCCTCCTGTTCTTCTACACGCATCTGCGAAAGTCTCCTTTCTCCTGCCCTGCGCTCACCGCTCACTCCGACCTCCGCTCTGCCTCCACACAGCAGTGACGTCAGGACTCCGTGTAACGTCACTGGTTGCTAGACGCCAGTCAGGGCGGCCCCAGCGACCAGTTTACGGTAAATTAATTTTCATTCTGAGACAGAGCCTGGGCCTTATTTTTGGAGGATGTCTTATTTTTGGGGAAACACGGTAGCTCTGCATACTTATTACTTAACCTCTGTAAGTCTCAATTTTCCTACCTGTAAAATGGACTTCATAAGGGTAAGAGGACTAAAGTGAGAGGGCATATAAAATGCACATCATATAGTAAGTGCCCAAGATATTTAGCTATTTTCATGATTTCCAAAGGAAACAGCCAGTGGACAAACTTTTCAAGAAAACATGTTTACATGTATTAAAATTATAAGCTCCACACATACGCTTTTCTTTACATCTAATGTAATTATGCAGGCTCTCCCAGAAGTGGCTTTGATTTGTTCTTTGATACTATGGTAATGAGCTCCCATTGGAACATTACTTCTTTCGAGTACTGCCCAGGGACCCAAGGCCCTGCCACAAGGCTGGCCGCCCTTCCTGGGCAGCCCAAAGCCAGAGGTCCAGAGCCCAGCTTTCCTTTGAGGACCAGGAGCCATGTCTTTGAATTCTTAGCAACTTGCTCTTGTTGCTTTTTAAAGGGAATCAATCTAGGCATCTGGGTTTCTTCCAGTGCTGCGGCTCACCCACTGCCCTGAGTGGTGGATTAGAGCTCAGATCACAGTCGCCTTTTTCATAAGAAGGTGCGCATATGTGTGTGTGTGGGGGGGGGGCGGGGGAAGGCAGGCAAGGGGGCAGTGGGCGGGCTCTCAGGGGAGAGGAATATAAACACTTATCTAGTAGGTTTTATTTTATTCCTGTTCCATTATGAATGACCTTATACTCCATGGTAAAGAATTTGAATTTTACTGTAGGCCATGGGGAGTCATTAAAATGTTTTAAGCAGAGAAATGACATGGTCAGACTTGCATTTTAGAAATCTTTGGCTGTGTGGGGAATGGAACATGGGGAAGAGGGGAGGCAGGGAGAGGGATTGCTGGGTTGCAGCAGTCACCCAGGAGAAAGGGAATGGGACCCTGAATTAGTGCACTGACGGTGGGGGAAGAGAGGTAGAAAGGAGAGCAGAACCAACGGGTTTGATAATTGGTTGCATGGAAGGGAAGAGAGGGCAAGAATGGGACTATGGGTTCTGTGCTTGGCAGTGAGGTTGGTGGAGAATCACACATTGATGGGGAACACAGTGGAAGGAATGGGTTTAGGAGTGAGAATATGAGTTAAGTTTGGGTTGAGTTGAGATAGGACCTCCAGGTGGAAATGTCTGGTAGGCAGCTGGCTATAAAGAGGGAGGCACAATAGCCCTGATGTGGCAGTGAGGAGACAGTATGGGGGTGCAGGAGAAATTTGTCTCTGCTCTAGTGGACTACTGGGGAGCACCACCCAGGGGTGTGACCAGACTCTGTCAAGTCAAAGATAGAGAATTATTTCATCATATCAGGGGTGGGGAGGTTTAATCACAAAAGTCTCTTCCTCCCTCTGGAGGATATTGAAATATTGGGGGAGGGAGCGAAGGAGGGGAGGAAGAGTGAAGGCTCAGAGAGGGAAGAGGAAGAACAGAGAATGTGGGAATGAGAGTGTGGCAAGATGCGATGACCAGAGGCACTTCCAGCTCCAATGGGACCAAGAAGAAGAGGGTGCAGAGCATGAGGGTTAGTTAACTGTAAGAACTCCAAAATAATTAGGCACTGACAGGTGCAAGGGTGCCCTTCTCAGTGAGCAGCTCAGTGATGAGTTTTTCCGGCCCCTCCCACTGGTGGCAGGGTGGGGTAAGGGGGGGGGGTTCAAATCCTGGAATCCCTAACCTGGCTCAATCCTAACCACATAAAAATCAAAGCCACACCACTTCCCTTTCCTCAAGCCTCTGCACTGTCTTGCACCCACCTTGATCTCCCTAATATGTGATTAATAAACCTTTTCACCTCATCCTGGGGCCCAGTCTTATCATCCTAATCACTCTGGGATGGACAATTGCATAACCTCCTTGGAGCTTTTAAGTATGACACCTGGCCTGGAACACTTGTTTGACTGTGAGATGGCCTGGCCCTGGCTTCAAGGCCTCCTGGGTGGTGGCGCTGTATAGTGAGACCAGGACCTGGTCTAATCCCTCCTCACTCCCCCTCCAGCTGATTGCTGTTCTCTCTTAGCCAACCTTGCCTCAAGCTCCTAAGAGCAGAGGCTATGTGCTTTTTGTTACCATTCTGTTCCCAGGGAAAGAAAGGAAAATAAAGTGGGAGCTTGGAATCTGGTTCCACACCAGTGGTATATACACCAAGAGTTAGGCCCAGCCCATCCCTAGCCTTTCCATGGATGTTTGGTTTTGGAAACTTTTGGCTAAAGGAACAAGTTAAAAAGGTAAGGTAAGGAACAGAACCACAACTGAGGACTAGGATTCTAGCATTCGGAGTTATCCAGAAATTTCAACAAGGAGTCCCCATCTTGGGGAATTTTTAAGCAAAGGCCAGATCTAGGTTCTTTAGTGAGATTCCTAAAGTGGGTAGCCCTTGGGATCAACTTCCATGGGATCTAGTCTATTCCAGGAATCACCAACCATTAGTGATGGGAGAGGTGCAGTTACTCCTCATGGGCACTAGATGGCGACCAGGCATCAATAGGCTGAACAAGGAGGCCAGGTCCTGGGCTTGGCTGGTTCCACCCCACAGTGACCCTGGGAGGTGGACAGGAGACAGGAGGGCTGGTGGGGCTAAGGACTTCACCCAAGGATCACAGCCTTTCCTCTGGCCACAGCTGAGGCTTCAGGGGAGCTAGCGAGCTTTAATATTAATTATATCGATTAAGCTGTTCCCAATGGCCAAGCGCTGTTTTAAACACTTTCCATACACTGAGGTGTTTAATCCTCACACTGACACCGTGGGTTAGGATTGTCATCATTGTCACTTTACAGATGAGGAAACAGGCAGAGAGATCCGGGAGCTCGTCCGACATCATGCTGCTAGTAGGTGCCAGAGCTGGATTCAAACCCAGAGTCATTGCTCTGTATCTTTTTGTGTTGCTTTTTAAGTGACCAATATGGACAAATATATTGAACCCAATTCATTCATGGACGAGGGCTTCCTTCCATGGCCCTGAAACATCAGGATGGTCCTTCTTGGGACAGTAGGGAGCAGGCCTGTGGGTCAGGCCATGACCTACTCAACTAGTGGGACATGCACAGCTCCTTTCCCCACCTTGCATGAGTTAGTCAAAGCACTTTCTAGAAGTTTCCCCTGTGAGTCTGCACAGTAAGGAGAGTGCTGGCCACTGCTTGCTATTTTTTATTTCTTTTTTTTTTATTTAAGGGTAGTTGGTATACAATCTTATATTGGCACATTACTTTCAGGTGTAGCCATTCAATATTTTTATACTTTATAATGTATATATGATTATTAATTAGTAATTATCTGTCACCCTGTGAGCTTATAGCAATATAATAATTCCCTTGCCCCTCCACCACTCCCCCACCCCTCCCTTCTGGTAATCATCCCTTTGGACCCTGTTACTATGAGTCTGGTTTTGTCTTGTTTTAGATTTCATACCCACTGCCACTTTTGAGAAGACTTAAGATCAACAAGATCTTTCCAAGGTGGAGATCATGGGGGCAGAAAATCAAGTCCCTCTGGGGCAGGACTCACTGTTTGCCAGGCTCTTGCTCTCCTATCTTCTTCCTGGTCTGGACAAAACATTTTCACACTCTGAGGGATAAAGCTACTGACTCGCTCAGGAAAGTTTCTGACATTGAACAAAAGTGGCCAGCTTGCCATGCCTTTGTTCTTTGAGAAACCAGAGCTACCTCACCCCCAAATGCCTGAAGGTTACATTTGCAACCAGTGACTCACTCCATTGAAGTTAATGTTTTTTTCATGTAATGATGTCAAGTTTTTGACACTCGTTGGAGCTTGGTGAGGATATTGAACGGAACCAGAAAGAATCCCACAACCGGTTCAATTAAGTGAAGCATTTAAGGCCCTTTTAGTCTGGGAACCAATTCTACCAGGTGGCATGCTGAGTGTGAGTCTCCAAGCCCCAGGGCCAGCTCAGTGGCAAAGTCACCCCACCCAGGGGCACTTGGCCACCAACTGGGGCATTCTGTCTTCAATCTGGTTTCTTGTTCCAGAGGCCCTTGGCTGGCAGGGATGGAATTCTGCCCCTCTGCCCCCATGGTCATAAGGCAGACAGGCATAAGGCAGCATGGGGCATCCTCCGATGCCTGGCTTCCACCAGGAAATTTGAGCTTGAAAGTGGAATTTAGACTCATGTTATTTTGTTGGTGTTATGATTCAAAATATTTTCTTTTTCAAATTAAGTTTCAAATTAATGTGTAAGTGTCACATTTTAAACCCCTGGCAAGGTGAGACCAGTGATTTGAGCAGCTCAAGACTGTCCTCAGACTCTACCTAAAATGTCACATGAGGAAGCTTCCTACAACCCAGCCCTCCAAGCCCCCAGCACTTGGTCACGTTTGTGGTGCCCTCACAGCTGTGCTCCTTCTCTGCGGTGACATCTGTTTGCCATGTGCTGGCTGTGGACTTGATCTGAGTGTGTCCCCACACTAAGTTCCATCTCATTCTTGACCATCAGAGTGGTCAGGAAATGCTGTTGAACCTCAAAACATGAAGCAGTAGAATTACTAAAAAAGAATACAAATAAACACATTCAATTAAAGGAGAAAATTATCCACAAGAGTCAGCTGCGTCCCATGGGAGCTGATTAATTCTATCACAGCATCTACATCCAGTGGCCTACTGTGCAGTCATTGACTTTCATGACGTAGATGTATCAGCTGAGTAAGGAAGATGTTCCAAGTACACCTTGTAAATATGCAGTTTATAAAGCAGTCCATTAGAAAATACACAAACCTGCATAAGAAAAAATGTGTGGAAGTATAAACTCTAGACTATTAGGAGTGTTTATATTTGCAGTGTTTATATCTGCTGACTGGAGGTCAATGCCCAGGGTGACTTGGACTTTGAAAGCCACATGGTGAAGGTGGCAGAGCTGTCAGTAGCCTGGATACTTGAATGACTGATCCTGAGCTCTGCACAGCACCAACACACACATCAACCTACACCTACAGCAATGGTTACTGGGGCTGTGTCTATGAGGGCATTTTAAAGGGAGGGGACTTGGAGGGTGGACACAAACAGAGACAGGGGTCTTGGACACTGCTGGGCAGGTGTTGCAGAGTCTCATCTTTTTGGGCCTCTCCCCTGCGCGTATCAAGGAGGGAGCTCCCTCCCTCGCGTGTAGGATCTGATGCATCTGCATTTCCCACCAGGAGCAGGCTCCCTTCCCACAATTTATTTGGATTCCACAGTCTTCCAGGCATGGTCAGTTACTGAATTAGTTTCATTTTGTTATTATGATTCAATCCTTCACTAATTCCAAACTTATATTTTATTTCAAGCTCTCTGGCAGATGGGACTTATGGCTCCAATAGCTTGGTCTAATGCTTGGGCATTAAGGAGGAAGAGGGGAAAACATGTCCCCTTCTCTAGCTCTATGTGGCAATTGGCTGACCTCTCCTGGTTTGGTGAAACCATTACTCCCTTACATGACAACCCCCTCTCTGTGGAAGCCAGGTGCTGCACCTATGACTATTGTTGATTTTCTGTCTACATGGAGCAGCCCTGGATTCCCTTTCTGTGGGCATCACACTCTGGCTCTCAGGGGGAAACAGTGCCCAGGTATGGGAGATCTTGCTAGGACTTGATATGCTCATCTCTCCTTCAGCTCCCACCACTGTGATCCATCTCATGACCTCTTACTTCTGGGTTCTCTTGCTAAGTGGGTAGTCCTCGTAGGTATTGCTGGCAGTGCAGCATTGGCCCAGCCACCTTCCATGATACCTACTCTACCAGTGGACAATGCTGGACTCTTTCTACCCCCAGTACCCTAAGTCAGTGGTACACTGGAGATGACTTGAACCAGCTCATAAAATCTGAATATTAAATTTTCAGGAACTTTGTGAATAGATCAGTGGTGCTTTGGTAACTGGAAATATGCCATGGGGGGAGTATTAACACTACGGGGATTGGCAAAAGCCACACACCATAACTTTTTTTTTTTTTCTATCTGGAGAGCTGGTTGTTAGAATATTACCAGCACACCACTGACTTTCTCTGTGGGGCTAGTGGCTGGGTTACTTTCAAACAAGAGACAACCTCTACAGTTGAAGAAAGAGGCCACCACTTGATATCTAAAGCCAAAAGCTGAGTGCACTGCTCGCAGGGGAGGGCGGGCTTGTTGGGCTCAAGTCTCTGAAAAAAGCAAACTGCTGATTCCAAGTAGGATCTGAGGTGTGAACTCAGGGATTGGAGGGCTTTCTGAGGCAGGATTAGTTGTCCTTTAGCAGTGGAACCTGGTTACTGGGATTTAACTGTTACTGGTCGACTGACTCTCAAACTGTGCTCCCTGGTGTGAAGATGTTATCAACTGATAGAAATGAGTTTAAGACTGGCTACGGTGGTTACTTGTGACTATGGCCAAGAACGATCAGCCTCTTTCTCTCTTGAATGTGGAGTATAGGAACTTCTTATGTTCACCATTCTCTGACTCAGTGGTGACCTCCTCGTTCTTAAAGGAAAGGAAGTTTGAGAGGTGGTCCCATGGACAGATAAGGAGGAATGTGTGGATTTAGCTCTTCAGACTGTGTTCTCTGCACAAAAGGCAGTTAACCTTGACTCTTCCAGTCCTGCTCACAGTGGAAGGAGCTTCTAACTGTTTGGCCTGTCTTTTCCATGGGGGTCCAGGGAGTTTTATGCTGAGACTTGTAACCACCCACAGGAGTGGGCTATCTTCATGGCAAATGCTACATTGTTCTTGAGTAACTTCTGAGAGCAAGGAAAGAACTCATCATAGAAAGTCCTACTGTGAATAGAGCTGAAGACCATCATCTTTTAATTTCTCACCGGTGACTCTGGGGTAACGTGAATTATCTGATTAGATCAGGGATACAGAACTCACTTGAGCCTGAAAGCATTTCATCGGAAGCTCTGGATATTATATTTAAAAAGGGCCAGAAATAAACATGACTGTGGCTCATTTATGTAGAGTCAACTGTCTTATAAAAGATCATACACAGCAGTGTTTACCTACAGGGCAGTGGAACAGCAATACTACAATTAATTATTTAAGCAATAGCATCTCTGAGAGTTGCTTAAGAGATATTTATGGTATTTTGCCATGACAACCGCTCTTGTTTTGAATATCATTAAAAATCTATCAAACTGCAGTAGTAGTAGACTTCTGGTTTAAGATTGCACTGGGCTAGCAGCCTCTGAGACAGCCTTCCCCAACCTCCTACTGAAATTCCTGTTGAAGATGAAGAAACCTTGAGTGCAGCAATATGGTCGTGGGCGGGCTGGATATGGGGACCCCTGTGCAGAATGATCACACTGCAGAAGGGACAGCTATGTGTGTCCAGGATGATGAGATGCATGTCTTACATAGTATCTGAGCTTCCTGGGGCTGCTGTAACAAATGACCACAAGCGGAGTGGCTTAAAACAACGGGAATGTATTACGTTACAGTTCTGGGGGGCAGAGGCAAAACAGGTCAGGAGGACTGGGCTCCTTTTGGCATCTCTGGAAGACATTCTGCTTTTTTACCTTCTCAGACTCTGACCCTTCTGCCTCCAATGACATTGACCCCACCCTAATAATCCAGGCCAGTCTCTGCGATTCAAAGTCCTTTGCTCGGTCACATCAGCAGAGTCCCTTTTGATCATTTAAGGTAACATATTCAAAGGTTTGGGGCTTAAGATGTGGCATCCTTTGGGCAGGGCATCTTTCAGCCCACTACACATAGGCTCACATCTCATGTTCCAGGAATGGGACTCGGTGAATGTAGCCCCACGGGTGCTTTAACAGCCCCCACAACAGGTCCAGTCCCCTGCCTTTGAGTTCTTCCTCCTCCTCTCACCCCCTGACATTGCCTTGAGCTCAGCAGCCTGTTTGGTGCCTCTGTGTTCTTGTAGATGTCGTCCTCATGTCCCTTCCACACTGGGGGACCCACACTCCACTGCAGAATCCTCTGGCTTTGGGCCACATCCCTGCCCAAGCCCTGCTGAATGCTAGTGTTACTGCAAAAAAGGGAGCTCAGCCTTGGCTGGTGTGGCTCAGTGGTGGGGCCATCTTCTTGCTGCCTCATCATGTGGTGTTTACTCTGTGTTTGTGTACCCCAGTGTCTCTCAGTGACTCCTAATCTATATATATAAAAAGCCAGTGACTGTAATGCTGTAACGACCATAATGACCAGTCACTATGACACCCACTGTGGCCAGCAAACCGGCCCAATCAGGGGGTGGGGCTGGCTGGCCAACCTCCCATGACCCCTCCCCCTGGCCGGCCCACCCCTGATCAGACTCTCCCACCCTGATCAAGGGCAGGGCCGGCCTGCCAAACATCCCCCCTCCCCCCCAGCCAGTCCTGCCCCTGATCGGCCTACCCCACCACGATAGGCCTGTAACCCCTCCCCCCAGCTGGCCCCGCACCTGATCACACCCCCACCCCAATGGGGGCAGGGCCAGCCGCCAATCTCCTGCAGCCCCTACCGCTGGCTGCTCCACCCCTGATAACACCCCACACCCCAATAGGGGGTGGGGCTGGCTGGCCAACCTCCTGCAGCTTCTCCCCCCAGATGCCCCGCTCCTGATCACACCTCTCCACCCCAATGCGGGGAGCTGGCTGGCCAACCTCCTGCAGCCCCTCCCCCTGGCTGGCCCCATCCCTGATAGGCCCCCACCACCCTGATTGGCCCGCAGCCCCTCCCCCCAGCTGGGCCCACCCCTGATCGTCCCCTCCCCCTCCCCCCTCGCCACTCCAATAGGGTGCAAGACCTGCCGGTCAACCACCCATGGCCCCTCCCACTGCCCACAGCCCTTCCCCATGGCCGGCCCAACCCTCAATAGGCCTCCCAACCCCAATCGGGGGCAGGGCCTGCCAGCCAATCACCCTCGGCCCCTCCACCCAGCTGGCCCGGCCCTGATTGGGCCCCAATTGGGGCAGGCTGGCCAGCCAACCTCCCACCATCTCCTCTTCCCAACAGACCCAGCCCCAATCCACCCCATTTGGGGCCAGGCCAGCCGGACCCCACCTGTGCACAAATTTGTTCACTGGGCCTCTAGTTTCTTCATAAAGGACACCGGTTAGATTGGATTAGGAACACACTCAAGGCCTCATCTTAACTTAATTATTTTTTTTAAAATTGATTTGAGAAAGAGGGAGAGAGAGAAACATCGATTTGTTGTTCTACTTATTTGTGCATTCATTGGTTGTTGTTCATGCCCTGAAGGAGGATCAAGCCTGAAACCTTGATGTATCAGGATGTCACACTAACCAACTGAGCTACCCGGCCAGGGCCTAACTTAATTATCTCTTTAACAGCCCTGCCTGAAAATAAAGTCACATTCTGAGGTACTGGGGCTTGTGATTTCAACATATAAACTTTGGGGGATGCAATTCAGCCATGACAGCACCCACAAAAATCTATGAGGATGGGAGAGATCTACAAAGACACAAAGGCGCACAGAAGTCAGGACAGTAGGTTAACGTGATTTCCTGCAAGGAGGAGAAGGGAGCAGGAAGGTGTCCAGGCAGCCTGCAGAAATCCCAGAATAATTAAGCTGGCCTCTAGCAAAGGTGCTAACGTTCTTCCTGACAGCATCTCTGTCTCCCTGTTAGCCACTCTGTTGGCTGAAGCTCAGACACAGAATCAACAAAACATGTTACAACAATTCTTATTTAACTTTCATTTCAAGAGACCTTACTATTTGCCAGGCCTTCTGTAAAAAGAATTTTTATACACTGGATTCATTCAACATACTGAATTCTTTTCAGCTAAAGTACAAAGAGCTGTGCCGGACCCTTTGCTGAACTTACTAGAGGAAGCCATCCATGTGTTTTCCATGGCCCATAGCTGACAAGACACGGCAGGGAGCGGCCGATGACTCAGGGTGAGGCCCTGGGCCCAGTACTTGACTAACTCAGGACAAGGAAGACCACATCCTGTCTCCTATTTCTGTTTCTCATTAACAGGAGGTTGTGTGTGTTCACAGAGCTGTGCAGACATTTATCACATCCACAAACACCGACAGAGACTTTAAAACGTGGAGGAATGTGTGCTGTTCCCAAGGTCAGCAAAGGTCATCTAGAAAGTCAATGTTAAAGAAGACGCAACCCATCTGCCTGGGGGTTGAAGTTACCACATGGTCCCAGTGTTAACCTGGACGCAGAGGGTCATTTATCCTCACCTTTACCAGGCAGAAGGGCTGTCCTAGTGTTCAGAGAACTGTTGTTAGGGAGAAAGGAATCTTGGGAGAAAATTCTCTCGCCACACATCAGGTGTCATACTTGTTATTTACAATGCTGCCTTTTTATATTCTCACCTGCTTTCTTTTCTTTCTGACGGGGCAAGGGCTCGGTCCCGCTGGCCGCTCTGTGAAATGGGTTGAGTCTGGCTGAATGCTGCAGGTGTCACAGGGAGGCTTGCTGAGCTGCCACCGGGAAGAAATGGGGCTCAGCTCACATCGTGGCTGGGAAGGCACAGGGAGCTTGGCTGCAGTCCAGTGACCGAACCTGTGAAAGAGAGGCCTTAGGCAATCATTGGCGAAGCGTTCTCCATGCGATGCCTTCTTCCCAGGTTAGCTCTGTGGGAACCACTGGCTTAACCCAGACCCAGGGGCTCTGACTTGGCAATGACCTCTAATAAGTAAACTGTTCAAGATCAGTAAATAATTAACACAGGTTCATGGAGATTCTCAGCGAAGCATATCCAGAGCATCTAACCACTAACAATAAATGTTAATTGTCACCTTTAGATTATAGACTCAGATAATAAGATCAAACACACAGGAAGTCATAGCTCACCATATCACTTTTCAAAAGAGTCACTTTAGAATAGAGTCTTGCCCTCCATTAATGGGTGCACAGTGTGTCTGCCCTGATAGGTAGGCAGTTTGACTATAACAGGAGTGGGGAACCTTTGTTCTGCCAAGGACCATTTGGATATTTATAACATCATTCTCAGGCCATACAAAATTATCAACTTAAAAATTAGCCTGCTAAATTTGGTCAAACATTTAATTAACTCACTCCTAATGCCTTGGCAGGGGCAAACCAAATGATTTATTGAGACTTCTATGGCCTGCAGGCCAGATGTTCCTCACCCTCGACTATAGAGTGACCAGCATGAGGGTCCAGTCTGCCCTCCAAGGCTGGTTCTTCTCTCTCTGGAAGCTGAAGTACAAGTCTGTTGCCAGATTAGCCATTAAACTTAGCCATTTTGAGATTGATTCAATAATACAGTCTGAGTTTAGGTGCACAAACAGGAAGCTGGAACTATTAAGGGATAGCCCAATACTAAATTCAACCCTGTTTTAGGCAGTGGGAACAGCACCAGGTGTCTGACTCGTGGGGTCAGACCGAACCTGGGTTCAGCAACTTTGGTACTTGGGTTCTGGCCAGGAAAGAATTCAGAGTCCAGACCCAAACAGTAAGAGAACATTTATTGGGTAAATTTCAGAGGTAGAAAAAGTAATTCCTAGAAGAAATGGGCTTAGTAAACAAGTTCCAGAGGTAAATGAAGGGCCCTCAGAGCTTGGGAGTGAGGAAGCTGATGGTAATGGGCCTGATGGGGGGCGGGGGGCGGGGAGAGAAAGGCATGGGTGTACTCCCGGGAGCGAGAGCACACTGGGTCCTCCATCCTAAGGGTTTTAAGGGGAGATTTTAGGGTGGGGGGTGGTCTTAGGGAAAGATCTTAATAGAATACTCAGCAGTTTTCCAGGTGTGTCCTTTTTGGGGGTTGTAGTCTCCACAGATTGATTGGCCAGCACCAGGGCAGGGGGGTCATTATTCAATGCAGCAGGTCCTGATGTCAGCTATGGCTGGTTTTGTTGCTTATCTGGGCATGGAGCTAAAATACAACTGAAGCATAAATGTTATCTCTTGGGAGGTAAGGTCAGGGGGTCTAAACCTCATGACCAGTGATAAGCTAGGGGAGGAAAAGTCACCCTAGGGTCCCACCCTACGATTGATTGTCTGTTGCTAGGCACCTGGGGCTTTCCACGCTGGTGTCCTCTGTACCTGGCCCATCATCATCCTTGCTCTGTTCATGCCTGACTAACTGTCTACAACAAACCCCAGTACTAAATTCAACCCCAACACTAAATTCAAGCCCATCTCCTTTGAATTAGTGGGTGGCGGTGCTTGGCAGGCCTGCTGTCTGCTTCCTGAGCACTCCTCAGGTCTCCCCACTTTCTCTCTGTTTGCATTTCAGAGTGGCCTCTTCAGGAGGGTCCCAGCCATGAAGCCTACCCCAAGTCCACACCCGAGTCCTTGTACGGGCAAGTTCATGAGAAGAGCGAGCAGAGAGAGTGTGTCCTCTGGGGAGGCAGGGTTAGCTGTGCTGAGTCCAGTTCTGAACCTCACTTGTCCCAGTGCCTGAGGCTCCTACCCAGGTATGTGGCCGTAGGAGGACAAGACACCGGAGGCCAGTTAAGTCCACCCAATTCAAGGATATTTGTTCATCGCGTTCTTTCACCTTCTGAGTATCTTATCCCTTCAAACAATCAGTGGAATTAGTTTGGCCCTTTCCCCAAACTTGCAGTTCAATGCATCCTCACCCGGCTCTCCTTACAGCTCGGAGCTGTCCCCTCTCTGCTGTCCCTTAGGGCCCAGGGTAACTTCCTGGGAGATGAGGACACATGAAATATAAGTCAGGGCAGGAGAGCCTGCTCCCTGCCCACCCTGAGCTCCTGCAGGCTGGGGCAGGCCTGGCTCAGGGGCCCCTCTGTCTGCTCATTTGAGACCCCATGCTGTTCTGCAGGAAGTGAACACCAACTAGCTGGTCAAAGGCAGGCGGCTTCTCCTCTCACCCGGAGGCTGATTCCCAGCGTGAAGGAAACAGACCTCAGCCAGACTTGGTTAGCAGAACATGTTGGTCACACACCTCACTAAGATTGGCAAACAGTTCACCCCAGTGTTTCCGGGGGGCCAGAATCATCCCTGGGCAGGGGGCCCTCCCTCTGTGGGCTTATCTGGAACGGTATCCTTTTCTGCTGCCCAGACCTGCTCAGCGTCCCCCAAAGCCCTGAGATATTTTGTGGTCTGAGGAGAGTTCTGCCTCATTGCAATCGAAGGCAGGGCCCTGGGCTGTTGGGAGAGCTTCCAGGCAGACCCAGTCACAATCAGTACATTAGTTCTACTAAAGGAAGGAACTGTGTGTCATGGGTGAAGCTAGATGAGCATCATCCGTGGGCCAACAGATTAATGGGGCTGCAGAACCAACCCCAAGAAGGAAGAAAATTCAGGCCAAATATAAAGCCACACCTTCCTCCCATCACTCAGGGCCATGCTGCAGATTCCCGAGTGGGGAGATGGGCAAAGAATCCCATAGCCGCACCCCGGCTGTGTCTGTGCTTGTCACTTCTGCATGTCATTCTCATGTAATGTGACTCCACCCCTAGGTTTGTGGGAGCGGTGATAAGAGGTTCAGAGGGAGAAGTGGCCCTGAGACCGTAACAGGAAGTACTGATTTGAAGGGGCACAGTGTCCAGGGAGGTGATCAGGCTGAGCTTCAAATCCAGCAAGCACTGGTTGTCACCATACAACTCCCACCTGCTGTCTTCTCTGTGGATTGTCATATTCCGGACATCTCATGTACATGGATTCATGGAGTAGGTGACATTTTAGGTCTGGCTTCCTTCACTTAGCCTCAAGTTTTCAAGTTCATCTCCATGGTAACATTATCAGGCCTCTGTTGCTGGCATTGGCCGTGATTTACCCTATTCCTCACCACAACAAACACCTGCTAACAAAGTACCCATGCCCCTGACCCCTCCCACTGCTAGGGGTTTGATCTTAAGGGCAAAATGATTTAATATCCAGACATTTGACATAAAAGTTCCCATATTTTCTTGCTATGGCTTAGCTCAGGCTTTCACACTTCCATAGCAATTAGTGTACAAGGTTGCAAACAAACAACTGCATCTATTGTACTTTGTGGGCTGTTGACAGGCTGTCAGGGGTCATCTGGATGTCTGCCAGTTTTCTGATTGGGGGTCAAGAGCGAGCCTGGGTTGGGTGTGTGCAGTTGCTGTGGGCACAGGGAGTGTGCATTCTCCTCCATTGGTGGCCGGGCCTTCCCTGAGCTGAGGTCGGCAGCCCTCTCATGCCCCGCCTTTTGAAGGATGTTGACACGGCCGGGCTGGCTCTTCCTGGATGTGTACTCCAGGGGATCTGGGCCATTCCAGGACCTGTTCTTCACCTTGAAAGATTTAGACATTTCATGTTTTCAATTGCCCCAAGATTGATGAGACCTTGGGAAACCAATGTCTGCTAACTACATTTACAGGAGTTTGATTTACAGCAGGGGTTGAAACTTGGTTAATGTACTGTTGGGGTTTGTATCAGTCAGACTAGGTTGGCTGTGCCACCATGATAACTCTCAAACTCAGGGGCTCAGCAACAAAGCTTCTATTCCTGTTGGTGCAAAGGCCACTGCAGGTCCCAGCCATTGTCCAGGGCAGCAGTCCTCAGGCGGTGGCTTGGTGTTGCACCTCCGCTGTAACCACATTAATGAGACGGGGGAAAGAGCATTCTGGAGGGTCTCTCTGATGCTATTTAAGTGCTTCCCCTGAAGCAACACACACCACCTCCACTCACAACCCATTGGTCAAAGAAAGTCATGTGAATGCGTCTAATCTCCAGGGGGGAGGTAATAACAGTTCCTGGAGTGCCTAGAAGGAAAAAAACTGGAAATATGGAAGAGGGACCCACCCTTCCTAAGAACTGGAATCCCTACGTCTATTCCCTCCAGAGAGTGTAGCCCTGAGAGGTGGGGTTACCAGGAAGGGGGAAGGGGGCCCCAGCTGTGCAACAGGATCTGAATGTGTGGTTGTGTTTATAATAATAACTCCATTAATAATAGCTAATGTTAGGCTTACTTTATACACTATGTCATAGGACATGTAATGTTGACTGTTTGAATGAGTCTGATGAGCCTTCTTTGCTCCTGTGTTGATTCAGTGTGAAGGTCAGATGATTTGTGGCCATCAGAAATTGGGTTTCCTGTAACCATTCATTTGTGCACCTTACAGTACATGTTACTTCCTGGCAGCATTTTGAAATAGTGGGGAAGGGGAAAGGACCTCCCAAAACATGACTGGAAGGGGATATCCTTCAGTGGGTAGGGGGTCTGACTGTATGTGTTTGATTTAAGAAAATAAAGATGTGGGTTCTAGTTACCAGCTGCTGTGGAACACACCGAATCCTAAGGAACAATCTATAGCAAGTTGTAATCCCTAGAAATAAACGTTAAAAATTCTCTTCACATGTTTTATCTTACGCACACAGAGTTGCTCTTTCATTAAAATGTGAGGTGGGTGCTCCTTACTGGTACAGCTTCAGACCTAGTGACAAGCGTCAGGTGAGTTACATGAGGTCGGCAGTCTCTCTAGAACATTGTCTCCACTGTTCTGAACAAACTGTGCACATCCTCTGTTGCTGACAGGACCAAGTTTGTAGCACTGTGATGAGTCGGCCCAGGGGGTGAAGAGTTTCTGCTGACCTGCAAGGCAGGGTGATGCGTACCAGGTCCCAGTGTCATCACAGGCAAAGGGAGCGATGACACTTCCCATAATGTTACCAACCTAGAGTGCGCAAAGACAGGTGGTGTGTGGATGTGTGCTGTGTATGTGCTGTGGGTTGTGGGTTGTGAGTGTGTGTTGTGGATGTGTGTGTATTGTGGGTGTATATTGTGAATGGATGTTGTGGGTTGTGTGAGTGTTTTGTGGGTGTGTGCTTGTGGTGGGTGTGTGTAGGTGGGTCTCATGGGTTGTGGGTGTTGTGGGTTGTGGGTATGTGGTGAGGGGGTGGGTGTTGTGACGTGTGCACACACACACATGTATGTCTGCTTGTGTGGGGAAGGAATAGAAGCAGATTCCTCAAATTGGGCTCAAAGTCAGGAAGGCAGGCGGCACGGAGAGGTGGCAGGTAATACATGTCCAGCCTGGTGGTGCTGAAGGGTCCAGGAAGCAGGTCAGGGTAAACAACATAATGGTCCAGATACAGGCCATTATGGCCAGGCCATGGGATGACTGAAAAGTGGACACTATTTCAAATAACCCCAAATTGAGGCTGGCCCAAGGGACACCAAAGACCAGGGAGGAGATGAGGGATCAAACTTTCTGTCTCTTTCCCAGTGAGGATCAGAGTCAAATGCATTACATGCAACATCATCTATCTTCCCTGATCTTCCCTAATCTGAGCTATCATTCCCCCCTGAGCCCTTCTGTGCTATGGGTCTGGCATTTTCATTTCTCTTTAGTAACTATTTACATTGGCATCTACTCATTTCTAAGTAGTTTCTTCTTCTTTTTCCTTGACATCCTAAGCTCTTTGTCTCTCGGATGACAGCCACACACACAGAAGGAATGCCTGACTTTGCACTGTCATTTAGCTTTATTAGGAATTCTGCTCTATAGCCATATTTATGAACCCAGGCTTCTCACTAAACTGGGTTTCATTGGGATCCACATCTTGCATAAATGAAGCAAGTGGCAGTGGCTAAAGGCTGCCTATGGAGCCCATTTCTTTTTCTATTTCATTTGAAACTTCTACCTTCTGATCATGGGGGTCACCTAACCCTGGAAGCCTGGAATCTCAGGAAGAACAGGGGAGGACTGAAGGAAGCACAGTATTTCTAGGTCCAGAATATGAGCTGTAGGTGGGCAAAGGCTGTCCCAGGTGGGATACACACTACACCTGGGAATGAGATCCACTGTGGGCCCAATCTTGGTCACCAGTGAGGAATGCAGTAAGGTTCCACATGGTGACCTTCTGATGACCTTGGCTGTGTGTAGTGTTGCAATGCAACCATCAGTCTGATTTTGAATCCCAGCTCTGCCACGTATGAGCACTGTGGCCTTGGGCAAGTCACAGCCTTTCTGAGCCTTTGCCTTCACATCTGTAGAATGGGCTGATGACACTCAGCTCAGAGGCTGCACTGGGGTCAAGGAGACACTGAGATGTGACAGCACCCATAATGGTGATGGCGTAGGGTCCACACTCAGCACTAAGGAGCTCTCTCCTTCCTCTGCAGCAGTGTCAGTCCTCAAGGGGTGGCTGTGGTGCACAGCCTGGGCATAAAAGGAAGAAGAAATGTTAAATCTCCACTAAGATTTATCTCATCTCTTTTGTGTTCCTCCAACTTCCCCCATTTTGTTCCTGTGATTAACCTTGTGGTCCCTGGAACCAGAAATCCGTAAGTCAAGAGCTAAGAGAGAAAGGTCTAGGAAATGAGACTTTATGAATCTTACTGTCAACTCCAACCTCAAAAATAAATGCAGATGACTGAAAACCCTTGGAGATCATAGGACAGAGCCAGTGACTCTGGGACCCTCCCCAGAGTCCCTTTTAAATGCACCACTTCCCATTGCTCACTGTCCCTGGATCCATTTGGCCTCCAATAGCATCCCTTCCTTACAGGGGATGCCATTCAGCATCACTTCTGTGGATGGTACCTTAAAGGCAGACCCTTCCCTTCCCTGTGCCACTGATTCTGATCCTGGCATCTCTCAACAATTCTTAGCAGTACCCTCCCAGCTCTTGTCCCTGCTTCTACACTTGCTTCCCTCAAACCCACCTCTTCACTCAGCCCGGATAACTTCTCCGAAACTCAGATGGGCCTCAGATCCTTCAGGGACTGGCTGTTGCTTGCAGGACAACCAAGGCCACTGCTGGCAGTTATGTGCTGTCTGATGGGAAAGCCAACCCCTAGAGACAACCTGTGCACAGTCACTACCCAGCCAGCCACTCCAGAAGCACTGCGTGAGGTTTGGGCTCTCTGCGGGCTATCCTTAGCAGTGAGAAAGTGGAGCAAGGTGAAGGTCACTGGGATTAGCAGAGGTCCAGTGGACTTAAGAGTGTCTACCTGGACACTCAGTAGCCCTTACATTTATATGACCTTCTCATTTACAACATGCTTTACTGAGAGCTTGTCAGTATTTCCACTAATTCTGTATTCATTTTAACTTCATACATGATTTCATAACTGATTTAATTTCATAAAAGAGAGATTTAGTAACTCAGCACCTTAGAAAAAGCCAGGGAATGACAGAGTTGTAGAAAGAAACCCAGCCTTCTGACACACGTGTCCCTCTCCACACAGACCCTTTTGCAGAATAAGACAATTTTGCAAAATTGGGGGAAAGAAAATATCCAGAGCAATGATATGCATTCACTTTGCCCCCAAATGCCATCTTAGCTCATCTTGACTCTTAAAAATGGCTGAGGTATCACTTTGTTACATACACACAGTCTTATACCAGCATGGAGCAAACATTCCCGCCCTCCACCCCCTCTCCCCTGCACTGGTTGCATCCATCTGATCCCTTGGCCATCTCACGCAAGTGCAGAGCTCCCTATGTCTGTCATGGTACTGTGACCAGCATCGATAATGAACTTGGATCAATAATTGAATCCCCGGTGCCACAGTGTGTTTCAACAGTGACTTAGAAACAGACTGTGCTTATGGTAGAGAAATTCTTGTCTGGGTAAGGACAGCCTTGTCTTGAAGTCTTTGGCGAACAACACAATGACTCAAAAATAATTCTCTGCCTTAAACAGCCATCAGCCTTGCTCATCTTCTCTAGGAGTTGCATGTGCAGCAAATACGTAGTTATTAATTTATATATTATTTCCTAATTAGAAATTTTCTGAGAAAAATATTTCTGAGCGACCATGGGTTGAAGTACTGGTGTTCTCTTAAAGAAACTCGTAAATGCTCACATGCTATAGCTGTGGGAGACCCCATGGAACATTCTGCCCATTCTCTTCCAGGTGCATGCAAAACCCACAGCTTATTCTGTCCTGGTGACTCAACTGGTGCTGCTACCAGAGTAATTCCATTGCCCATGCTCTTAGAAGACCGAGATCAAGGTGTCGGCTGGGCCATGGCTCCAGGAAAGAATCTTTCCTTACCTCCTCCTAGCTTCTGATGGTTGTCAATAATCATCCTCAGCATTCCTTGACTTGATCCTATGTCATAGTGACTTACAGCTGGATCCCTCCAATCTCTGTCACATGGCTTTCTTCCTTCTGTGTGTCTGTGCCCAAATGTCCCTCTCCTTATAAGGTACCAGTCACTGGGTCAGGCCCCATGCTGATCCAGTGTGACCTTATGTTTACTCAATTACACCTGAAAAGACCCTATTTCCAAATAAGGTCACATTCACAGATTCCAGGTGGGTGTGGATTTTTGGAGGACACTGTTCAACCCAGTCCAGTGTTTCATGAATAATCTTCTCTGGTCCTCACGATGGCCCCATTGGGTATGTTGATCATTCTGAGGCTTAGGGAAGTCAGTGAAGGTCATACAGTGAGGAAACTATGGGACAGGTGTTGAAAGCCAGGTGCTTCAACCCTAAGGCCTCACGTGCAATCACCAACAACACTGCTGGAGGCGCTATTTGTACCAGAGGCCAACAGGTTATAAGCATCAGCGTGAAGGGTTTGTCTAGTCAAGAGGAAAATGAACAACCAGCCCTGTAGGTAACAAGGGCCTCAGTCTTAATTTTTCTCCTTTAGGAAAGGAGGCGGAAGCTGGGGAGTGGGGAACAGAAGCGGGGGACAGTGCACCAGGTCCCTTGAGGCTCCAGGTGGTAAGACAGGCTGGGAATTGCCCCCATAGGTGTTCAGGAGTCACTGCAGCAGCTGCAGGATCCAGCTGTGGAGCTCCCAGGTCTTCTGGGGCAGGTGGGGCCACTGGTGGTTCTGGGAGGTGCAGATGCTGATGGCAACAGAAAGAGAAGCTTTCTGCCAACGAGACATCCTTTTCCTAATGAATTTTGCATTTCCCTTGATGAGGACACATGACAGGCTTAAAAATAGAATCAGCGGAGCCTCCTACCTTCATCATTTCCACTTTCACACCCTGAATGAGCACCTCTAAATTTGGAACTGACAAACGGAAAAGATTTCCATCCAGAAATAATGGGCTTAATGGGCCTTGTGACAAATGGTCAAGGTTTCATTTTCCACTGCCCCTTAGTTTGAAGTATCCTCATTTTTTTTTTCAAGGAGGTGTCATGTACATCTTTGTTTGCAATAATTGGGTCTGAGTTGAAAGGAAAAGCCCCTGTGGAATGAGTTTCCTGTGAAAATCAGAGCTCCACCTTCTAAAATGAAACTGTAGTAGGAAGCCGTCTGGCTTAAGTAATCAAATTGTGAAAAGGTCATCTTCCCAACTGTTGTCATAAAGGTGGGAAGACGGCTCTTCAGAGTGTGAGAAGGGAGCACTTATCCCAAGGGGGAGTGGGCCTTGTTGGTCCCGGCTCCTTCCAACCTCCCGGGTGAAGGCACAGGACCTCTCTGAGCCTGCCTCCTTGGCATCCGCTGACCCCCACTTAAAACACATTTATGCCATATCTATCTTGTTTCATTCTACTTTTAGTAAGAAAGAAGATGACTCCCTTTTAGTATAAAACTATGAATTTTTCAGTTAAAATGGTGAATGGAGCGTATGCATTTAGCTCCCCCATCCCTGATTTTATTTTATTTTATTTTTTTGCCAATAAAATGTGAGCAGAGATTAATGAATGTGTCCATTTTCCAACATTCTTATCAACAATCGACTTAATCAATTATTATCAACCATTGCAATCTGGAAGCAAATAAGTATTTACATCTCTTCATGTACTTTTCTTTGATTATTAATAAAGTTAAACCACTTCATATGGCCCATTTGTAATTACTCTTCTGTGAACTGACTTCTTAAGTCAATTAACTAATATTTTTTAAAATATATTTTATTGATTTTTTTTACAGAGAGGAAGGGAGAGGGATAGAGAGTTAGAAACATCGATGAGAGAGAGACATCGATCAGCTGCCTCCTGCACACCCCCCACTGAGGATGTGCCTGCAACCAAGGTACATGCCCTTGTCCGGAATCGAACCCGGGACCCTTCAGTCTGCAGGCCGACGCTCTATCCACTGAGCCAAACCGGTTAGGGCAATTAACTAATTTTTTTAAAAATATGTTTTTATTATTTTAGAGAGACAAGAAGAGAGAGAAAGAGAGAGAGACATCGATGTGAGAAACATCGATTAGTTGCCTCCCGTATGCTCCTCGACTGGGGACCAAACCAGCATCCTGGGCAAGTGCCCTGACCAGGAATTGAACTGGTGACTTTTTTGGTGCATGGGATGACACCCAACCAACTGAGCCACACAGGCCAGTGCTCACTAATTTTTTATTGTAAGTATTCTTTGCATATTAACCCATTCTCTGCCAGATAGGTTGCAAACATTTATCCCTCTTTGTCATTTTTCTTTCAACTTTATGCATAATTTTTTTTACACAAAGAAGCTAATGTTTATACAGTCAAATTTTATTTTTTATTTAAAGGTTTCAGTCTTATGGCATGTTTAGAGAATGCTTCTGCACCTCAAAATTACAAATATTTATCTAAAGCTGTATTCCAGGGCTTTTGTATTTTTATTTCTTAATACTTAAATTTTTATAATCTAGAATTTATTTTGCAGTAAGGAGAGAATTCTAGTGATTGTATTTTCTTTTCCAACTGCTTAATAAGTTGTCTCAACTTCCCTTACAAAGCCATTTCTCTTTATCCTCATTGATTTAAAGGTACATGAAGTTTTTGATGACATGGGGACATACTCAAAACCATGCCATATGAAAAGAGCTCAATGACCCAAAATTGTGACAGATAGAATGAGCCCCTATCTCAAGCAAATGTACTTATGGAAATTTTTTGGAAGGAATTGTATATGCTGTGGTTTTTTTTAGAGTATTTTATACTTTAATCCTTTGACATATTTTCTAAAATTTCTATAATGTGTTATGTTATTTTATAATCAGAAAAAAAAAATCTATCATTTTAAACTACTGTGTTCTTGAACAACGTAAGGAGAGAGGCCTATAAATCCAGCTTATTATCCTCGTTGAATTCTTTCCCTGGCCTCAGCTGTATTGTTCAACGTTCTCTGGCAACATAACTAATCTTCTGCTGTACGGTGCCTCCATATCTCTACTTGAGCATCCCATAAACTTTCCCAGCAGTGGGGATAAATAGGAGTTTTTCTGAGTGAAGAATTATAGTGCATCGTTAGTGAAAAAGCAAAACCTTAGGAAAGCCACTGAGTTGTGCACAGTGAGATAAGCAGGAAATTAGCAGAGCCCGAACTTACCTCACCCTCCTCCTGCTTAATGGTTTTCTTCTTCCTTTTGCTTTTAGTTACAATAGATTTTGAAAATACAAGAACTTTTTTTTTAATGATTTGAGAAGTCACGCCAGTTTCCTTTAAGGGCATCATGGTGGTAAGTTTCACTCTTTACAATTCACAGTGAGATTCTGTGCAGCAGTGAAAATAAAGTAACTAGATCTGCCCCTTGTGACCAGGCTGTTGTCAAATTAAAGATGGTCAAGATTCGAAGGCCTGCTGCAGTCCCTGTAACACAGAAAGCACACGAATGCATCTGTACCCTGCCTGCTTTTCCACTCACCCGCCATGTCTGACAATAATACACCACCAGAAAAACACTCGTTCTTAGGAAAATTCAATTCGGTAATCACTTATTGAACATACACACTAAGCAATGCTAGGCAGTGAAGCAGATACAAAGATGAATGAGGTTAACAGTCAAATGAGAAAGGCAAGCGAGAGTAGAAATGCCCCTAATAGAACATGCATATGTAAATGTCCCTCTTTACCCAGAGCAGGGTGACAGTTTTAGAGCCATCCTTCCCCCTTTGATTATACACAAGCGACATTTTGATAGCAGCTGGCTGGAATGAGGAATGTGGTTTGTGGCCATGGAACAGAGGACTGGTGTGAACGAAGGTCATGGGCATCAACCAGAGACATACAAATTTGCCCTAGAAAGTAGTGTTGATTATCATCATGAAAAGCAAATAATATTTATGAAAAGGAGCGATCAATAATGGCTACTAGATTCCACAAAGGACTGTTTCAAAATCCAGTTCAATAAATCAATAATACCTTTCATGTACGAGGAGGCACTGTGCTTGGCCATGAGGGATATTATACAATGAATGTGTCAGGGAAGAAACAATCTTACCCTCAAGAAACTGGCCGGTTAGTGGGGGAGAAAGACCTGAGAGCAGCAAAGGCAGAATGGGACAAGGGCTTTGGGGACAGTGCGAGGCTGTGGGGTTAGAAGGAGAGAGAGAGACACAATAGACTTGGTTGAATGGATCAAAAAAGATGTAAAGGAGATGGGCATTTGAAACAGACCTTGAGGAATGACCATATGAATACATTCCAAATATTACATATGCCTTATAATTTATGTATTCAATTTTGCTTATATCTTTCTTACTTTTCTGAAATTATTTTTTAAATAACCAAGCAGAACCTTCTTACAGTATCATAAAACACAAACATACAATCAAATGGAAAATCCTTTTCACTAAGACTCACAGTTCAATTCCTTTCTCCAGAGATTTATACATGTGTATTATTTCTGAACATTTTCTTTGTGCTTAATTACATATATTTGTATTTATGTAAGTATTTGAAAAAAATTGAGCTACAGAATGTACAACTTAAGCTTATACAATGTTATATGCCAATTATATCTCAATAAAGCTGCAAAAACATAGTGTGTCTCATAGGGGGAGGCTGGTGGCCAAAAACATAGTGTGTTATGAAAGATTGGAAGAATATACCTTATAATGTTGGTTACTTCTAGTTGGCAAAATTAGGAGTAATTTTATTCTTCTCTTACTCTTCTCTGTTTTCTACAATAAATGTGTATTTTTAAAAGTGAAAATCATCATTGAAAAAAACAAACCAACCAAAAAATGGTCAGGGGAGAGAAAGACTTCTCTTTTCTCAACCATGGAATACAAATCCTGGCTATCCTTTCAAGGGACCAGCTTGGCTCCTCATTTACCCACTCCCCCAAACTAATTAGTAACAGAGGAATGTGTCTCGCTGATTCCTGCACCCATCTCTGTGATGTGGAGGCTGGGATGATAGCACGCTGGAGGTGGGAACAGTACCAGCCAGACCACTCGGCTCCTGCCTAGGGCTGGGATGAACATCTGACAGGCAAGTTCTCCTTTAATGGGCTATGTACTGGGTTATACAGTGACCTGCTCCCCTCTCCCTGCCCACGTTCATGTCCGTCCAGAACCTGTAAAGGTAACCTTATTTGTAAATAGGTAGACGTAATCAAGTTAAAATGAAATTATGCTACATTAGGTGGATCCTTCCCCTATGACTGGTGTCCTTATTAGAAGGAAATTTGGAGACAGACCCATCATGAGACAACTGGAGGCAGGAGTTGAGAATGATACAGCCACAGCCAAGACACCCCAAGGATTGCAGGCAGCACTAGATGCTAGGAGAGAGGCACGGGGAGCAGAGCCTCCCAGAGCCTCCAGAACCCTGAGAGAAGATGCTTACCTGATGCTTGGAGCCACCGGTTTATGGTACTTTGTCACAGCAGCCCTAGGAACCAGCACTTGCCACGATGCAAGTGCAGCTCCGTACCCTGCACAGCCCTCGTGTCCCCCACAGAGGCACTTTCCCTGGTTGTTAACAAGAATGCTCATGCCTCCCCTTTGTGCATTCTAGTGGTCCTTTTAGCTTCCAGAGGGATGGAGCTGGGAGCAAATTTTGATCCTATGGTCTTAATTTCTATGGGTCTTTTTGCTCCAGAAAAATGCATTAAGTCAAAAGAAAATGAGGATGGACAATGCTACTGAAATGCTCAGGGGATGGATTCCTAGCCAGTTGAAGTTGTGATGTATTGCTATGTGTGTCTGTGTATGTGCAGTTATGGGAATGTGTGAGAGAGGGGGAGGCTGGTGGCCAAAGAAAGGGAGTTAGGAAGATGCAATGAGAGAGAGAGAAAAGGAACAGAAGACATTTTGCCAAAGCAATTCACTTACTAGTCATAAAAATATCTGTGGCTACTGTTCTGAGCTGCACAATCTGCTTTGTAAGCCTCTGCTGTATTACTTAGAGTACAGATTTAGGCATCTCCTTCTCATATAAGCCTAATTTACCTCAAGAGCTACTATATAGAGAAACTCTTGCACCATTTTTCTTTTAGCTACTACTAGGAAAGTCATTCTTTTCTTCAAATTTTTTACAAATGGAGTGCTTTAGTTTTAAGCTAATCTGAAGTTTGTCAACCGACCAAAGAAATTCAGAGTAGCAGGATGCAAATTTAAGACATATATGTCTTACAAAGAAATAGAATCCATTTCAATTGATTTTCACTGGATTACAAATACTAGCTTCAGCATGATTCCAGCTAGATTTAAATATAATTTTACTATTACAGCAAATCATAAAACATAGAAACTTCCTGAGGGTCATACATGAGGAACCCTAATGGAAACATCTATACTAATAAAAGGGTAATATGCTAATTAGGGCGGACATCTTCTGGACATCCATCCAGATGTCCATCTGGACAAAGCCACAGTGGCTGCAAGGGCCTAGGGCCATTACCATGTGGGAGAGGTGGGCCTGTCTGGAGCAACACAGGAGGGGCGGGAGAGGAGGGGCGGGCCAGTCCAGCGCTGCCGGTCCAGCACCATGGCCCCTTTTGCAGAGGCAGCGAGAAGGCGGCACCACGCCCCCTTCCACAAAGGTGGCGTGGGACAGGCCGCAGCGCAGCCCAGTCCCAGTGCTGCTCCTTCCACAGAGGCAGCCAAAGAGACAGCAGTGTGGCCCGGTCCAGGCGCCACTCCTCCACAGAGGCTGGAGAGGGTGCAACCTGCTGTGCTTCAATCTCCCACAGCCCTTCCCCCAGCCAGCCTGGCCCTAGATCACCCTCCACCCACCAGTGGGCAGGGGGCGGGGCCAGCACTAAGAAGCAAAGGCCGAGGGCGGGCAGCTACAGTGGCTGGCAGTGGCAGCAGCAGCAGGGTGATGGGGGCAGCACCTTCCCTTGATCAGCCTGGTCGCCTTCTGCAGAGGAGGACATCCCCTGAGGGCTCCTGGATTGTGAGAGGGGGCAGGCCGGGTTGAGGGGCCCCCCTCCCCCAACCAGTGCACAAATTTTCATGCACTGGGCCTCTAGTTTATTAATAAGCAAGGGTTTCTGTTTCATGGGAATTGCTCCAGCTATCATGGAATGACTTCCCTTTCCAGAAAAGGGGCAAAAATAGACCCATTGTTATATGTAGAAAATTCATAATTAGTTGGGCAGAAGAATTCTAGCCAGGTCTTTATTTTATGTATGTATTTATTTCTTGTAGCCAGCTCTTTAAATTAAATACACTCTAGTTATAAAGACCTGGGCAGATTGTGTTAAAGAAAAAAGTATTTATCACAGTTGTTAAAGAACAGTAAAGCAGACTTTATTTGGGAGACCAGGAGAAGAGTGGGTCAATGGATGAAAAATTACTGAAAGGAAGCACCAGGAATAAGGGAGATTCTGGCTAAATCATCCTGACATTTTTGCAGAAGGCAGGCCAGGATGATAAGATACCAGAATTTGATCAAATATTCAGGGTGGTCAGGCACCAAGTAAAGGAAAAAAACACTTTCGTCTACTCTACTGGCCACACTTCTGTCACTAAATGTGTGGGGGTTTTCTCCCCATACGAACTAATTCTCCAACTCTCCAGGCACCAACTGGGGGTCTTGCAATTCAATTCTGACACCAACCACCTGGAGGTAGAGCAGAGCCCACAGGTTCCAGTCTTAGTTCCACCTGACTGCCACCATGTCAGATGCCACTCAAAAGTCCCATGGTGTCGGGAAACCAAGATGGCAGCATAGGTAAACACCTGAACTGCTGCCTCACACAACAATTTCAAAACTACAACTAAAAGACAAAATGGACACCATCCAGAACCACAGGAAGGCTGGCTGAGTGGAAATTCTACAACTAGAAGGAAAGAGAAAAGCACACTGAGACTCAGAGGAGCTGCAGGAGGCAAAGGTACAGAGGCATGCACACGTGGAGAGGACTGGCAACTGAGGGTGTGGCTGGCTTTCTCAAGCGGGAGGGAGACAAAAGTTCCCGACTGCACTGAACTCCAGTTCTGGGCGAGACTCTGGGGACCCAGACTCATTCGGGGAGAAACTGGACTGTCTGGCAGCTGGCGGAACTCGAGGGCGGCTTTCTCTCAGAGGTGCTTGCAGAGATTACCAAGGGACACTGAGACACAGGGGACTATTAGGGCAGGGCTGACGGGAAACCAATGCTGTCTGCTCCGCCCTGAGACTCCGCCCCCATCCAAGCTGAGCACAGAGGCTTTTGCAAGTCTTGTCCCATAAGGCTGTCTCCAGCACAGAAGTTCTCCCAGAGTAGACACAGCTGATCCTCACAGCCAATTGGCCTGGAGGTCAATTCCTCCCAGTGATACCAACAATAATCAAGGCTTAACTACAATAAGACTGTTCACACAGCCCACAAAGGGGTGCACCAAGAGTGTCCACCTCAGGTAACTGGGGAGGCTGAGCCACTGGGCCCTATAGGACACCTAGCACACAATGCCACTCTATCAACTCAGGGAAGCAGCCAAAATATGGAGACAAAGAAACAGATCACAAATGAAAGAAATGGGGGAAAGCAAACGACTGAATATAGAGTTCAAAACCACGCTTATAAGGTTTTTCAAGAATTTTCTAGAAAAGGCCAATAAATTTAGCAAAACCCTCGAGGATATGAAAAAGGACCAACTAGAAATTAAGCATACACTGACTGAAATAAAAAATATTATACAGAGATCTAACAGCAGACTAGAGGATCGCAAGAATCATATCAAAGATTTGAAATACAAAGAAGCAAAAAACACTCAAACAGAAAAGCAAAAAGAAAAAAGAATCTAAAAATATGAAGATAGTGTAAGGAGCCTCTGGGACAATTTCAAGCGTACCAACATCAGAATTATGGGGGTGCCACAAGAAGAGAGAGAACAAGATACTGAAAACCTATTTGAAGAAATAATGACCAAAAACTTCCCCGACCTGGTGAAAAAAATAGACTTACAAGTCCAGGAAGCGCAGAAAACCCCAAACAAAAGGAATCCAAAGAGGACCACACCAAGACACATCATAATTAAAATGCCAAGAGCAAAAGACAAAGAGAGAATATTAAAAGGAGCAAGAGAAAAACAGTTAGTTACCTACAAGGGAGACCCGTACGACTGTCAGCTGATTTCTCAACAGAAACTATGCAGGCCAGATGGGAGTGGCAAGAAATATTCTAAGTGATGAATAGCAAGAACCTACAACCAAGATTACTCTACCCAGCAAAGCTATCATTCAGAATTGAAGGGCAGATAAAGAGCTTCACAGATAAGAAAAAGCTAAAGGAGTTCATCACCACCAAACCAGTATTATATGAAATGCTAGAAGGTATTCTTTAAGAAGAGGAAGAAGAAGAAAAAGGTAAAGATAAAAATTATGAACAACAAATACATATCTATCAACAAGTGAAACTGAAAATCAAGTGAATAAAAAATCTGATGAACAGAATAAACTGGTGAATATAATAGAATCAGGGGCATAGAAAGGCAGTGGACTGACAATTCTCGGGGGGAAAGGGGTGTGGGGGGTACAGGAAGAGACTGGACAAAAATCATACACCTATGGATGAGGACAGTGGCGGGGGGTAAGGGCAGAGGGTGGGGTGGGAACCGGGTGGAGGGGAGCTATGGAGGAAAAAAGAGGAACAATTGTAATAATCTGAACAATAAAGATTTATTAAATTAAAAAAAAAAGTCCCATGATGTCACCTGTTCTTCTGACCAAATGGCTGTAAATCAGGACCCCTTCTGTTACCATGGTTAGCTAGTTATTAAAAGGAAGAGAGCAAGGGAAGTCACAGATTGTGCATGTTCAGCTGGGAAGCAGAGGCCTGTTTGCTTCACTAGGAAGCTACAGTTTTAAACCCCAAGAAATCACAGCATTGTCCCTCCAAGGGGATTAACATCCCTACCTTCCCCCATTCTTTACTTGATTGTGTGTGGAGGAGGTGAGAGAGGGGAGATAAGGCCAGACACAATAAAGTCAAAATGGTATGGCGGGAGGTGCTTGACTCTAGAGGCCTGTCAGTAGAACCTGGGCCAAAGATCATTGGCTAGGAGGGTGAAACTAATGGAAGTCCCTGAAAGCTTGGGAAGCTAAATTGTTATTTTGAAAAAGTTCCTGGTATAATCCCAGAAGAAAAAGAGCTCTCTCTCACTTTCTGGTGCCCCACACTCACCCTGTTTGTTCCTGTTCTCTCCCAACAGGAGCATACAACAATGTGGGTCACCTGGCCACCTGGGGCCTGCAACAGGCTGCATGGGCTCCAAAGGACTATGAAGCAGGAACTCTGGGCACTGGCCTTGCTGAAGACAGGGTGGGACGTTTTCCATGGTGGGCCAAGGGAGATGGGACATTGGAAGCCCAGGGGCAGAGGCAGACTTCCCGGATAAATCTTGAAACAAGACCACAATCTCCCATGCGTGGGTTCTTGGAATTCTTTCCTGGCAATCCCATGGAAGATCCTGTTTTTCACTGACAACACTTCCTTGGGTTTGATAGTTTGCTGGAATGGCTCATAACACTCAGGAAAGTCCTTTACTTACTATTGCCCATTTATTAGGAGCAGCAAGTGGAAGCGATGCAGGGACTAGGTATTGGGAAGGGGCATGGACTTCCTTGCCCTCTTCAGGTGCGCCACCCTCCCAGCACCTCAGTGTCTGCACCAACCCTGAAGCTCTCCCAACACCATCATAGAAGGTTTTATGGAGGCTTCATTACCTGGGCAGGGTTGACTCAATCTTTGGCCATCATGATTTACTCAACCTCCAGCTCCTTTCTTCTTCTTGGGTTGGGGAGAGCTGAAAGTCCCAACCCTCTAATCACGTGGTTGGTGTCCCTAGCAACCAGCTCCCATCCTGACAAGAGCCCCCGGGCCCCAGTCATCTCATAAGCATACAAAAACACATTTATCACTTTGAATATATTCTGAGGGTTTTAGGAAATGAGGAGAGAGACCAAATATGCATTTTTTATTATGTCATACCAAGGGCAGGGAGTTTTTGCTAATCTCATGCAGCAGGATTCTTGCTAAAACTGGACTAAATGGGCCAAAGGCCAGAGCCCAAGGATGAGACACTGTCAAAAGGAGGACTCAGAAGAGTATGACTAAGGTTTGGTTAAGGACAGTCTCATATACAATGGGAAACAATGATATGCTCCATGAGAGAGAGGCAGTGACCGTGTGAACAAATCACAGCTGTATGCCCAGCACCCAGCATTGTCCCTGGCACACAGTACATGCTCAACAAATATTTATTCAATGAACAAATTATGCTTATTTTTAAAATGGTCATTATTGATTATATGTAAGAGTCTAGCAGGAAATTTATCAATGTGGATCCAGCATTTATACACTCAATCTTGTTATTCAATCAAGAGGTTTTTCTGAATTCCTTATTTTATGGCAGGTGCCCTGACAGGTCTTGGGGTACAAAGTTGAGCAAAAACACATGTCCTGCCTTGGTGGGTTTGCACACAGGTGTCAATCACACCAATCCACAGACAAATGTGGAATCAACTGTTCAGGAAAGATGTGCAATGCCACAGATGTCCATCCCAGGGAGGACGACCTGGTCAGAGAGGTCCAAGACGTCTTCTCAGAGGGGTTGGTGCACCTTGGCCACGGCAGCAATGAGGAACGTGGGAAGGGGCTGCAGAGCATGCTGGCAGGGTTGTGGTTAAATCATTTCAGCCACATACACGAATGGTGTGGATAACAAGCTCCCGATGTGGCCTTTCTAAAAATATCTGCTTTCCCTTTGTGTTTCCTGTAATATTGCTAGTAGATTTAAAAAGTCTCCATGATTTTTCAGTCGCTGATCTAAGTGCCTATTACTTATTTTAAGTAGGAGATTCTATTGTTTAAAAACTATTACAGTTTTTTTTGGTTATACTAGTAGTAGTGTAGTTGCCATCGGTTCTTACACTGAATCTGTTACCATCTTTCAGCCTCCATGGCTGCCCACCTGAGCAGTCCGCCTTCTTCCCTCTCCCAGTCATCTCACTTGGCTGTAGTTTAAGCAGAGCACTTGAGCTGCCTTTTGTTTTCCTGTTCATTTATTTGTGTGTTTATTGACAACCTTTCCCCCCCCTCTTTCCCCCCCTCTCCCCCCCGCAAGACATAATGAAGGCAAGGACGTTTTCTGTCTGGTCCACTGCTGCATTTCTGGTATAGAGAACAGTGATGGATAGGTACATGGAAGGTACCAAAAATATTTACACATGAATTCATAAAAAGATAAGAGAGATACAGCAAAGAATGAAAAAAATGACTTTTATTTATTTATTTTACCAACAAGGTAGTTTGGCAACACTTTGCTGCGTGGGAGCTGCTGTTTGAGGAAGTCAGTGTGCTCCACCCCTGGAGCCCCACCCCCAGCTCTTTCCCTAACCAGCGCTAGAAAACCACAGAACAGGAAGTATGGGCTAACCTGTGGCACACTGCACACGGGGAGGTGTATATTCATAAATAATTAACAATTAGTATTTAGAGTGGGAAAAAAACCACACCCTGATTTGTAGCATTTGCCAATTCCTGTGGTGTAAACACTACTACTTTAGCCAATTTTAATATACCAACATGAATTCACTGAAGACGAAGTTGGGAAGATTTGAGCACAATTGAGTCTCACAAACCTGTACAAGCCACCTCTAGGGCATCCCTGAAAAGGCACAGGTCCCCCAAAGGTCTCACAAAATCCTATGTGACTTATGTATTCGTAGTGGGTAGGACTCTCCCTCCAGACACATGACTGTGTTCTATCATTTTACCCAGTTGCAAACTGAACTCTCATTCTCCCTGGCTGGCAGAAAGGTTAACTTTGGTCCTTCTTGTGTCTTCCATCCCCCTTCTCAGGGTCTTATCCAGGATGTTACAAGGTGTCTAGGTGTAGGAGATGCCTCTGGTCCTTGGTCAAAGGAAACATGTATGGACCCACATCTCCTTGTCCTCTCAGCTCAGATGGAATGCCTTGCCAGTCTTGGTGTCTACTTAGAACAGTAACCGTGCCATTCTGTTGCTAATAATGGCCCAGTTCTATGTGGCTGTGATGTGAGAATAGTTAAACAAAAAGACTTTTCTTCTCCCTCCAAAAAAACATAGTTGCAATGAACAACATAATGGCCATTTTTAGTGCCAAGAACTAGAGTGGTGATTTTCTGCATCTTCAAAACTCATAATGATGGGCCTGAATCTTTGCAGATGTTTTAGATGAGGATCAGTCAATAAACGACCAAGAAGCAGCTTTTCTGTGACGAGCATACAATTCCTTTACAAATAGGGGGAAATAGACTAAAATGTCATCATGCATAATTTTGAATGTACCACGTGATCTTAATAGCTATAAAACAAAAGAAAAAAATATTTGAAGGAAATGCACCCAACTGTTAATGGTGCTTGTCTTGGACTGTGAACATATTTACAATTCTTTTCTTTCTTTTATTTTTTTTTTTAGTGTCCAAACTTAAAAACAAACAAAAACAAAAAACCTAAGCATTAATATAATAATAGAGAAAAATATTATTTAACTTGCAAAAACTAGACAACAAGCAAAGAAATAAACCATGTTCCTACTATGCCAATGAAAGCCAGAGAAGGTCCTGGGAGGTAGATGCTGCCTTGAACTCAGTTCATGTCTGGGAGCTGGGGAATCTCCGCTGGGGTGGAGGAAGGTCAGAGGCAGCAGCAAGAGGGCAGCTTAGAGGACAGCTTTTCAATTTCTGCTGACATTGCCCTGGCAGCTGCTACCGGCCACTTTACTGCAGAAATTGGCAGCTGCTATCTGGACCATTGGTTCCACTGACCCATGTAGAGGTTCCAGGGACTTGGGGCAGACCTAGGGAAATGACCACAAGGTGGCAGTAGCACACACACGCTTTATCCTGGGATGCTTTGGCAACTTTGTGGGAAAGTCCCTCAGGCTACATTTTGTGGGGTTACTTCTCAGAAGGTGAGGAGGGCAGGGAAGCTGTGGGGGGAGAGGGGCATGAAACAGGAGGCTCACATATATCTCTCACAAACCTATGTGCACCATGCCCTACAACCTCAAAATCTACAATGCAACAATTGACGGAATGGCAGAGAAATAGGCAAATTAAGTTTTGGAGAGTTTAACATACCTTTCCCTAAAAATAATAGATTAAGCAGGCAAAATTAAAAAATAATAAACAGAGATACCAAAGACTTTCACAATACTATTGAGCTTGAACTATTAGTTGCATGTATAATTGAAAACCAAATTAACAGAGAACACTTGTTCTTTTCAACCATATCTAATATCCTTACCAAAAAAATGCATGCATTTGATCACAGAGGGTGGTTGTACAGATTATATATCACTAAAGCAAGGAACTTGGAACAAGGACTCCCCAGGTCCTTGCAGGCTCTCAGCATTTATAATTCCAGGATTTACTTCTTTTCACTCTTAGAAATAAGTGTTAAGTAGGAAGGAAAACATAAGAACAGTGGGGGACCTCACTATTTGGGGGCCCATGGAAGTCTTCTCTGAGCAGTGGCCATTTGCAGTGTAGAATAATAAAGGAGAAATGAGGGTGTAAAGAAAAAAATCCAATGACATTGATTAAGGACTAGAGGCCCAGTGCACAAAATTCATGCATGGGGGGGGGGGGGCATCCCTCAGCCTGGCCTGCACCCTCTCACAATCTGGGACCCCCTCAGGGGATGTCTGACTGCTGGTTTAGGCCTGATCCTGCATGGATAGGGCCTAAACTGGCAGTCAGACATCTCTCTTGCAATCCAGGACCACTGGCTCCTAATCGCTGACTTGCCTGCCTGCCTCATTGCCCCTAACCTCTCTGCCTGCCTGCCTGATCGCCCCTAACCACTCTGCCTGCCTGCCTGATCGCCCCTAACCGCCTCTGCCTCGGCCCCCACTGCCGCAGCTTTATCCAGAAGGATGTCTGAAATGACATCTGGAAGGTCATTCAGCTGTCTGGTCTAATTAGCATATTATACTTTTATTATTATAGATGATAAGGCAGGCTATTTAAGACTATTGTGATAATGATAAGGATCGCTGCAATCGATTTGCACTGAGGGAGAGAGATTGGGCTCATCTCTGAATATGGAGGTAGGTATTTATAGCCAATGAGCAGGGTGGGGGTCAGTGGATGGAAATCACTAAGAGGAAACATAAGGGGTAAAGGGGGTAAAGGGGTCCTGGCTATACCAACCTAATAGGATTCTTGCTAAAGACAGGCCAGGTGATCAGACATCGCTGGGGGGCAGGGGTGTGTGAAGGATGAGGATCCTGATCAGATATTGAAGGTGATCAGATATGGAAGGTGGGAGTTCTGGTTAAATTGACTTAGCAGTGTCCTTGCTAAAATTAGATGGGCCTCAGAGAAGGTTCAGGAGCCTGAATGAAGTTTGGTGAAGATCAATAATCTTTGTGAGGGTGGCAGGGATGTTTGGGGGAGGCTGGTACAGGACATGGCAGTCACTAGAAGGGCTGAACCAGCCTCTGAGACAGATAAGAATCAACTGGAATGCAGCGTTGTTCCCAGTGCTCAAGCTTCTTGCCATGTAACTTCTTAGTGCCCACCCACTGCAGGCAGGACCAAGTCCCTGAGCCTGTCTGCTAGGCTTGACCTGTTTGCTTAGGCCAATGGGATGTTAGCAGACTGGATGCAGGAGGCATGAATGTGCACACATGTTTCTGCCTGCACCTCTGTCCCTCAGCCAGAGAGATGTGTGACTAAGTCCACCACTTTGTCTTCTTTTCAGGTTAATAGCACTAGGCTTATATGACAAATTAATACTGACTTTGTGTTGCCATTAGCCACCAGTGAAAGGTAAGGGCAAAAATCAAACTATAGGATATTAACAGAGTTCTAAGTAAGTCCTCACTGTATTGCAACTTAGAATCTCCAGATTCTGTACTGCGGCATTGGCCTTGGCACCCTCGTGCATGCGCAGTGGAACTCCTGTGCGGAGGATGAGGCACTTGTTTTGTCTGGAACACACATCTGAAGTATAAATTTTCTGTTCAAACACATGTTTTAATAGGTTGTGTTTTATTTTGTTGGCTACTAATTTAAACACTTGCACTGCGTGAACAGTCAGTGACTAATTCCAGGTTCCTCTTCATGTGGGAATGACTCAAAGCTCCTCTCTAACTGCTGCGTTAATCAGAGTGACTCACCTTCTCCCAGTTCCAGAGCTAATAGTGTGGAGGACCCAGTCGGCACTTCAGGAAATGAGTGAGGGTGAAGTATGCTGGCCAGCCTCCTCCCCTTCTCTGCTCTTTAGTTCAAAGGGAAATGTCCCAGGAGTTTCTATCTTGTAGTTTAGGACCATTATTTTGTATTCCTTTAAAAAAATCTTTCTAATGAAGTGTAGCCTATAGAAATAAACATCTGTACTAATAAAAGCATAATATGCTAATTAGACTGGACAGCCAAATGACCTTCCGGACATCATTCTGAACGTCCTTCTGAAGAAAGCCGTGAAGACTGAGGCGGAGGCAATTAGGGGCGATCAGGCAGGCAGAGGCAGTTAGGGGCAATCAGGCAGGCAGGCAGAGGGGTTAGGGACGATCAGGCAGGCAGGCAGGCGAGGGGTTAGGAGCTAGCAGTCCCGGATTGCTAGAGAGATGTCCGACTGCTGGTTTAGGCCCAATCCTGCAGGGGTCCCAGATTGGAGAGGGTGCAGGCCAGGCTGAGGGACTCCCACATGCACGAATTTTGTGCACCAGGCCTCTAGTACATAATAAGGACATAGATTGTTGGATTTTAGCAATGTGAACTTCCCAGTGTATCCAGCAACAAGCACAAAAATCAGAGCATTAGCTACACCCTAGAAGCCCACTGTGCCCTGATGTCTTTTTTATCCAGCCTTATTGAGGTATTATTGACATAAAAGTTGTACATATTTATAGTGTACAATGTGATGTTCTCATATGTGTGTACGTTGTGAAATGATCACCACAATCAAACTAAGTAACGCATTCATCACCTCACTGTTATCTCTTTTTGTGTAAGAACATTTAAGATCTACTTTAGCAAATTTCATATATGCTATATTATTAAGAATTCATTTATCCTGCATAACTGAAACTTTGTACCCTGTGACCAACAGTTCCCCATTTCCCACTTGCCCAGCCCCTGGCAATCACAGCTTCTATGAGTGAGACTTTTTAAGACTCCATATGTTAGTGAGATCATGTAGTATTTGTCTTTCTGTGACTGGCTAATTTCACTTAGCATAATGTCCTCCAGGTTCACCCATGTTGTCACAGATGATAGGATTTTTTTAAGTCTGAATAATATTCCTGTGTGTGTGTGCGCGCGCGTGCGCACACATAACATTTTCTTTATTCGTTCATCCACCAATAGACACGTTGTTTCCATGTCTTGGCTGTTGTGATTAATGCTGCAATGAACAAGGGGTTGCAGATATCTCTTTGAGATATTGATTTCATTTCTTTTGGATATATACTCAGAAGTGGAATTGCTGGATTGTGTGCCCCTGATTTTGAACTCTATAAGTGAGTTGCCTGTTTCTGAAGTTTATATAAATGGACTATAGATTATAGGCTATGTATAGTATATACTCATAGACTTATACTATATACTATATATCCATAGACTATATACTCTTTGTTTTTTTCACTCACTTTAGGTTGGTGAGTTTCATTCATATTATTAAGTTTAACCATTGTTTTTTCATTTCCATTGCTATGTATATTTACTCATCCTTTAATTTCTCATCTCCCTGTATTTCCCCCTATGGGTAAACTTTCATAAGTAGCATGTCAGGGATAATCTTGGTATTTTAATAAGTGGGTTTATCCATTTCTTGTCTTGCTTTGTTCTCAGCTTTAATGCACCTCACTGCTCCCTTTCTCACCTGCCCTTTGCCTTAGAGAAGTATGTTTAGCTTGCTCTTATCCTCTGAAATGGCTTTGAACTTTCACATTCTGAATTTAATCCTATCGGAGCAGTGTTCTTCAGAGCGTGTTTGGCAGAACACAGGCCCTATGAGATGGTCTGTGGAAAAAAAGAGATCTCAGGTCAATCATCACAAAGAAAGTGGAATACTATGTACCCCCTTAGAGAGTCTTAAAGAACAACAGCATGGAAAAGGTTCTGTTAAGTCCTGCAGTGGAGGGGGAGGGGCACCTGTCTTTGTTTGTTTCCCAGAGTTATTTTTAGGAGGGCTTATTCCATGATTGTAGCCTGAAATCCTTAAGAAGATATTTCCCAAATGTTAGTCAAATACGAATTTCTGAGCCTATGCTGGTAGGGGGTTAGGGAGTGAAGGGGATTCCAAAACTGAAAAATTTCTCTCCCTATAAACACATCTGTTCTTAAGACTCAGCCATGTGGCTTGGTGCTCCTAGAAGAAGAGGGTGGGCACCCTGAAGCAAAGAGTTTCACAGGTGATGCATTTGACCTATAGGAGGTCCCCTTGGGACATGAAGGGGAGGTGGAAGCCCTTCAGAATAGGAGGGTGGAGTGGGAGGGGAAAGGAGAGGAGAGTAAGGAGGTGAAAGACAGAAACTGTGCAGCGTCTGGGCCACAGGGATCCAGAAGACGGAAGCTGGGAGTTCTGGAATGTCTTATGCGGAGTGTAGGCCAAGTACATGGCCGATGCCATGGCTGAGAACTTGAGGTCCCACAGCTCCAGAGAGAACCAACATGGGACCATGGGTGCCTCAGGCTTTTGCAGGAGAGCTCTAGTACAATTAGAGCATCACTCAGAGGCCTGCGAGGCCCCAAGCCTGGGTCAGAATTTTCTCTGAGAACAGAGAGCACACTCGAGTTAGGATACCTGGAGTTAGGATACCTGAAGTAGGGGTGAATAAAGGAACTACCTCCAACATGTGTCTATTGTCTGCACGGGTTTGGGCTGGGAGGAGGAGGAAAGGCTATGTATCTGAATGAAGACCTATACTTCAGCCTTTACATGAACTGGACATTCTAGTGACCAGCAGGGGCCTTCTTGCTACCTAAGGATGATCAGAAGAGCCAAGGACTTCCCAGATTTTCATTGGGCATGGAAAACCCAATGCCACGAAATTCATTTGGGGGGATATCAGAAGACATGATCACTTGATTCTTCTAGACCATGAGTCCCCTGCTGCCATGTGCTTGACACGTAGAGAATTCTAGGAGAGACTATATAAATAAGCTAACATTGCATTTACTACCTTTCTAGCTCTCTGAAGACTCCACCTGTATTTTGTCTTTTAACTTTCACTGTCTGCCTGGGAGGAAATGCTCTGATCTTAGGGACAGGGAGCCTGAGGATCACAGAGATTAAGTAATTAGCCAGAGTTTATCCATTGAGTAATTGTGCATCTGGGGTGAATAAAAATTCTTAACAGAATCCAGTTGAGGAAGGAAGTTGGGTGAATAGATGCACAAGACTGGCCACGAAGTGATAACTGTTGAGGGCTGGTGGTGGCAGATGGGGCTCATTATACTATTCTCTCTACTTTTTATATTTAAAAATTCCCATAATAAAAAGTGGAAAATGTGTTGAACATGTGGTTTGGGGAGGACACAGAACAAACAGAAGGGACACAGCTTGAAAGTAACTGGAGTGCCTACCCCACTGTGTTCTGGCTGAGGACCAGCTCTCAGTGCAGTGGGGACTCAAACCCACAGTCCCCATCCAGCCTAGGGCCCTACCATCACCCCCGATGGCCCATCTTGCTGAAATGGCAAGAGAAGTGGCTCTGTGGACAGACCCTTTCTTTCTTTCTTTGTTAAAAAATATGCTTTTATTGATTATTTTTAGAGAAAGAGGAAGGGAGAGAGACAAACATCAAATAGCTGCTTCCTGCGTGGCCCCTCCTGGAGATCAAGCCCACAACCTGGGGATGGGAATCAAACCAGTGACCTCTCAGTGCATGGGGCACTTAACCAACTGAGCCATGCCAGCTGGGTGGAGGGCAGACCCTTTCTTGTCCCCTATCCCTGTGACCTAATCCTCCTCGGACTCTCCCCTCTCCTCTTTCTAGGGTGGTTGTACATTGGGGCAACAAGGAGGGTCTTTCCATGGACTTGACATTTGGGAAAATCAGATTTGTCCCATGAAGAGTTAAACTCAGTGCAAGATCTCAGAGAAAAAATTTGCAAAGCCACACTGCAGAGGCAGAATGGATTCTGAGCCATTAGCCTAGGAACCAAAGGCTCATTTGTCTAATTAATAGGTTTCAAGGTCACACTTCTTTCTTCTCCATAAGTGCATATCCCTTTAAAAGTCATTAAAATACTTCATGGCATAGGGTTTGATCACACACACTGAGCATCTTGTACCGCTGTGGTTTTCAACCACTGATGTGTCTTTACAGTCGCTCCTCATGGTAGTTTAGGCGCCAAAGTTTATGAGTTTTATATTTATTAACAAGAATTAGAATGCATTTACTATCATCCTTATAACATTGTCACAATCATTCTCTTGGATTCTGACACAGGTCCTAAATGTGAGATAAAGAGGTAGGATCAGGGCTGTCCTGATCACCCTGGGGAAGCTTTTGTACCATCCACCATTGACTTGCTGTGGGAAGTAAAAAGGTTAAGACCCACTGTTAAGATGCCCAATAACTGATTGTGGAGTTGAATTGAACACCAAATCTTGCAGTTTCTATTCAGAACAGAAATACAGAGATAATAAAATGGGTTCCTTTGAACAAAAGTCTTACCTGGAGGGGGTGGCACGTGTGAATGGGGGACAAATTACTCTCTTTGCTTGTAAATTTTTTCAGGAAAATCACCACCAAGAATCCTCTCAGTGGCACATCAAATGCTTGGTTTGTTAAAAGGTATTGATAATGATAAATTGGCCTTGGGTGAAAGGTTTATGGTTGGGGATAATTTTATCGATTTGGGTCTGGCTGGTCTCTTGAAAGCACAACATTATTTTCAGTGAATCGATTGTGTCTGGTTGGAGAAGGCTGTGCACTATGTTTGCCTTAAATTGTATTTAAATAATTGATCACAATTTGTATTTGTTAATGACCTTTAACTGAACTGTCATTGACCCGGGTTGGGCCACAGAGATCAATTTTGCAGGTGGCTCATTTGTCTTTGTGACTTTTCTAAGATACTGGTGTTTTTCTCCATTCCAATCCTCTGATGGGTGAGTAATTCAGAAATCAAGGATTCTGGCTTACTTTTGTGCATTAAAATGGAATTTTGATGAGAAGCGTGCTTCCCCCTCCACAGCTCTGGAAAGTCCACATGTGGAAACATCATTCTCCCTGTTGGGGTCAGATGTTGAAACTGGAGGACAGGAAAGGAAAAGTAACACCAAGTATCTCAAATGGAGCCCATGCCCTTTGTCTCTCAAATCTGGGCCTCTGATTTCCATAACAAAGTCTGTTACTGCTGTATTTTCCCATCACCAGTACAGGTGATCCTGGGAGAGGAAGGTGATGGTGTTGATGGACAGGTCTCTGAAGCTGCTAACTGCAGAGGGGACTCCGGTCCAGGGGCTTTGATCTCCAGAAATCCCCATGACCCAAGCTTGGAGACTGTGGTTATGGTCGGGGGTCAGCTCCCAGTCTTCTGGAAGTATAGAGTGAGGTGTAGGCTCTCGGCTTGGAGACTGTGGTTATGGTCGGGGGTCAGCTCCCAGTCTTCTGGAAGTATAGAGTGAGGTGTAGACCAGCTGCTTCAGGTGGCTGTGATGGCAGAGACATGCCCAGTAGGTGGTCACATGATCTGACTGCCCAGCAACCTCTAGATCCAGGAAGGAGTCCCTGGGGGAAGTGGGGGAAGAGACAGGCCCTGCTCTCTTCTTCCCAGCACACACACACTACTGCTCATATCAGGATCTTCTCTCCCAATGGTTAGCAGCAATCTCTGGCATTCCTTGGCTTGTGCGTGTATCACTCCAATCATCTGTTTCTATATACGGCATTCTCCCTGCAACTTCACATCCTCCTCCCTCAGGATGTATCTGTCTCTGTGTCCATCTTTCCCCTTTTCTACAGATGCCAACCCTATTGGATCAGGGCCCACCCTAATGACCACATTTTACCGAGATTTCTTGTGAAGAAAAGATCCTGTTTCTAAATAAGGTCATATGATGAGGTACTGGGAGTTAGGACTTCAACATCATATCTTGTTGTTGTTGTTGCACAACTCAACCCATAACAAGGGAGAGATTGAAGAAAATGCTCAGGGGATGGAAGTCCAGAGGCTGGGATCTCAGGAGAGCAAGCCCTTTGGTGGGAATGGCCAGGCTGAAGAAGGTCTACCACACCCAGCACATGGTTTCCAAAGCCAACATGGCTGTTTCTGTCCTAGCCAACTGGAAGGGAGGAAGGAACAGAGGAGGACACTTAGAGAGACTTAAAGGGCCAGAACCGAAGAAAAGCACACGCTTCCCACTGGCTAGAACCAGTCACTACCAAGGGGACTGGGAAACTGTTGGTGTGCCTGGGACAAAGAGAAAACCGATTTTTATGTTTGCCATATCCAGGAACAGAGTCGAGTGGAGAGTATGTGCTCAAAAAATGCTTGCTGAGTGAATGGGCCTAGGTGTGGGCCGTACCAACATGAATATGGTCTTCAATGAACCTGTCAAAATTCATTGATATTTCTGCACACAGTATCTACATCTCCCATCAGGCATAGAAACATTTCATTTAGCCCTTATTGTGTCCTCACTGTGTCTTGGGCACTAAGCTACATGTTAGAGATCCCTTTTAAATAATACCAAATTCTGGACTTAAAGGCCTTACCGCCCATGTATCTGAGGGTATCCGCTGTCTTTATATTGAGCTAGCTGCATTTGCACGGGAGAGCTGGATAATATTATTTTCATGACCAGAGTTAGGTCCTCAATGGATTTATCTAAAATCCTTTAAACACAGAACCATATGCGGAAACCCTTGATGGAATATTAATCAAAAAAAATTTTTTCAGGGCTCTGCAGCCCTGATTGAAAATGCATCTGTGTGAGCAGCCTTTTTAGGAAAATTACATATCTTACATTGAAACAAGTAATCAAGTCTTCCCCACCCATCCACAATGCAAAAGCAAAGATGACAGCTTATCCAAATGAAAAGTAGAATGATTCTTTTTTTCTAATGAGAACACAGGGCTAGATCAATTATAGACAAGTGTACAAAGATATTGAGGTTTTCTCTTTTCTATTTTGGTGAATAGTTACATGAAAATACCCTACAGCCTTCTTGCTGCCTTGTGAGGATAAGAAATGGCTCTTGATGTATATGAATGTAACTCATGAGTACATCTGACAGTATCTGTTCCCACTTTCAGAAGGAAATCTGTTCTCAGGAACAGTGAAGTCATGATATCTGAGATTCAGGAGGAGAGCGGGGCTGAGGCGGGAACCACTGACATCAGGGACAGTCTAGGAGGAGGTCCCTAGTACAGACACCCTTCAAGTTGGAAACATGCAGCTTAATTTAACTAAGACCTTGAAGGATGATGGATGAAAATTCCAGAATCTCTGATACCCTGACTCAGTCTTATAAAGAATAAAGCTGATTCACACTTTCACTTTTCCTTGGCCTCTGTTTCAGAATACACAGAGGCCCATTGAATAGGTCAAATGCGGGAACCAGTGTAGGACTTTCTCTATTAACTTTGGCTAGGACAAGGCAACATGAGACAGGGCATACACAGAAAATCTTTAGACCTACTCCTTACTGAAATAGAGTTTTTTCTCCTTCTTTTTAATTCAGGGAGCCAGTTCAATTTTGTCCAAAGATTCTAAGTACCATCCTTTATTTTCATAACGAGGTCCCTCCTTGGCTGGAGGAGAGGGACGGGGCAGGGGAGGGAGTGGATTATTTCATGTATAAACTGGGTAATATTCTTGCATCCAGAATCCGTGCAGGCCAGAGTTGATCAGAAGCCCACTGTCAGAGCCTAGGGACAGGACCCTGAGTGCATTGACCAAACTCAAGTGTCCAGAACCAGGTAGCAGAAATTTGGACTCAGAGTTATAATACAAATTATCAACTAGAAAGACCAGGGAATGGACCCACAGTGAAACTCAGCCGAGAGTTGCAATGAACTGAGGCAGGGGTTGGCTTTCCTGGCAGTTTTGTTTTGCTGAGGATCTAATGGCAGGTGGGAGGGTTGGCTCCATTTTGAATGGCCAGCGACGGGGCACACAACACCTGTCTACTGCTGTTCTCCTTCCACAGGAGAGCAAGTGGGTGGAAATGAGACTAGTATTCTCACTCCAAGCCTAGTCTTAAGAGGCTCAGTATGGTTTTACCTGCCCCTTGGGCCATGAGGAGGACATACCTTAACCAATCTGGTGGTTTGAGGAAGACGAGAAACATGTGGAACAGAGCCAGACCCAGTGTGCAGCCTGGTGCTGCCTGAACAAGCTCAGCCCAGCTCAGTGGACCCCAGTCGTTGTCCTTGCTATGCAGGAGGGTCCTAAACATTTGCAAGATCCAGGGCAAGAGTCCACACGCACGCTCTCCCACCTGTGTGATTCATCCTTCGCCTTGTTCAGACAGGAATCCCAGCATGATCAAACTAAGGTGCATGCATTTATTTACTTGGATTACTTATTTATTTCCATGGGACCAGTGCTCATTAAAGGTGGAAACTATTAAGGGGCCTGGCACATTCTCTAAAACAAGGCATTAGCAGCATTTTGCCTGTTTTCCACCGATATTCTAAGTGCTTAAGCATCGATAATAGATGCTATTCATCAGGGTTTGTTTGCTAATAGAATTTGTTTCCATAGAAAGTAACTAAGTCAGATACTGAAGTTTTTATGCCAGGAGCTCATCATCCCTATTCTGAAGTTTTAGAAACAACCCTTTGTAATGATATCAAAGTTAGTTATTTTCAGGCAAATTGCAATACTTACCCCTTTCTTCATCGCTTTCTGAAATGCAGGGTCATTACTTCACTACCAGGGTCATTCAAAGGCATAAAATCAAGGTCAGCAAATAAATATGGGTTACTAATGCTTACTTTTGTATATACAGTTACATCATTGTTTTACTTTACATAGCGTTGACTATGATTTATAGATTATGTAAAATATAAAATTTCTATCTTTCTATTTGAAATATTCGTAGGATAGAATCATCAACAAATGTGTTAATAAATACTTTGTCTCTCAAATTAGGTAGGACTTAAACCCTGATGCCTGGTTGGAGAGGACACAGGGAAACCAGCCCTTTCACGCCCTGTTTGGGCCTGTAGGTTTTCATAGAGCTTCAGAGGATAATTTTGCTCAGTGTACAAAAAATTTTGAAGCATGTAACATGCTTCTAGAAATTTGTTCCAGGTGAGGAAGCATGGATGTGCACAAATATTGAGCTAGGATGCACCAAATAATGAAAAATTAAAAGTATGAAACATTTAATAGGTGGGGATTTAAGTTAAATTACAGTAATACACAGAATGGAACAAATGATCAATAAAAATAATTAAAATATGTAATGTCATGGGCATTTTCATAAAAATGTATTGGAAAAATAAGTTTCAAACACTGTGATATTACTTTTGGGAAAAAAAATGATCTCTATCAAAGACTGATGAAGTATTTATTAAAATGTGAACAGTATTTGATCCTGTAGGATTCTAAAAGATTTTGATGGCTTATATTGGTTTTTCTGAATTTTCTACCAAAAAAAGGTATTATTTATGTAATACAAACAAATCTCAATTGAATAATTTAATGAAAAAATATGCATTCAGGATGGAAATGGCAGGGCTGACAGCCAGTGGAGATACCCTGGAGAAAGACTAGGCAATGGGAAGCTGTCTTCTGATGCTTTAGACTTGGCATCTGTATGTACGAATCTGTTTGGTCTCCTTGAAGTTAAAATATTGCCACTGAAAAATGTCTGATATTTGGAGGACTATGTGTGTATGGGTGAGTGCACATGCCCTGGAGTTGGCATTAATGTTTTAATTATGTAAAGAATTAATTTAGTATAAATGCATCTTCTGCCCTTGGCATGTGTGTGCTGGCTAAGTGCCAGCTAATTCATATTTTAAGACAACAAGTTTCCATTTCCCAATGGGGAGGACAGGCTTGCATCTTCAAAGATGTAAACTTCTAACTTCAGAGATAAAAGCCATAGCACGTTGGGATGTCACAGGTTTTGATGTAACATTTATCTGAAAGTATTTGATTTGCATTTCAATTTAACTAAGATATTTATATTCCCCCCCCCCTCATTTTTTCTACTGATGGCCAAGGACAGGAACCTCCCCCCACCCCCTAACCGCCAATACTCCAAAGACAGAGAGAAGAGAGAAATTTATTTGCCATAAATCTTTCAAACATAAAGAAAAAGGAGGCTTTGCAGATGCCGCCACTCCGAAGCCGCCCGTGATCAGCCATGGTGAACCCTACCGTGTTCTTCGACATCGCCGTCGATGGTGGGTCGAGTCTCTTCGAGTTGTTTGCAAAGTTCCAAAGACCGCAGAAAACTTCCGTGCTCTGAGCACTGGGGAGAGAGGATTTGGTTATAAAGGTTCCTGCTTTCACAGAATTATTCCGGGATTTATGTGCCAGGGTGGTGACTTCACACGTGATAATGGCACAGGCGGCAAGTCCATCTAGGGGGAGAAATTTGAAGACGAGAACTTCATCCTGAAACTTACAGGCCCTGGCATCCTGTCCATGGCCTAACACAAGCGGCTCCCAGTTTTTCATCTGCACTGCCAAGACCGAGTGGTTGGATGGCAAGCATGTGGTCTTCGCCAGGTGAAAGAAGGCATGGATATTGTGACGGCCATGGAGCGCTTTGGGTCAGGAATGGCAAGACCAGCAAGAAGATCACCATTGCTGACTGTGGACAACTCTAATGAATCTGACTTGTGTTTTATCTTTATCACCAGACCATTCCTCTGTCGCTCAGGAGAGCACCCCTTCACCCTGATTTGCTTGGAATGTTCCATAATCTTTGTGCTCTTGCCAGTTTATTGGGTTCCATAATTTCCTTACCCCTTCCCAGTCTGGCTGGATTGCAGAGTTAAGTTTATGATTATGAAATAAAAACTAAACCGTTCTCTGTCAAAAAAAAAAAAAAAAGAAAAAAAGAAAGAAAAGAAATAAAGAAAATAAAAGGGAAGTTTGGCTGTGTTTGGAGACATAACAAGAGCAGAAATGCCCATGCATTAATGGAGGGTCTCAGGCAAGTCACAGTCTCACCTAAGGGCAAGGGCCACAGGACAGGTGCATGCCCACCCAGCCTAAGAATTTGCAATAGTTGAGCCTACATTAAAGGGACCTGCTGGGTCAGTACATAGAATGCAGTGGAAAGGGAGGCAGAGGAAGGGAGCCAGGAAGAGTTTTGCAGTAAACATAAGGCCCCCCACCACAGAAAGAGGGGGAGCCCCTGCTAGCCACAGCATTCCTCAGCCACCTGGTGAAGAAGTATTCTTGCTGCTACAAAGAATATGCAAACTTAAAATTCTGGTACATGTTGTCAAGTTACCTTGTAGAAAGTTTGAACCAATTAAAAGTGTTCACACCATAACTGAGCACTATCATTTTGTGAAAATCACTGGTTGATCTGATATGTCAAGCTCTTTTCATGTGAACTGCTTCTGTTCAGTGCTTTTTCTAAAGTTCATAACCTTTGCCAGCTTTCTCTCGTGGTGCTTATCTCTTTAAATTAATGATTTGTAAAAGTTTTTCATATAATAAGGATATTAACTTTTGTCATTTTTGTTATAGATAATTTATCATTGACCTTTGTACTACTAACAGATATTTTGGCCATATGGAAGTCATTTTTTTATTATTTAATTGTCTTCAAATACATCTGCTGTTTTCCTTTAGAGTTTCTACCTTGGGAATTATATTTGGAAATTCATTTGCATTCTAAAATTACAAAATTATTCACTTAAATTTCCCCACTAGTTTCATTAAATATCTATCTATCTATCTATCTATGCATATCTTTCCCATTCTTCCCAGGGCAAAATGAAACAAGATATAACAGAAATAAAAAGGCTCTAGTATCACAATTCATGAGTCCATGGTATACGTGGTTGGTAACCTAAGAGAGACCCTTACTCGTATACCATCTCAAATTCACTTCATATATATTTTGTTCTGCACAAACTTATTTCTTATATTACTCGGAAACTAGTTTTAGTTTGTTGAAACATTACACTCATGATTTGCACTTGAATGGCTAAGTGAAATAAAAAAATACATACAATGAAACAGACCAAGCTCATTTTATGCTTCCTGCCTGGGAACTGCCACCTAAAAGAATTTGTCAGTCATGTGTTCAAATACACCTCAAATACAGGGAAATAATGGGAAATGGAAGACTAATAAGAGCATCAGAACTTCCCTGGAAATGACTCAGAAAAGGCTTCTACAAAGATGTTTTTGGAATGGCTCCATCCTGTGACTAAGCTCGTTATAAAACCAGGCATAACACGTACATAATCCAGGAGTTCTGGATCAACTGAGACGTGGGTTTACTCTATTCAAAGGTTGGTCCCCCCTGAAAATTATGCAGCAAGCATCATTATATGTATACAGCAAACAACTCCAAGAAAATGCCACAAATGTTTATTTAGAGTATACAAGAATCATGACTTTAATGAGCTGAGTTCTGGAGCAAGTTTATTTAGGGATTAGATGATAAATCTGTTTCTTACAAAATCCACATCAAATTAAACATGGGGATCATTGGGCATAAATATTACACAAAATTTAGGTCAGCATTTTGTTAACTTTGAAAACTTAATATCATTCTTTTATTTTAAAAAGTCTCCCATGGAGACCTTCTAGAAACTTCTGAACCAATGAAACATTTAAGTTATTTTAAATTAATGGGAATGTAATTAATAAACTTATAAGCTTATAATTTAATGTTGTTGTTTTAGCTCTAGGTGTGTTCCCAAGAGGGTATCAGGTGTAGAAGTGATGTAGACAGTGGAGGTTGGGATGGGTGTGGAGTGAGCTAAGGTTGAAAACCAGGTTGTAAAGAAGTCTTGTCCTCAGCACACCTCTGCCAAAATTTCTGCTGAGTCATGTTAGGAGTGTTAAGGTGATTAGGACCACAACTCCTCATGTCTGAATGAACTCACTATTACCATTGTCCACTTACAAGAAAAATCTGGTGGTTAGCCTTCATGATGCCCTCTCTTACCTTCACACCACTCAATTAGTTTTACCTCCTCAATATCTCTTAAATATACATTATCCTCGTTATCACCATTGTGATTACTTCAGTTCAGGTATTCATAAGTTCTCACCTGGCTTATTATGAAAGGCCACCAGTTAAAATGGGAAATGATTTGAATAGACACTTCACCAAAGAAGACAGACAATAAGCACATGAAAAGATGCTCCACATCACTAGTCTTCAGGAAAACAAAAATTAAAAGCACGACAAGCCCTGGCTGGTGTGGCAAAGTTGGTTAGAGCATTATCCTGTACACTAAAAGGTTGTGGGTTTGATCACCATTTGGGGGCCATGTGGGAGGCAACCCATTGTTGTTTCAGTCTCACATGGATTTTTTTCTCCCTCTTTCTCTCAAAATCAATAAAAGCATGTCCTCAAATGAGGATTAAAAAAAAAAAAAGGACAAGATACCACTTCACACACTAGTTAAAATGAAAAATACTGACAGCACCAAATGTTGACGAGGATGTGGAGCAACTGGAACTCTGATACATGGCTGGTGGGAGCGTGCAACAGTTATAACTACTTTGTCAGTTTCTTATGAAGTCGAACACAAACTTGCCCTGTCTCAGCAAATCCTCTCCTAGGTATTTACCCAAGAGAACTAAAAACATCTGTCTACAAGAAGCCTTAAACAAGAATGTTCATAGAAACTCTATTATAGCCAAAAACTGGGGGGAAATCCAAATGTTCATTAGCAAGAGAAATGACAAACAGACTGTTGTTTATTCATTCAATGGTATATCACTCAGCAATGGAAAAAATAAACTACTGATGAATTATGGAGACATCTGGTGAGCAAAGAATTCAGGCAGTAACACACTATATAATTCCATTGTGTAAAGTTCAGTTGCAGGCAAAACTAACCTATGGTGAGAGGCATCAGATGGTGGCTGCCTCTGGGAGTAAAGGTTGACTAGAATGGAATGCAGAGAAACTTACTAGGGTTTTGAAATTATTCTCTGTCTTGTTTGTGTGTCAAAACTTACAGAACCAAACACTCGGGATTTGTGCGTCTTTGTATATTTCACTAAAAAATAAAAACATTTACACAGAACACATATATTTCTATGCTTTTGGTGATTTTGCTGTATACTTAGTGAATCTTTACAAGCTGCAGGATCAGGTTTCTCGGAAGTAGAGGACTTTTTATTTTATCATGTAGTATTACTTCTTTTCCAAGGGTTCTGATCTCTTCCACAGAAATTCCAGTTGCCCCTGAATTTTTCCCAGTGTTTGGTTTTTGCCCCTTTCATTTGTTTGTTGAGAGGACCTCTCACTTGGTTGTCCCATCACCGATGCTGGTTCTTCTCTTCATGGCTTCCGCGTGCACATTTTAATTCTGAAATTTCATCTAGCTCTCTAATAACATTCCCTCCATGTAGACAGCTCCCTTCCTATAGCTCCTGCTGATGTGGGAATTAAAAACGCAGGCTTTGGAATCTGACAGACTGGTTTGCCAATCTAGGCTCCAGCAGTTACCGTATTACTTCAGGCAAGTTCATTTACTTTAATAACCCTCTTTTCCTCATCTGCGAAGTGAGGGTCGTAGTTGTAACAACTTCATGGTGTGCTAACAATTCTGTGAGCTAAGGTTGAACAGCAAGCACAGCTCTAGGATGGAGTGCTGAATAAATAAATACCAGCCTCATCATCGTGGTCACCAGCAGAACCATCATCTTCACCATGTCTATCTTGTCTTCCTTTGGACAAACACATTTTGGTTTCAAGCTATTAACTATCCACTCCCAAAGTGTTTGGTACTCTGGCCGACACAGGGTAGATGGCCAATAAACATCTGTTGAAGAAATAGATAAATTTGTTCCTTCGTTTTACCATATACTCTAATGTCATACTGTGGAGTCTCGTGTTTTGGTTGTCAGTGAAACAGTTAATGGATGCAACATCTACACTCAGATCAAGTTTTAAAATAATGACTCAGTTACTTTACCCAGAAAAACATCGTTGCAATATTAGCAGATTTAGAACTACTACGTCACGACCCATTTTTAGTTAGGAATTTTGATGTTCGGACCATGGTGTGGTTACTTGTGGTCTCCGAGTTTGTAAGGCCACCATGGGGGCCTCCCCTGAGCTTGTCGCATTTAGTATGTGGCCTCTTCTTTGTCCACACAGCTAATAACAGTCTCTGTAAATCTAATTTCCACTAGTAGGTGGTCTATTTCTTCTCTTTGGCTGCTTTTAGGAGTTTTTATTTTTTCCACTGGATTTTCTATAATTTCACTATAATCTGACATAGAGTTGATTTCTTTTTATTTAGTGAGTTTGGGATTCATTATGTTTTCTCTAAGTGGGGACTCATATTCTCACTAATTCTGGAAAGTTTTGAGCCATTGTCTCTTAAAATAATTCTCTTCTTCCATTCTCTCTATGCTAGAATTGACATCTTACCCCTAACACATTTATACTTTCTCACTCCCTACTTCATATTTCTTCACCTCTTTCATATTTTCTATCTTCTTGTTTCTCTGTGTTAAATATTGGCCAGTGTCTTCAAATGTGCTTTTCAGTTATTTCTTCAACTGTATTTAATCTACTTACAACCCATCTACTGAGTGTTATATTTTACTAATTATAATTTTACTAGGAGCCCAGTGCAAGAATTTGTGCACCTTGAAAGGAACTGTGGGCCGCAAGGCTGCGGTAGGCACAGGGGCGGGTCTTGGCCCATCCTCTGTGCCCCCATCTGGCCCCTCCCTCTGCAACCCCTGGTTCCCTGTCTGTTGGAAGCCCTGCTCCCATCACCACTCCCATGCATTGATAGTGCCAGCCCTGCTCACACCTGCTGATGGTGCGGAACGACTGGGGCCGGCACCAGCAGCGGGTGCGAGCGGGGATGGCACTGTCAGTGGGTGCAAGCAGTGACTGCTGCCCCGATCGGCCCCTCAGGAGCAGGGGGAGGTGGAGAAGCCCTCAGGGGCAATCAGGCTGGCAGCTACTGCTCACACCCTCTGATGGTGCTGAGGACCGGTGCCGGGCACCAGTAGTGGGTGTGAGCAGGGCCGGCAATGGCAGTAAGTGGGAGGGCCGGGTGGGACCCCGGTGTGCAGGAGCAAAGAATTTTCAGTAACCACCAGAGGCTTGCCCTGATGACAGTGACTGGTGACCCACATTGGTCTGGTATCCTCGCTCACCTGCTCCACCATCCCGCCGGGGCCAATGCCCACTGGTGGTCAGCACATGTCATAGTGACTGGTTGTTCGGTTGTTCCGCTCTTTGGTCTATTTGCATATTAGCCTTTTATTATATAGGATTTGTAAAGTGTGATTATTTTAAAAATATTCCTGGAAATTTTAATCATCCCATGTGAGTGGTCATTTTTATTCTTTCACTTCTTCCAATAAAAATAGTCATTTTCTGGTCTAGGTGTGATAAATCCAATAATTGAAGTGCTTTGGGGAACTAATTCCATTGTTTTTGCTTTCACTGACAGTGGCTTCTTTCTTTGCGTGTTTTGTAATTAATTTTGAATTCCTATTCATCTGCTGTAATCGGAGGCAGTCCCAAGGGGTATGCTGAGGATGCTTTTGTGCATAAAGAACTTGCTTCTGCCAGAGCCGGGCGTCACCACGTTGGACCTGTAGCACTCCCTCCCAGTCCCAGGCTCCCTGCACCTCCTCCTGGCAGGCTGCCCTCCCTCACCTTACAGAGTGGGTTTCACTGACAGAAGCTGAGAACATGGAAAAAGCGCCAGCTGGTCTCTGAACAAGCTTCCCCAGAGTGCTCGGTGCTATTAGTGGGTTTTCCAAGCTTTTGCTGGATGTGGAGCTCAGATGACTCTGCGTCTTGGCTAAGGCGGCACGATGAGTGGATTATTGTTTTCCTGAGAAAGCCGCACTCTCAGAATGAGACGGAGAGAAAGGAAAAAAGGCCATATGGATGGTGAACAACACACACAAAAACATTCCTTACGGATGATGACACGTTAATGGGATGACTCATAAATTACTTTGATTCCAGAAACGTTACTGAGAGAAGCCAATACCCAGTGGAAAGTCCTAAATGTTTCAAGTGCTGATTTAAAGGAAAGATGCTAAACTTTACATTATCTAACCCCTCAAGAGCATCTCAGAAACCTATAAATCACTTTCATCTCAGAGACAATGTTACACCCAGTGTGTATTTAAATTCAATCATGTCAGCTCCAACAATATGACAAGAGATGAAAATAAACTAATGTAATTTCTGTTTATGCTGAGTAGTTTGATCAAAGGGATCATTTTTTCTATTTGAATGAGAAAAACAGTAAAGGTGAGAAATTTTAATAACAACCTTCATTTTGTTGTTGCTGTTGTTCTTATTAAAACCAAGTGTGCATTTTTTTAATGAGTCATGTCCAGGCCATGACCCTGGAAAAATCAAATCCACGCTGGCTGAATGAAGCCCTGGTCTGATCTCAGCTCTGCAGATTTTCATGTGACTTAGGAGCATGAGTTCTGAACTCTGGATCCCATTTGCTCAAATATGAAGAGTTTCTCTCTGGGGCTTTTCCCAGACCTGGAATTGCAAGATTTTTATAACATACTAGAGGCCCAGTGCACCAAATTCGTGCAAGGGGGCGGGGGGTCCTCCTCAGCCCAACCTGCAACCTCTCCAATCCGGGACCCCTCGGGGGATGTCCAACTGCCAGTTTAGGCCAGATCCTGGGGATCAGGCCTAAACCAGCAGTCGGACATCCCTCTCACAATCCGGGACCACTAGCTTCTAACTGATCACCTGCCTGCCTGCCTGATTGCCCCTAACTGCCTCCAAGCTGGCCTTGTCACCCCCAACTGCCCCCCGCCACTGGCCTGGTTACCCCCAACAGCCCCCCCTGCCAGCCTGGTTGCCCCTAACTGCCCCCTCCCGCCAGCCTGGTCACCCCTAACTGCCCTTCTGCCAGTCTGGTCACCCCTCACTGCCCCCCCTGCTGGCCTGGTCACCCCCAACTGCCCCCCCTGCGGGCCTGGTCGCCCCACACAGCCTGCTGTTCAGTCGTTTTGTCGACCCTCACTAACCCCCCTGTGGGCCTGGTCGCCCCACACAGCCTGCTGCTTAGTCGTTTGATTGTCCCTCACTAAACCCCCAGCTGTCCTAGTTGCCCCACGCAGCCTGTTTGGTCATCTGTTCGGTTGCGATGATCGCTTAGGCTTTTATTATTATAGATACACATTGATTGTTGGAAGGAGAAGTAAAGGTTGGTCCAAAACTTTTAATTTTATACCCTATGAAATCCAGGCTTTGAAAGGTGTGGTGATTGAGTTGCTTAAAGTTATTCAGCTAGTTGTTGAAGCTATTTTGTTAGGAAGGAAGGAAAGAAAGAGAGAGAGAAAGAGAGAGAGAGAGGAGAAGAGTAACCTTATAAAGTTGAATTTCAAATAGCATAGTAGAAGAGAAAGGGTCTTACTTCCAATTGGCAGCTATTAATATCTTATCTAATAAAAGAGTAATATGCAAATTGACCATCACTCCAACACACAAGATGGCTGCCCTTATGTGGTCAAAGATGGCCACCCCCATGTGGACACAAGATGGCCACCACAAGATGGTCAGCAGAGGAGGGCAGTTGGGAGGGACAAGGCCTGCAAGGGAGGGCAATTGGGGGCAATCAGGCCTGTAGGGGGAGGGCAGTTAGGGGTGACCGGGCTGGCAGAAGAGGGCAGTTGGGGGCGACCAGGCCTGCAGGGGAGGGCAGTTGGGGGGAACCAGGCCTGCAGGAGACAAGGCAGTTGGGGGGACCATGCCTGCAGGAGAGGGCAGTTGGGGGGAACCAGGCCTGAAGGAGAGGGCAGTTGGGGGGGACCAGGTCTGCAGGAGAGGGCAGTTGGGGGCGATCAGGCCTGTAGGGGAGGGCAGTTAGGGGTGACCAGGCTGGCAGAAGAGGGCAGTTGGGGGCGACCAGGCTTGCAGGGGAGGGCAGTTGGGGGGAATGAGGCCTGCAGGAGAAGGCAGTTGGGGGTGACCAGGCCTGCAGGGGCGGGCAGTTGGGGGGAATGAGGCCTGCAGGAGAAGGCAGTTGGGGGTGACCAGGCCTGCAGGGGCGGGCAGTTGGGGGGACCATGCCTGCAGGGGAAGGCAGTTAGGGGCAATCAGGCCGGCAGGGGAGCAGTTAGGCATTGATCAGGCTGGCAGGGGAGTGGTTAGGGGCAATCTGGCAGGCGAGTGGTTGGGAGCCAGCAGTCCTGGATTGTGAGAGGGAAGTCCCAGACTGAAGAGGATGCAGGTTGGGCTGAGGGACACACACCTGCCCTGTGCACGAATTTCGTGCACCGGGCCTCTAGTACATTATAAATATGCAACACATCCCAACCCTCTTATGTTCAATGATGTCTACAATGCAAACTTCAATTTCTATAAAACTGCAGTTTAAAAAATTCCATGAAGTCATATTTAGGGATAAACTGTAGCACTCTTGCACTTGCAGACAAGTTGTTTCAAACTATATTAAATACCTAGAAATGGTGATAGAATTTTTCAGAATATTTTTGAGAAACCTTTGATATAGATGAAATGAGAGAAAAACATGAAATGGAGGAAGGATTTTTATAGAAGTAAACTCACCCAGAGTAGAGAGAACGTGAGTGACAACAGAGAGCAGGCTATGGGGACCCTACATGGAAGGCCTTTGTCTTGAGATTTCTGGTTCTTTCCAGTTAGGCATTCACGTATCTCCATCTGTTTCCACAATACTGCCTCTCTCTTACTTTTGTCACAAGTCTCCTTCTGCCTCCAGAAATTATTGATATATGATTTATTCAAATTTGGCTCCTTCCTCCTAATGACTGCCCATATTTTTAGATCAGTTACTCAAAACATCTATAAAACTTTTACAGTTCTTTCTATTTAACTGGCTTTGGAAAAGAAAATGTGTTAGATTGTTTCACACACACAGTCACTGCAGGCACACATGTGGTGTCCACCTAACGTGCGTTCCCCTCTTCTTCCATCCACACAGACTCTGTTCACAGGGCAATGAGCTCACTCACCGTCTCAGCTTCCTTTGCTGCTAAGGTTGTCCATGTGATGCGGTTCTGGCCATGCAGCGGAAGCAAAAGCCTCTGGGGAGGGCTTACCTGCTGCGGTAAACAAAGCTTTGGGAGATGAGTCCCTGTGTCTTCAACCTGCCCGTGTCCTGCCTGGAATGAACAATGACTGGGAAGCACAGTAGCCACTTTGTGATTATGAGGCTGAAAGGCATGAGAAAGATGATGAAGCAGGAAAATAAGTAGTCGGATCCCCAGGGACTTTCTGGAGCTGCCGTAATGCCCTTGGATATCCTACCCACCATCTTTTTACTTCCACAAACAAACAAACTGTCCTGAGCCACAATTACACAGCTTTCCTTTTTGAGTCTGAACAGAATTTCTGATATAAAAAGCCTGCTCCGTGTCATCCTATTCTAAGCTGTTTCACAGATTACTGCACATGGTCAATTAGGGTGTTATTTATAGCAGGGAGTGATGGCTGCAGGAAATTGGCATTCCCATGGTAGTATAAATGAATAATCTCAAAATACTCTGTAGTCTATGACTCTTCTTGGGAATCTTTTTCAAGTAAATAATCCTTATTATAGATAAAGCTTACACATAAATATGTGTAGTTACACATAACTACTTAAGTGACTAAGTCTTCAGAAATAAATGCTCAGCAATATGTGATGATAAGACAATTTGGTGCTCAATAGAGTGAAACAGTCTATAGCCATTAAGAATTGGTGTTTTTCAAAGATATTTTAATGGCAAAGAAAAATACATGTGTTATAGTATTAAGCAAAATATGCAAGATCCAAGCTATCATTTTAACATGATAATAACTATGCTAAAATTCACTAGGCAAAGACTGAAAAATTCATTGTCATTGGTTGTATGCTTGCTTTATATTTTGTCTTTAAATTTTTCCAAATTTTCTACAATGAGAAAAATCAGAGGTAAAAAGATGTAGGCTTTTTCCCCCTTTAAAATAACTTTCTATTTCTTTTTTATTTTTTCTCTCCAGAATTGCATCTTCAACAGAAACCCTTTAGGCTGGTCTTAAATAGGACAAGATGGCTATTTTACAACACATTCAAGATGTTATAAAAACACAAACCATAAGAAGGGCCCAGTTCAAGTCCTACAAAATGTTTGCTGTTCAGCCTGACTTAACTTAAAATAGGTCTTCCTTAGAGATCAGGCCCAGTTCAAGTATCTGAGCCCCAGATTCCTCCGTGGCTCCTGAGAAGTCTGCGTCCCGGCTGGGTCCACCTGGGTCCGTGTGTCTCCCTTGACATCCTTTCCTTGGCAAAGCAGCTCTCCAGACCCCCATCCGCTGGTCTGTCACACATCTGGGGGCTTGTTCCATCCAGCCTGTCTCCTGGCTTTGGAAGCAATGACCTTCTCCCTGTGCCAAGATCTGGGTCAACTGCTTCAACAACGCCAGCCTCCAAGGCGTATCTTCCTCCCTCCCGGGGGCACAAGTTCGTTGTTCATTTATTTTCCACCAGCACAGAGGGCTTAGGGCTCGTGGTTCTTCTTGGGACCCTATCTAGAACACCATTTCACACAGATACAGAGCCGCCATCCCCGTAGACTGGACGGTGCGTGCAGTGATGGCTGGGGAAGGGTTTGCTCAGAACAGACTCAGCCTCAGAGCATTTACATAGGAACCCAGGTGCAGCGTGACCAGACGTCCATGTGCCAGTCCACACATGGCAGCTACTGAGGTTTTCCTTCCATCAACTGATCAGAGATGAGATGCCACCGTATTTAAAAATGTCAAGCCAGCCCTACTGGTGTGTCTCAGTTGTCCCATGTGCCAGGAGGTCCCTGGTTCAATTCCCCGTCAGGGCACAGGCTCCACCCCTACTAGGGGGCGTGCAGGAGGCAACAGATTGATGTTTCTCTCTCATTGATGTTTCTATCTCTCCCTCTCCCTTCCTCTCTCTGAAATAAATAAAAGCATATTTTAAAAATTAATAAAATAAAAATGTCAAGCCAGGCACCACACTTTCACTCATTAAGTACTTTTTTTAAACTAACAACTCAGTCCTCAACTATTTAGAAAAAAGGGCTGGGCCCTGACAAAGTAAAAGGCATTCAACAAGGAGAAACATTTTACCAACAGGGAAGAGAGCGAGGCTCAGACGCCAGTGCCCGGGGGCTGGTTGGCCCTAGAAGTAGGTTTGACTTTGTTATTCACTGCAAACTATCACTCTTAGTCCCTATTATGCCAACTCCAACTCCCCTTTTTTTAGGTTCATTGTTGTGATGCAGGAAGTTGACCCGGACCACAACGGGCCTAACTTTTGATCCTCCAGCCTGCCCAGGTGGGCCCTAAACATGATACTCTCTGAGGCTCGTTCACAAGGAAAACACAGCTGAGATGGGGAAGGATTTTCAGAGAAGCACGTTGCAATGTGGGTGAGAACCACCGCTACCTTTAATCAACTTGTTTCACCATGTGCCCAATCGATAGCTTAGGTATGCCATTCTCAATGTTTAAAAAAATAAGAAGGGGGAGAAACCAAGATGGCGGCATAGGTAAGCACCTAAACTGCTGCCTCGCACAACAATTTCAAAACTACAACTAAAAGACAGAACGGACACCATCCAGAACCACAGGAAAGCTGGCTGAGTGGAAATTCTACAACTAGAAGGAAAGAGAAAAGCTCACAGAGAATTGGAGGTACGGCAAAGGGTCTTTGTGCGCGCAGAGGGGAGGGCGGCTGAGAGCCTGGCTGACTTTCTCTGGAGGGAGGGGGAAGGAAGCCCCCGACCGCACTGAACTCCAGTTCTGACTGCACTGAACCCCAGTTCCAGGCGAGCCCCTGGGGACCCACGCTCTTGTAGGGGGAATCTGGACTCTTGGGTGGAGACTCGGGAGCCAGGGAAGGCAGAGGTCTGGAGGTACGCGCGCAAGGGCAAGGCTGACTGGAAGCCAAGGCTGTCTGCTCTGCCCTCAGACTCCACCCCATCCAAGCTGAGCACAGAGGCTATTGCAATTTGGCAAGTCTAATCCTATAAGGCTGTCTCCAGCACCGAACTTCTCCCAGCGTAGACACAGCTGATCCTCACAGCCAACTGGCCTGGAGGTCAATTCCTCCCAGTGATACCAACAACAATCAAGACTTAACTACAGCAAGGCTGTACACACAGTCCACAAAGGGGTGCACCAAGAGTGTCCACCTCAGGTAACTGGGGAGGCCGACCCACTGGGCCATATAGGAAACCTAGCACACAAATCTACCCTACCAACTCAGGGAAGCAGTGAAAATGCGGCGTCAAAGAAACAGATCACAAACGAAAGAAATGGAGAAAAACAAATGACTGGATATAGAATTCAAAACCACAGTTATAAGGCTTTTCAAGAATATCCTAGAAAAGGCCGATAAATATAACGAGACCCTCAAAGATATGAAAAAGGACCAACTAGAAATTAAACATACACTGACTGAAATAAAAAATATTATACAGAGACCCAACAACAGACTAGAGGAACACAAGAATCAAGTAAAAGAATTGAAATACAAAGAAGCAAAAAACACTCAACCGAAAAAGCAAAAAGAAAAAAAAATCCAAAAAGTTGAAGATAGTGTAAGAAGCCTCTGGGACAACTTCAAGCGTACCAACATCAGAATAATGGGGGTGCCAGAAGAAGAGAGAGAGCAAGATACTGAAAACCTATTTGAAGAAATAATGACTGAAAACTTCCCCCACCTGGTGAAAGAAATAGACTTACAAGTCCAGGGAGCGCACAGAACCCCAAACAAAAGGAATCCAAAGAGGACCACACCAAGACACATCATAATTAAAATGCCAAGAGCAAAAGACAAAGAGAGAATCTTAAAAGCAGCAAGAGAAAAACAGTTACTTACCTACAAGGGAGCACCCATAAGATTGTCAGCTGATTTCTCAACAGAAACTTTGCAGGCCAGACGGGAGTGGCAAGAAATTTTCAAAGTGATGAATAGCAAGAACCTACAACCAAGATTACTCTGCCCAGCAAAGCTATCATTCAGAATTGAAGGGCAGATAAAGAGCTTCACAGATAAGAAAAAGATAAAGGACTTCATCACCACCAAACCAGTATTATATGAAATGCTGAAAGGTATTCTTAGAGAAGAGGAAGAAGAAAAAAGTAAAGAGAAAAATTATGAACAACAAATACATATCTATCAACAAGTGAACCTAAAAATCAAGTGAATTAAAAACCTGAGGAACAGAATAATCTGGTGAATATAATAGAATCAGGGGCATAGAAAGGGAGTGGACTGATAATTCTCAGGGGGAAAGGGGAATGGGGGAGTTCAGGAAGAGACTGGACAAAAATCATACACCTATGGATGAGGACAGTGGGGGGGACGTAAGGGCAGAAGGTGGGGTGGGAACCGGGTGGAGGGGAGCTATGGGGGGAAAAAAAGAGAAACAATTGTAATAATCTGAATAAAGATTTATTTAAAAAAAATAAGAAGGGAGTGATGCAAGCATATGCAGTCCCCCGATATCTGCCATGCTCCTTGTCCTGGAAGTGCTGGAGTTGAGGGGCTTCTGCAAGGACATGGGTGTGGAGAGTGCGAGGACTCTGTGGTCACAGGAGCTCAGAGAAAGGAGCTGAGCCATGCAGAAGTTCAGCACAGAGGGCTCGGCCTCTGATGGGAGCTGCGCCTCCTTTCTGCTAACTCTCTCTACCTCTTTGCCTCAACGTCTTCTCAAGGGCCCATCTCTGATCAGAGATTGAATAGCAGATGTTTGTAACCACGGAAACAGTGGAAGAATTAATTAAACCACCAATAGAGGAAGTCCTGTCAAGTATTGATCCACAGTTAAAAAAACAATACCTAGGGGATGACCCATTTTTGTTTAGAGAATGTGGACAGGTGGATGACAGAAGACACTAAGCATTAAAATCTTGAGCAGTTAACTTTAGGTGATGGCTTATATCTGATTTTTAAAATTGATCTGTATTTGTTCAAGTATGTACTAAACATTTAAAACACTTTTTTTAAAAAAAGGAAAAAAACAAACAAAAGAGGAAACAGTGATTCCAGATCACCACCATCAATTTTTGCGCCAATGCACACCCCATTTTCAAGCAACTGGCTGGACGCACTGACACGTAAAAGTCCTCCCAGTTCCAGAATTTCAACATTTGTTCAGAAGGACAAACATAGCCCTATTTCAACCTGTGACAAGATTAGCCTCAACTCCATTTCTACTTCAGGGCAACAGAGGGGGAGCCGAGGTCTTAAAGAAGGAAGAAAGACAGGAAAACCAGAGTTCTTGGAGGAAACCCAGTGACCATCCTTGACACCCCTAAAATGTCCCCGAGTAATGAAAGCTGCCATGCCATGGTCTAAAGGGAGGAGGACAGCGTCAGCGGGCTTCCTCTCACAGCAGGCCGGTGTGTGTCCCTGGTTCAGGCCACCACACCCTGCAGGGAGCGGGCACGGCCAGGAAGCTGTCCCTGGAATCCTGGCTACACCGAGAGCCAAGAACGAAGCTCTGAGTCATGCTCGCCCCTGGCTTCCCAGACCCTTCACCGACTGATAACCCCGACCTTTCCTGCACCTCCCCTCCCTGCCTTCCTGGGACCGACCTTCAAGTTCCTTCTTGAAGGACTTTGGCAGAATCGACAGTGATCTCTGGCAGAGTCTAGCTGAACGCCCACCCGTCGGTAAGTCAATGCTGGTCAAGCAGAGGCCTTGCTCTGACAAGCCGGCTAAAGAATCCGCATGCCCACGACAACTTGGCACTGTCCCAGAAGGAGACCTGCCGGTTCTGGCAGACAGAGGACCTGACTTCCTCGGAAATAACGTTTCTTCAAAAAGGAAAAAATAATAATCATGGAGTAAATACCGGATTCGTGTTCTCAACAAGATTCAAGCAAACATAACACCTACTAAATGACAAGAAACCTCTCTTTAAAATGTTAAAATACGAAACAGGGGACGATGGTGTGAAATGGAAGCCTGATCGCTGGCTGGAAGGTGAGTGAGTGGTCACTGTGGAGAGGGAACCTGGACCGGCTCCTACGTAATGTCCAGCTTTGAGGCTGGTTTTACGAGCGGCATGTGATGATTATCATCTGGCGACTTCGCAAGAACACATCCTGCACAGATCCCTGTTCGGTTTTGAGAGGAGAGCATGGCGTGGAGGCCGCTGATTAGCAAAGCAACTTCTCTACAGTTTTTCTGAAACATACATAACTCATCGCCTCCCAGCCCTCATCCCTCCTTCAGCGTCTCTCCCAGGAAGATGTGAAGGTGTGACTATGTTATTTCATTGGGTTCTCTCCTTATTTGTTTTCTTGCTGACCAACTAGAAAGTGAACCTCCTCCCTCCGCCTGGCTCACTGATGTCACCCTGCCGGGCACCACCTGGACAGGGTAGAGGCTGGGTCAAGAAACCCTTGTGAAATGAACAAACCAAATGTTGCTTCTGCTTTTTCCTTATTCATGAGCATCCCTCAGGTGAGATGCCAACCTTCTTCTCAGCCTCACCTGGCCCTTGACACTCATTCAACTGGCTTTCAAACACACGCCTGTGTTGGCGAAAGAGAAATGAAGGAAGCCATGGAATTTATAAACACCTGTTCAGAGAGTGGCCATGAACTTGCAACAGGCTCTGCCTCCCAAAGGGCGGTCGGATGTGGAAAGCATGTTGGTCCCGGTCAGCGCAGAGGGTGAGATGGGACACGCCAGTGCCACCTTCGCCCGCCTTCGATTCTCTCTCAACACCAGGCAACCAAGTTCTGCTGCGGAAAAATCCAATTACTTTAGTCTTGACAGACGAACATGTGAAAATAGACGTGTCAGTCATTTTCACGATTTCCAGGGTAGCTGCCAAGGAACCAGCAGGACCACATGTGGGAACTGATGTGGGAAGTGGGCACCTGGTACTTTCCATTAACACTTTCCCGTGTGGGGCCTACGTGCTGCCAACTCGGGCGATTTTGTCTGTTTATGCTATAATGCATGAATTCCACTTTTGTTGTTGTCAAAGAGAAGAACACACAGCTGAGTCCCTCTTGCTTCTAGTGTCTTGGTATTCATTTGGACAGGCATCTGCATTAGGAATATAGAGTAGTCAAGTCCATAACTCACTTTGGCTCTGTAGTTCATATCTGTGCTTGTCATTCTTTACCAGAAAAAACTCCAGCCTCAACCAGCCTGATAATCATCCTCGTCTCCTGCTACCAGCATCTGAATACATAAAAATATCAGGGGGTGCTGCCATTATCCCCATGTTACAGATGGGGATACTGAGGCTGGCAAAGCTAGGTGACTTGCCCCAGGTTTTGCAGCTGTAAGCGGTGGGATCTGTCCCAAGGGCCTGCAGTCGCACTGTGCCTTGCTGGGGCTGGTGCACACACCATCTCAGTCCCTCAGGGGGAGTCTGAGCAAAGACAAAGAAACAAGCAAACAAAAGAGGATGCCCTGTTAAGTTTGGATGCCACATAAACAACAAATATGTTCGGTATAAGCATATCCTGTGGAATATTTGGGACATAGTTTTACTTAACAATTCTAGTTGTGTATCTGCAATTCCAGAGTAACTGGGCATTTGGTAATTTACCTGTCCCCAGAGGCAAGCAAGAGAGGCAGTGGTCATGGATTGCCCACTTGGGTGTCCAGAAGCCTGGGAGTTGGGGGGACGTGGAATGGGAAGTGGAGGTCAGTGAAGACAGACAGGTCAGTGGAAGCAGCCAGAAGCTTCATCTCATCCTGGCCCCAGCCTGACTCCTGCAGAGAAGGGTCCACACCCACCTGCTCCTGCATGGGACTCCAGGCTCAGAGCTGCTGAGCCTCTGAACGGAGTATTCTGCTGTGGCCAGAAGGGGGCGCTGTGGTGTTGGATGAGCGTCCAAAACTGGAGACTTGGGTTCAAGTTCTCATTTTGTCCTTTTCTGTAAAATCCATGTGGGGAATGAGGTCTGGTGATAATACTTATTTGTAATGCAAAACCAAAAAGATGCCCCTCCGACAGCCCATCTTTGTCTGTCCACCACAGAAAATCAGGGCCAGAAAGAGAGTCAATGTCCAGGAATTCTGTGCCACATTCAAGCTTAGTCCCAGTCCAGCCTTTGGTGAAATTAGCTTGTGTCCCCAGCTGCAACCCTTTGATTTGCTGCTGTACCCAGGCTCCCGCCTGGAGCCTGCATTTGGAGTCCGTAAGGGGATCAACCATTTGGTTGCTAAGGCCAAATGGCTACTATGGAGAGAACAGGTGAGTATACCAGCGAGTGGAGACAGAGAGAGAGAGAGAGAAGCCACGAGGCTGGGCAGGTGCGCTCAGTCAGGTCGGGGAGGGCCACGTATGCCATATTTCAGTGTTATCCTTTGGTGTGTTGGAGTCTCCGAAGGCATTAAGCATGGAGTGGTGTTTTGTTTTTGTTTGTTTGTTTTTTTAAAAAAATATATTTCTTTATTGATTTCAGAGAGGAAGGAAGAGAGAGAGAGAGTAGAAACATCAATGATGAGAGAGAATCATTGATTGGCTGCCTCCTGCATGCCCCCTACTGGGGATTGAGCCCGCAACCCAGGCATGTGCCCTTGGCCAGAATAGAACCTGGGACCCTTCAGTCCACAGGCCGATGCTCTATCCACTGGGCCAAACTGGCTAGGGCAGGAGTGATATTTTAAAGAGATCACTCTGGCTGCCTGTGGAGAATCAGTTGGAGAAGGGCCAAAGGGGACTCAGGGGACTGGTTTGGGAGGCCATGCAATAGATCCAAAGAAGGATGGGCGTTTGTAACAGAGAAACACAGGCACAGGAAACCAGGTTCATACAGCCACCGTGTGTGGAGCGCCTCCTAGGGGTCACCTGCCCGACCAACAAGCCTGGGGATGGAAGAGGCCTGGGCCTGGGTGCCCATCTGTACTCCAGGAGGCCTTGAGACCAGAGAGGGCTACAGAGGAAGAAGAGGGAGAGGCAGAGGCTCCGAGGAGACTTCTCTCTGCCCCACCAACTGCCCCCCTCCCCTCACACAGGTAAGACAACAAACACACAGCCAGGGCTGCGTGTCTGCAGTTGTCAACAACAATGAGGGGACCACGCTGATTGAACCATGCACTCCAGACCGAATGATATCAGGATAAGAAACACTGCACTGTGCTGATGCACAGAACACTTGAAAATGATTCATTTTTGCTCCTTTGAAACGTAATGTCAGCAAACGTTCTAAGGGCAGAACAAACCACATCCCGAGAGGAAGTGACAAGTGCAGAGGCACAGTGAGAATAACGCAGGGGACAGCCTGGCAGCTTGGAGGCCGTAAATAAGAGGTGTTTCTACTTCGGAAATGCAGCTGAAAACAGAAAGGCTGCAATGACAACAGCGGAGCAACTATCTCTGTGTTCATCTCTAAAGGAAATATTTCCCGAGGCTGTGTGTAAATCCAAGATTTCCTGTGGACACGACCATGTACAAGATCCTCAATGAGGAAGATGAGCGTTTTTAACTTTTTATTTTGAGATAATGGTAGATTCACCATGGTTGTAAGAAATTACAAGAAGTCCTTTCAGTTTCCCAAAACAGTAATATTTTGCATAAACAGTGTAGCATCCCAACCAGGAAATTGACAGTGGTATAATGGTTCAGTTTTGAGAACTCTTAAAGCGATATATTGTCACTTTCAAGTTATAAAAATGTAAAATGTCTGTGTGTGTTTTTTAACCCAACTAAAAGTAAATTACCAAATACCAGATGGGGAGAGAATCTTTTATATTAATCCTAGCAAAGAGTTTATGTCTATATAATCATCATGTTTCTATGGATAAGAAAAATATTAAGTGACCTTTGAAAATATTTTGATGGCCTATAGAATTATAACCAAAATTACAACAATGCAGCCATATGTAAGGAAATTTATGAGGCTACATTGGATGAGTTTACTTATTGAAATGAGGTTGTTTTGAGGTATATTATTTGATTGTGTTCCTTTTAATCCTCACCCGAGGATATGTTGTTTTTTAAAATGATTTTGAAAGAGAGAGAGAGAGAGATGGGAGAAACATCGATCTGTTGCCTCCCATACATGTTCTGGCCGGGGATAGAACCCAAAACCTGGGTGTGTGGTCTGACTGGGAATTGAACCTGCAACCTTTCTGTGCATGGGACAACACTCCAAGCAGCTGAGCCACCTGGCCAGGGCTGATTGTGTCCTTTTTAAAGTCCTCCACCATTATTTCTGATATCCAGGAATTCACCAATGTCCTCTAGTTACATTTAAAATACCTTGTGTCGCCCTAGCCGGTTTGGCTCAGTGGATAGAGCGTTGGCCTGGGGACTGAAGGGTCCCGGGTTCGATTCTGGTCGAGGGCATGTACCTTGGTTGCAGGCACATCCCCAGTAGTGAGTGTGCAGGAGGCAGCTGATCGATGCTTCTCTCTCATCAATGTTTCTAACTCTCTGTCCCTCTCCCTTCCTCTCTGTAAAAAAATCAATAAAAATATATTTAAAAAAATAAAAAATAAATAAATAAAATAAAATACCTTGTGTCTTTTTACCCATTCATTCATTCATTCAACAAATATATGTTGATCAACTGCTATTGGCCAATTATTTTTCTAGTGGTTATGAAAACAGAAGTGACCAAAAAAAAAAAAAAAAAAGCCCTTTGGGGAGCTGACATTCTAATCTGCCCCCATTTTCATTTCAACTGTAATTGCCTTGTTTAGGGTTCCAGAAGGGCCACTGTATAAGCTTCTGCCTCCATCAGCCTCTGTACAGTCTCTCCCCCCCCCCCCCCACACACACACACAACCGCCCCCTAAGTCTATTTTCCGCACAGCTGAGTCTTTCAAAAGATGCATCTGATTAGGTGATGGTCATGCTTGAAACCCAGTGTTGCCATTGCTCCTGTCCTCTCTGTGCAGGACCAGCTCTAACTGCCTTCACAGCCTTTAGTGGTCCAGCCCCCACCTTCCTGCCATGTCGCCATTCTTCCACCTTCTTTCCCGCCCGCATGGCTGGCCGACGGTCTTTGCAAGTGGTCATTCTTATACTGAAGTCCTCCCCTTGCGTTTCTGCCTGAAAAGTCACCCTCATTAACCTTTTAGTCTAAACATGAACTTCTCTGATGAATGAGGTAAAGTCCATTTAGTGCCAGATTTCATTTACTTGGAGATCACCAAATAACCACCTATTGATTGGGTTAATGTGCTGTCACTCGATTTGTATGAGCAAAGAAATATGTCCGTTTTGCATTGTTTGTTATCTTCATGCCCTTGATCCTGCTACCATGTGGCAACAGTGATTCCTTTGGGGTGGTGCAGAGAGTGTACCTAGCATTTTCGGTTTGTTTTGTTAATCATTTTCTGCTGAAAATAAAAGTAGTTTGAAAATCAGAAAAGAGTAAAATGGAGAAAACACCAAATACTGAGAGTGTGCTATTGCAAGGTTTGCGTTTATTTTCTTCATTTCCCTAGTACGTTTAATTACTCTACATTGATTTTTTGTGTGTTTTTTCCACTTAAAACATATAAAGTATTTTAGATTTTAATCACAAACTGCTAAATTGATTTCCAAAAAGCCCTCCCATCGTTAGACACAAAAATGCCTGCCTTATCTACCACATTTCGACAATCTCTGATATTAACTCTTAGTACAAGAGGCAAAAAAAAAAAATGGTCTTTTTTTTCAGTTTGGCTTTTGTTTGATTCTCATACAGTATTTCATCTACATGAAGTTCAAGGCCAGCCAACACCAGTGCATGGTCCGGATGCAGGCTGACGCTGGGAGAAGGGAAGGCGATGGTGGGAGGAGGAGGCATCCTCGGGGACTCTGAGGGTCTGGTGTTTTCCCAGGTGGTGGCTGTGTGGGCACCTTCAGTGTGTAATTGAACTATCCACTTACAATCTGTGGACTTTCCAATATGCATGGCTGTAGTGGGATGAATGGTGGTCCCCAAAAAGATGTCCTAGCCCCAGTGCAGGTGAATGTCATTTGGGAAATGGACCTTTGTTGATGTGATTAAGTTAGAGACCTTGAGATGGGGTCCTTCTGGATTGGGATGGGCTCTACATCTGATAGCCAGTGTTATCAGATTTGGGTGACTCTAGTTATTAGATTTACACACAGAAGAGAGGGTCGCCTCTGAAGACAGAGGCAGAGGTTGGAGTGACGCATCGACCAGCCAAGTCACGCCAGGAATTGCCACCAACTACTGGGAGCTGGAAAGAGGCAAGAAAGCATCGCCCCAGGAGCTAGCAGAGGGCACAGCCCTATCGGCGCCTTGGTTTTAGACGCCCAGCCTTCAGAACTGGGAGAGAACAGATGTCCAGGTGTAGCAATTTGTTAGGGCAGCCCCAGGAGTCTACTATAGTGCCATAGTTCCGTGAAAAAAATTCACTCAAAACAAAACAGAAGCAGCCAAGGCAGGGGTGTGAGATCAGGCATGCTCAGGCATGGTGGCTGGGAGCCTCATGGAAAGCCATGACATTATTGAGCTGAGTTATTAAATGTATGCTTTCATCTTATCCCATTGTAGGACTGGAACCTATGGAGTCATTATGGATGTCCACAGGATCTTCCCTCCCATTGATTACTCCCAGGCCTTTAGGGTCCCCCTCTCCGACCCTAGAGGCTGCTCTTGCTATTCTGGGCTGCAGTCCTGGTCTCCAGTTCTGATTCCTCTTTTTCAAGGCCATGCCCCCAGGGACTCATCCTTGCTCAGTTCTACCATCGTCTGCCTGATACAGTTATGGGCCAGCCTGCTAGCAAGGGCATTTGAATGTCAGGCTGACTCCAATGGGCACCTTGCATTCCTGATCTGACATGAACATGCTGAACTTCTCTGCAGCAACAGTCCCTGCCTGCTCTTAAAGATTCAATTACTCATTCATTTTTGTTATTTCTTTTTTCTGAACTTTCTTTTACTTTTAAAATTTTATTTATTGAATTTATTGGTGTGACATTAGTTAGTAAAATTATATACGTCTTAGGTGTACAATTCTATAATACATCATCTGTATATTGTATTGTGTGTTCACCACCCCAAGTCAAGTCTCCTTCCATCACCATTTATTCCTCTTTTACTCTCTCTACCTCCACTCATTCATTATTTGTTAACTCAGACATTCATTCAGCAATTATTTCTATAGCAACTACTGTGTAGGGGGTTCTGTAAAAACTGAGAAATTAGAAAAATCCATCCAGCTAGAAATTAAGGAAAAAATTCTCTTAACAGCTGTTATACTAAGAACCATATGAAAATGGGATGTTTCTTACTAGAAGGCAAAGAAATAAATGCACATTAAAATAATGAGTTGACATTTTCGCTTGTCAACAATGAAAATAACTCATTGCTTGCTGGTGCAGATGTAGTAATTTAGGCAATTTCTATTTACTGTGGCGGACCAAGTATCCATACAGGTGTGACAGGCTACTTCAGTGAGACATTAATTTGTATTTTTTCCTTCTGAAATTTTCCTTTCTCCTTCAAAGAAAGTGGCCAGGCTGTATTCGTGTCCTATTGCTGTATAACAAATACCAGCAAGTACCAGTTCTATAGGTCAGAAGCCCATGCAGGGCTCAACTGGGTTTTCTGCTCAGGATCTTACAAGACTGAAATCAGGGTGGCTGCCACCCTGATCATTTCTGGTGGCTCTGGGGAAGCACCCACTTGCAAGATCACTCAACCAAATTCAGTTCCTTGGGGTTGTAGGACTGAGGCACTCTCAGCTCCTAGAGGCCACAATGCATTCCTTGGAGATGGAAGGGGCCACATCTCTAAAGCCTGCATTTGACCTCCCTCACGTCTTGTCCCTCTCATGCTGTCTCTAGGACGATCCCAGGCTTTTGTAAGGATTCATTTGATTGAGTCAGGCCCAACTGTTGAAAATAAATAAGATACTTGAACAAAATAAATAAATGGAATGATAAAGGAAACAAAACACTGAGTTTTGGCATGATGTTTGCACAGGATTGGTGTGGCAATAAGATAACTGATACACTGACCTTCCTGTAAGACAAAGAGACTGGCCCCAAAACTCTCAAGTTAAATACGAAAGCTGGCAAAGACAGCAGCAGGGGCATTAGTGATATGAGGCATGGTTGTTTTTCTTCATCTCTCTACCTGTCTCTTGAAATTTAATCCCACTGCGTCTCTCAATTTCTATCCCTTGCCTGCGCGCGCGCGCGCACACACACACACACACACACACACACACACACACACACACCCTTGCCCAGACAGAAAAATCAGACTGGCAACGTGACTGGCAAAAAAACCCTATGCAATCAAACTCCAGGCTCAGCATACTTCGCGTGCTCTGGCCGCTGAGGTTACACAAGACGCAGGGACTGTGGCGAAAGAGGAAGTCCGGGGTCTGATGTCTCATGCGGGAAGGCATTTAGGCAATGGCAGATCAGACCTAATGGACCACAGCCCCTTCTCACTTCCTTGGGGAGAAAAAGACCAAGCTGGCCATGTGATGCTGGTGTTGGGGCTGTGGTTTCCAGCAAATGTCACAGCAAGAAAAGCCAGGCATTTTCACCTTGGACTTGGCATCCTTCTCCTGAGGGCACTTCCAGTTCCAACCTCAGCTCTTGCTCAGTGATGCCATCTATAGTTCTCTTTTTGCTGGTGCCTCCACCCTGAGCACCCATACACCCCTCTTGGGTACATATATGCACACACCTCCACATTCACCTGGGCACACCCAGACACACACCCATTTATTTCCCCACCTTAAAGTCCGACAGACACACAGACATGCATAGACACTTTCCTAAACATAAACACACAGGCACACACATGCAGACACTCAGAGACAGACTGACACCCCTGTGCACATCACACTGACATACACACAAACGCATGTGCATAAATTACACGTCTGCTCCAATGCATTCACAGGTATACAACTTCTTGGCAGAAATTCCGATTCATTGGTCCTATCAGCTTTGCATGAGAATTTTATTTCCCTATTGTTTGCTGACCCCCTTCCCTATTTTCCTTTAAAATTAGGTAGTGACAGATCTGAAGAAGTGAAAACTGCCAAACAGTCACACCACCGGCGCCTGGGCCAGGGGAGTCTGATGCCAGTTCTCAGCAGGGCCGGGGCAAGGGGCTCCACCGACAGGACCTCTGGGTTAGATCTAAGCCCCTTGTGGGCCTTTGTCTCCTGTTTGTGTGCTCATTCTTCCTTACAGCACCTCCTCTCTCCCCGCCGGGATCCTGGTTGTCTTCATGGAGCCAGAAGCCAAGCAAAACGCACATCCTACTCACAGGCTCATGCAGGGTTGGATGCCCGCGGTCCTGAGAGCCAGACTCCTTCACCAGCACCAACCCCTGACATCTGTGCCCCACAGTGCTGGGAGGTGGTCATAATGAGGCCACATGAAGGGTCCTCCTACGGTTGGAGCCATTGAGTATCTTGACTGTGGTGGTACACACACGATCGCACACATGTGATTGAATTGTATGGAACTGAGTACACATACACATGTGCACGCACACAGGTCAAACTAGGGAGGTCAAAATAAAGCCTGTGGATTGGATTGAATCAGTGTCCTGCCTGTGATGTTTTGCTAGTTGTACTACAGTGCTGCAAGGTGCTACCCTGGGGGAAACTGAGGAAAAGGCATGTGGATCTCTCTGTGTTGTTTCTTATAACTGCAAGTGAATTGACAATGAACTCAAAGTAAAAGTTTAATTTTTTCAAGGGGAGGGGCCACAGGTATATCACTTTGCTTGGGGTTTCCTGACACCCTTGCATGCCTTTTGGCCTCCTTAATCATTCTCCTTTGAATTTTCTCTATCTTGACTCTTTAAAGGAGTTAGCTTTTTTTGGACAGTTTTCCCTAGTTATGACCTAGTGGCCCTGGAGGAGGTGGATTCTAGAAATTGCCGGTAGTTATTCCTGCTACAAACACAGGTAGGAGTGTCCTGACCCAACTTCCTGCTCCCAGCGGCTCTGCCTCCAACCTGTCAGGGAGAGTTTTCTGGGGTCACTGTTCCCTCAACAAACATATACTGGGCACCGATTTATGGTCAATCATGGTGTTAGACCTTAGGGGGTGGGCTGCGGGAATCCTGAGGCCTGCATCACAGACCGAGAGCAGAAGGGAGATAGACAAGCACTCAGAGGTTGTAAGACTGCACAATACCTGATGCCATGCAGGTGAGTACAGGTTGGAGAGGTAACCCAGCCTGCGGTGGAGGCCTCCTGGGAGAGCGGGTCCAGGCTCACTCTCCAGGGAAAGAGGGAGCAGTATCGGGAGAAGCTGCCAGCGTCACATGCCCTGGGCTGCCTATCTCTGCTGACTCACCCTTACATTCTGCTTTCTGGCAACCTCAGAATAAGGGGGTGCCCCTCCCCTCCCCAGGGCCACACGCAGATCCACAGTGCCACTTAGCATGAAGCAGCACACGATCTGACATGTTCTGTTTGGGGTTAGGCACCCTCCGTACCAGAAATAATACACCTGAGAATAACTCTTAAAGGAGCCAGTGTGAGACTGTAAACCCAGAGAGGCGAGAGCCAGAGGGAACAGAGAAACACTAGGATTATGTGTTATGCTGTAGAACAAGAGGATTTTCATTTTATCTTGTCCACTGCGCAGCGGTACAATTCAGCAGTCTTTCAACATCCCTCTCATAGTTGCCAACCTGTGTCCAGCCAGTGTGAAAACAAACAACCCCAACATCGAAACCCTGCAAATGTCTTTTCATCAACCCGTCCTCCACCTCCTCCTCTCCTGACTCTGACTGCAGTGCCATGGACGTGGGAAGGATGTCTTCACGTCTGCAAGGACAACCTTTCTTCCTGGGCCATGTCCCACCAGACAAGTCATTGGTAGACTGATTAATGACTTGGAAACTTCTGGATCGGTGGTTCTCAGACTTGCACATGCATCAGAATCAGCTGGAGGACTCGTGCAAACGCAGATGGCTGGGCCTTGTTCCAAGTTCCTGGTTCAGTAGCTGTGGGGGGAAGCCGAGTAACCAGGTGACACTGAGGCTGGTGTGCTGGGGACCACACTTTGAGAACCTCTGTTATAACAATGCCTAAGGGCAGAAGGAATCCACCTTGCAGCATCTCCTGATGCCCCACATAATCAGAACAGACGTAGGCACCCACATAATCCCTAAATGCATTCCCTGACCCATGATCTGCGCCTCTGTGTGGCGTCACTGCCACAATCAACAGCTTTGGCGAGTTTTTTACGAACCACTAGAGGAGTCAGGGATAGGAACGAGAACTTTAAACTTGAAGTCGGATGACCTGGTTTTCATCTGGACGCTGCTACTTGCTTACTGGTTGACTTTAGGAAAGTAATGTACACTCTTCGTTACTCCTTGGTTTTCCCAGCTTAAAATCCCCTTTGTCACATGAGGCTCTTCATGGGACGAAATGAAATAAAATATAAGAAAGCTGTTTCTAGTAACACAAGGTTTACCCTAGTTTGGTTTCTGTTCTGCTGTCATATCTCACCTCAAAACTGAGCACTAGGAAGTAAACACTCAAAACCTGAGTTTCAACACCTCAGAAAATGCTGAAAATTAGGTCGATTTTTCCAGTAGTCCTTTAAAAAGGAAAGTCCTCTGTACGTCTCAACTGTATAAAATTTGTAAGAGTCTCTGTTTGCCTGCAATGATAGTTGGTACTGGGCCCGGACAGGAGCTCTGATCTGGACAGCAAAGAAAAGCAGGAGAGTTTGCAATCTCTACATAATATCTACGTAATCGACATCTTTACGCAATTTTATTTGAGTCTGTAAAGTAGAGAATTGTTGAAAAGCAACTGATAGTAGGAAAAAATATCAAGCCAGTGCTGGGCTGAGCCTGACACCCCGGGGAGCAGCGACTGTGCTGTGTGCGAGCTCGTTACCCCGTTACCCTGTTACCCCGTTACCCCGACACCTTCCTGGTAGTCCCCGCTTCCCAAACAGAGGCTCAGGACTGGGGGTGTGGCCCTGTGGCTGGCCACCCACTGACCTGTCCTCACCCTCACCCACTGGTGACATATGCAAGTTTAGCTCTCGATCTGAAGGGCACTTGGACGGTTCTCCCCCAAAAGCTAATCGATACTACATGTCTAGACTTTTCTGCGTCACACAGAGGCGCAGATCATGGGTCAGGGAGTGCAAACTACTTAATAAGTCATTGATTCGAACCATCTAATTTTAGAGGTATTTCTCAGGGTGTTACCACCGGTCACAAAAATATAACGTGACTCAGAGAATAACTAATTGCTTTCCCTTTTTTAAAAAATGGAGAAACCACAGCCCAGACCAGCAAGGCAGCTTCACTGGCCACATGGAAAGATCTACGTCAGCTCTCATGGAGCTGCGGCCGCTCATCTTGGTCCGGCCCATGTGGCAGAATTGGAAGTCCCTGCCCCCAAAACCACACAATGAAAGCCCATATGTCAAAAGGGGACAAGTCAAGGCTGAAGGGCCGTGGTCTCACCAAGAGCTGGCTTCACAGAAGCCATGGGGTTGTGGCACCACAGAGAGAGAAAGAGCGTGGGTTGTCGGTTACAGAATCAGTGCTCCTGGCAGTGTGCTCTTTCATTTCACTGGCTCATGGATTTAACTGTAAATAACCAGAATCAGGTCCCAGGATGTCTTTCCTGGAGTCTTCAAATTCCAGCTGGTTTCATGGGGCAACTTCTATGTATTTCGGCTGCCTTGCTGCGGAGAAAAAAGTGAGAAGTGGTTGGATTCTTGACTTTCCCAGGTACACAATCATATCACAGGCAAATAAAGATAATTTTGTTGGAAAAGAAGACATAAGTAATATTTTCAAAAAGAAATAATTTTAAATAAAAAAATTAAAAAGTAAAAATAAATAAAGAAAGAAATATATTTTTTAAAAAGATAATGTCTTCTGTACTCTAAAAGCTGTACCTTTTAATGATTCCAAATCTGCTAGATCATGTCAGGTAGTAGAACATGGAAGGGCTCCATTTTTATTTCACTGGAAATGCTTTTAGCTCTTTACCCTTAACGCATCTATTGTCTAGTCCAGGGGTCCTCAAACTTTTTAAACAGGGGCCCAGTTCACTGTCCCTCAGACCGTTGGAGTGCCGGACTATAGTTTAAAAAAAAACTATGAGCAAATTCCTATGCGCACTGAGGGCCCGGGACGAGTCGGCTGCTAAGCAGGACAGGCAGCGGCACCCGGCAGGCCGGATAAACGTCCTTGGCAGGCCACATGTGGCCCGCGGGCTGTAGTTTGAGGACACCTGGTCTAGTCGATGTAAGACATAGTCCTGTAATAGTTCCTTTAAGAGGGCTTTTTTCCTCAATGAGAATGATTGTTGTACTTTTATATTAAACTAGTGGCCCAGGGCATAAAATTCATCCACATTAAAAGGGAATTAATTAGAGGAAATATTTTAATATTGCTATTCACCTCCCCTGGCCCGGCGCTGGGTGGGGAGGCAGCCTCACATCCCAGGCCGGTGCAAGTCCCTGCCCACTGATGCTGCAAGTCCCTGCACCCTCCCCCCCCCCCGCACCCCCCCCCCCGCCTGCCTGCCTCTCACACAGCCTCCTGCTGTTCGGTCCTTACAGTGTCATGGTGTGATGACCATTTGCATATTAGCCTTTTATTATGATGACTAGTGATCCGGTGCACGAAATTTGTGCACGGGGGTGGGGGGTGTCCCTCAGCCTGGCCTGCATCCTCTCCAATCTGGGACCCCTGTGGGATCGGGCCTAAACTGGCAGTTGGACAACCCCCTCACAATCCGGGACTGTTGGCTTCTAACTGCTCACCTGCCTGCCTGCTTGATCACCCCTAACCACTCTGCCTGCTGGCCTGCTTTCCCCCAACTGCACCCCCCTGCTGGCCTGCTCCCCCCAACTGCCCCCCCGCCAGCCTGATCACCCCCAACTGCCCTCCCCTCCTGGCCTGATCACCCCCAACTGCCCTCCCCTCCTGGCCTGATCACCCCTAACCGCCTCTGCCTTGGCCCCGCCACCATGGCTTTGTCCGGAAGGACGTCTGGAAGGTCTCATGGTCTAATTAGCATATTAACCTTTTATTAATATAGATAGGATATGACATACTGCCATAACTATAACATATGTACCAGTATTATTCTATGAGAACATATACTTCATGCGATAGGAAGGCATCTAATACATTACATTGTATGTGTTGTAAGTAGTAGGAAATACTGTATTCATAGCAATAATATACACCCTGTGACTTCCCTTGCTGATTTGGGAATGGTTCCCCAGTTCTTTGAACGTTTCCTGGCCCCTAATGTATTTTTTTTTATCATTCAGTGTAACTTTATTTACTGTTTATTGCACATGATTTGAAGTCTTTAATTTCTAACCACCAAAGATTCAAGGACTATTTTTTCCATGAAGTTTAACATTAACATCAGTGAAATCATGTATTCATGTGTTTTTATTGTAAACATCTGAATTATTCACATTGTCATAGATCCTGAACTATAAGCATGGACCATGCACAGGCTGGCAATAAGCCAGGAAGCCACTCTGCAAGCAAACAGATACTCTGCATAAGGAGAAAAGTCATAGCACAACATTTAATGTCCAACCTGAGTCACCTCAGAATGTTATATATATTGACTTCTTAATTCATATAGTATCGGGAACTCAACTGCTTGGTTGGTGACAGGGTTGACCTGGTTTCAGGAGGATTATTCCTGAAATAATTAAGAAAAGGGGGGCTCAATCTTTCTTCTTGGTTGCTTGCTCCTCCCCAGCACCTTCATCTTTCTTCTCATCCTCAGCTTCTTAGGCATCTTCTCCTTCATCTTCACCTCCTTCTTCTTCCTCCTTTGCATCCTCAAATTCTTCCTTGGCACCTTCTACCTCTTCCTCTCCTTCCTCTTCATCAGCCACTTCCTTCTCCTTCTCCTTCTCCTTCTCCTCCTCTTCAGATTCTCCTTCAGAGGGGGAGTTCACCCTTAGCTTCCTTGGCTTGTGCAGCCTCAATGGTCTCCTCCACCTCGATCTGCTCCTCCTGGACGTGGCTGGTGTATTAAGAAGGGAAGGAACGAGCAGACATCAAGTAGTAGCTAGTCTGTAAGCACCGCAGGCAGATCGACCAAAGATCTGGGAACTCTGGGAGTAGCTGCTGGCTATGCTTCCCACGCTGGTGAAACTGAGCTGGGTCTCCTCACCTTCCAAGAGTTTCCTATAAGCTGCAATGTCAATGTACAAAGCCATCTTCACATTGAGGAGGTCCTGGTATTCTTTTAAATATCATGCCATTTCACTCTTTGTAGTTCTCAACTCATTTTCTGATTTGTTGATTGTGTCCTGCATAGCACTAATGTCGGAGTTCTGCTTATCCTCCAGCTCTCGCAGCTGCTTTCCCAGAGCTTGGTTCATGCCCCGGCATGCTTTGATCTCCAGGGTCTTGGCCTTGAGCAGGCAGCAGCTTTCAGACACCTCGTCCTTGGCGGCGCGCACCCCATAGGTGTTCTTGGCAGTGCTCTCAGTCAGCATGGTGAAGCAGCTCTTGTACCATTCTTCTGCATTCTGCATGTTCTTGGCAGCCAGATTCTCGTACTGGGCACAGATGTCCTTGAGCGCCACAGAGAGGTCGGACTTGGAGAACATGTTCATCTCCACGGAGATCTGAGCGTACTGGATCTGCGCCTCCAGTTCGGAGATCTCCTCTTCATGCACCTTCTTCAGAAAGGCGATTTAGTCCATCAGGCTGTCGATGCGCTTTTCGAGCTAAGCTCCAGCGAGAGCCACCTCGTCTGCACCTTTGCGCGCCTCCATCAGCCAGCCCTCTACATCATCATGGTTCAGCACCTCTTCCTGGTAGCATGCTTGCAGATTGCTCCCAGTCCCTTCCAAGCCCTGGTGCCTGCTACCTGCCCACTGCCCTCTCCTCACCAGGGACGGGGCTTGGTGGGCCGGGGCACAGGTATCCCATTTTCATTAAAATGTTCAACCCCGGCCTGCTCCACCGGTGTCCACAGGTGGCCCGGGGCAAACAGTGATCCCAGAGACACTGGCCTCCCCCCCTGCCTGGGTCCCTGATAGCAACCTGGACCCTGCAGGGGGCATCAGGCGCTGCCCGCCCAGCCTGCCCAGTTACCGATCGCAGCCTGGACCCCGTGGGCAGCATCACACGCTGCCTGCCCGGCCTGCCTGGACCCCGATGGCGTCCTGGACCCCACAGCGGCGTCAGGCCAGCCCGCCCCTCCTGCATATGCAAATTTACCCGCCATCTTTGTTGGCTTAATTTGCATATCACTCCTGATTGGCTGAGCGTGTAGCAGAGGTATGGTCAATTAGCATTTTTCTCTTTTATTGATGTAGATGATATCTGGCCCAACTTTTTTATTATTATGTGTGATAAAGTCCTGGAAATGTAATCACCCGGCCCAGGATCCTGAATATTTGCTACATCCTGTCAAACTGTCTCCAGAAATGCTGTCCCCTGTACTCCGGAGCAGTGCTATCAGGTGTCTGTCTCATCACACCCTCTCCAGTACTGAATATTGTGATTTTTTAAAAGTTCCAGGTATCTTTCCTTTGCAATTACTTGATTACCTTTGAAGTTAACTTTTCTCACGTATATTAGTTACTTTATTTCTTCTTTAGTTCAAGGTCTTTGCTCAGACATATTCTTCTTTGAGTAATCCTATTTCGTTTGAGTTCACGGGAAGCAATAGCAGCTTCCAAGGAGGAAGGTGGGGGGCTAGAAGAGGGAGAATGGTGTTGGACCATATGTAGTTGGCAATGGCTCCTGTTAAAGGTTAGATCAGAGGTGAAGGGGTTAAGGGAGGTATTAAATTCTGAGACTGAAATGTTAGGGTGAGGGCACGCAGTCAAAGGTCACCATTTGGGAGGTTGGGCCCCTGGGGTCTGATGGGGAGGATGAAGGTCAGACCCGGGTGTGGTGAGGGATGCAGGAGGGGAGTGTCTAGCTGGGAAGGCCCGTAGGTCTGGGCGGCTCCCTGGATTCAGGCGCCCAGCACTCACCGCCAGAGCTGGGGCCACCGCACTGTCCAGGCCCCGCGACAGCCAGACAGACCTGCAGCTTCAGCTCCAGCTGCTCTGCAGGGGCTGTGGGAGGTCACATGGCCCCCAAGTCTGTACCTCCTGGCCTCTGAGCTGGGCTCCGCCCCTCTTCAGGGAAACCACCTGAGCGGCCCCTCTAGGTGACATCACCTGGTGACACCATCAGTGGGCATGCCACACAGCCTGAAGCTGTGTGGGCTGGGGGAGACTTTATGGGAGGAGGTCCTCTGTACCCTAACTCTGCCACCGCAGGCCTGGAGCCCTCATCCCTGCACACATGGTCGTCTATAACAGGTGCCCAGAGGCCGGGGTGGGGGCAGGGGGTTCCCACGGTGTCGGAAACCGCTTGTCCCAAGGGTCCCACAGTCTCAGTGTTGCCACATGACTGCATGGCCTCGGTGTTATGCCACTACTTTCTGATGCCAGTTTTGCACTTTAAACTCTTAAATTAACCACAAGAACAGCTTTCCTCTTTGCCCTCCTGGGACTCACAGTTCTGTTGCATACGCTCCTTTCAAAGGGAAGTTTCTAGTTTTTGGCCATGTGGGGTGTCACAGACTTTTCATTCTAAGTTTTCACGTGGGGCATCCTGAATTCTGTGAGGATGGTGACTCTGTCTGTTCTACAGCAAGCCTGTGAGCAAATAAATATGATCCCCATTTTACATCTACTCTCAGACTGTAATAACATTTCCCAAAGTGGGACTGGATCCTATAAACCAATTCCCATGCTCCACTACACTGAATAAGAATGAGGATCCGAGCTCACCTTTCACATGAAGAGCCAATGAGGCAGCCTCACATCCCCAGCTGGGAGCCGGGCTGGGAGGCAGCCTCATGTCCTGGTGGCACAAGTCCCCGCCCCCTTCCCACCCACCAGCTCCTGCTGTGCACGCAGCCTGTTGAACAGTCATTACTGTGACAGAGTAATGACAATTAGCATATTACCTCTTTATATATATAGATGCCACTTTCAGCATCTATTGATATTTCTCTGCTTTTATCTTTTTATTGCTTTTTTACAGAGAGGAAGGGAGAGGGATAGAGAGTTAGAAACATCGATGAGAGAGAAACATCGATCAGCTGCCTCCTGCACACCTCCTACTGGGGATGTGCCTGCAACCAAGGTACATGCCCTTGACCGGAATCGAACCTGGGACCTTTCAGTCCGCAGGCCGACGCTCTATCCACTGAGCCAAACCAGTTAGGGTGCATTAATAGCTTTCTGACCATTATATTACCCCCATCCTATCTAATAAAGGAGTAATATGCAAATTAACCATTACTTTGCTACACCCACCAGCCACGCCCACCAGCCAATCAGGAGCAAGTATGCAAATCAACCCAACCAAGATGGAAGTTAATTTGCATATCCAGGAGCAGAGCGAAGACAGAAGACAGTGTAGAAGAAGGAAGCCAAGCGTTGCAGAAGGGAGCGAAATTGCAGAGAAGCAAGCAAGTGGGGCTGCGGAGAAGGGAAGGAAGAAGGCAGGGTGGGGGAGAAGGGAGGGAAGCAGGTGGGGCGGGGGAGAAGGGAGGGAAGCAGACCACCGCAGGAAGCCCTATTGCAGGAATCTTCCTGCAACGGGCCTCTAATCTCCTTAGAATACATTTTCATTGATGTATTGAAATATTGTAATATTTATAAATTTATTTTCAAGCACTTTATTTAGGATATTTGCAAATCTATTAATAACATGCTATCCTTGACAAAGGTATGAGATCAGAAAATAGGAAGAATAGTATCATTTTTATCTTTGACTGGAAGAGTTTATGAAGTATGTCAAGTCTCTTTTCTTTGAAAGTTTAAGTGAATTCCACAGTGGAATTTTCTGAGTCTAGAATTTGGAGAGCAGGAAATGCTTTATTTTTTTCTATTGTTTTTTATTTAAAATTTTTATTATTATAAATGTATTCAGGTTTCCACTTAGATTAAAATTTTTCATTTAATACACAAACAGGAAAGAAATGACTCTTTATTCATAATTTAAAATTCATTGGCATATTATTGTTGCATTCTTCTTACATAGTGTAACATCAACATTTTTTTCATTTCTGGTTTTCATGTATAATTTTTCTTGATGAGATTTACCAAAGCTTTCTTCAACCAACCCTCAAAGAATCAACTTTGTGTTGTATTTAATTCTTTTTTATTCTCTTTATTTTTATTGTTTTTAAAAGTATGAATGAATAAAAATACCCTCAATATTAATCTCCTCCCCTCTCTAAGGGTTATCACAGGCAGGAGGTGGGGGTGCCTCCCCCTTGCCCTCTTCTTCTTAAGCATTTTGGTGCACATATTTGTACATATGCACGAATGGTTCACATCATAGAGTCTGGCCTGATTTTCAGTTAACAATACATTTCACTTAATCAGTATTTATTAAGAGAGATCTATGTGTCCATTTCTGTTCCAGGATCTTGGGATGCATATGTGAACAAAGCAAAGATCCTGCTCTCATGGCGCTTACATTCAGCTGTCCTTCCATGTAAGAAGTTGTCACCTAATTCTTTTTGGTGCATAATTTATTTAGGTTTGCCCCTATTGATGATATCTGAACATCCCTGCAAGCTTTTACTGTTTCAGACAAGGCAACGAGGAATATCCTAAGATATATACCCAAATACAGGAGCAAATATTCCTGGAGGATGGTTTATAACAAACAAATTTATTGGGTAAAGGGTTAGCATATTGTAGATTTTTATAAAGACTCACAAATTATTATTTAGGAAAAAAATTTTTTCAAATATCCAAATGGTTAGGATATTTTTTTAATGTTATTAATTATTTCTTGTAATGCACAGGGATAGAGAACTTTGCCTTCCTTTGTCCTTTTGTTTCTTTGTAAAGATGTTTAAGGTCCTTGGGTGTGGCTGTACAAGGCAATTACAAAGCTATGTTCTTCAAGAGATTTCCTCCCAAACCTTCAGGTGGGAGGAGCTTACTTATTGCAACTGTGTCTAAGTTTCTGGATGTTTCTATTAGAATCTTTGGGCTGTCAGAGACGTGTCCACTAAGGGGGATTCTTTCTTTTCCCCACAAGCAATTCTCTTCTTCCTTGTCATTGATGGTCACTGCGCCGCCATGATGATGACTACGGGTTGCATTCTGGGCAAGGCATGCCTGTGTTAGGCTGAGCTGTGGGCAGCCTTCCTTCCCACATGCATTCTTTTTTATTTTTCACTGGACACTGCCCAGGTAAATTGCTCAGGCCAGAGTCTAGACCAAACCACATCCCTCCACAACCTGTCTAGACTGAAGAAGGAGTGGAGCCACACTCTTACCTCTTCCAGTCCACCAGTGGGACCCTGGAGAACCTCACAGGTCTCCGCCATTTGTGTCTGTCTATGGACATGCAGATGACCTCACTTTCTTTGGTTTTGTTATTGTTGTTTATTTGCTTTATTGAATTCAACAAAGCTCCTCCCCAGAACTTCATAAATATATTTGTGTTTCTCTTTAGAACTTTTACCACATGGCATTTTCTGGAAATGTTGAAACCATTGCATGGGTTTTCACTGAGTTGTGTTTCTTTTTGGTGGTGTATAGTGTCATCTGTAAATGCTACAAGATGACTTCACATTTTACTGCTTATCCCAAGATCATATACATGATTTCTGATCTCTGGGGGACTTATTGGGATATGTTAATGGCTTTTGATTCTTTCCAAAATGTATTTTGTGTTTTAATTTAAGTTCATAGATGCTATGTTGCCTGGTACATGAAAGCTCATTACTCGTGAATCTTAAGATCTCTGGAGTCAGGTTGCTTAAATATAAGTCCCGAGTCTACCACTCACTAATTATTTCTTGTAATCCACAGGGATAGAGGACGTTGCCTTTCTCTGTCCATTTGTTTCTTTGTAAAGATGTTTTGATTTAATTCAACATTTGACAAATATTTGTTGAGTGCCTACTAGGTGACATGGATTGTTCTAGGTACTAAAATGAGATTATAAACGAAACACAGAAGAAGCTGACACTGAGGGGAGAGGGTGAAATGAAAGAGGGAGATCACACACAAAAACAAACAAACACAGCAGCATTCTGGTAGGTTGGATGGTGATAAATGCTATAGGGAAATAGAAAGGAGAATAAAGGGGGCTCAGGGGCTACAGATTCATAAGGGTAGTCACAGGGATACTTGAGCAAAGATCTGAAGGAAGTGAGGTTATCAAACCATATGGACAGCTTGGGAAGTGTGTTTCAGGCAAAGGGAAAACCAGAGACAAAGTCACTCTTATCCTAAACTCAATAGAAACTCCCAAGGGAAAATCAGAAGATTAACATGGCCAGATTGGCATTTATTTAAACAGTCAAATTGTTTGTTATGTTGAGATAAATGAGAAGATGTGAAAAAACAGCTGGGAGACTATCGTGGGAATTGTGGTGAAAGATGAACCCGGGTAGAGACTGGGAATGGAGAAATGTGGAAGGTTTGAGATATGCCCTAGATGTAGACTTGACTATGTGTTTGATCCTATGATAGACATCATCTTGAAGAAGAGGAGCCAGAAAAGGTGACTCCAGCTCACCTCAGGTTTTCAGTTTGAGAAGCTGGATGATGGAAGTGCCATTGTAATGCCAGGGGTTTTAATCCAGCATCTTGAAGGTTTCAGGAATCTGGAGAAGGCGCTGTGTGTAAATTAATTACGAGTCCAGAGACGAAACATAATTTTGGAAGGCATTTTGGGGAGCCAGAGAAGACTTAGCTAAAGGAACCAAGTTCTCCTTATCTCTCTGGAACCCTTGCTTTTTATTAACACAAATTGTCCTAAAGCAAGGTAGATATACATATCAAAGGCCAAGGTTTAGTATACAGAGGTATTGTTGGATTGGAGGAACTACCTTCAGCTGTTCAGGTGTTTGGCCAGCAGGAGGCAATAACTTGTAGATTGAAATGCCCTCAGCTGTCTGGCAGCAAGCAATCATTTATGCATCCTTTTCAGGTTTGGGGAAATGCTCTTAGCCATTCCAGATGATTCAGCCCTGCTGACATGCTAGAATTAGCTTTCAGCACCATTGGAAAAGGACCCTAGAGAATGACCCTAGTGCTGGTCAGTGTGCTTCTAGGTCCCAGGCCTGGGGATGTGACTTCATTCTCATTTCATCTCAATATGACCAGGGAGACATTTTTGGGCATCTTGGCGAGCTTGCTACCTCCTAAAATTCAGAGCTGGGGCAGGACTAAGTCTGTAGGTACAGGGTCCCAACAGTCCCAGTTACCCTGAGTTGGGGATAGCAGACATTAGAATAAAACAAGGCAGGGGCATTTGATAGATGAGCTTCTCAGCCTGTCTCTTTACAAGGAGATGCCAAATTTACTTTGTCTTAAGATGTAATTGCAGAACTGGTGGTGGAAAAAAAATGAATAAACTATAAAAACAGAATGTTTTGTTGCATTATGGTTCTGAATGTTTTGTTTTTCAGAACCATAAGGGCCTCTAAGGACAATGCTCCTACCAAACAGAGAACAAGTGAGCAGAGCACCTCAGTCCATGTGGATGTGCAGGTTCACAGCTGGAGCAGGGCGGTCAACCGTCTGCAGGGTAGGGGAGAGTTTGGAGCTTCTGATCTCCCCTGGATGGAAGCGAAGAAAGAAAGAGAAGGAGGGCCAGAAATATGGCACCGTTTGGGGCATAGTGTAAGTGGGTCCTCCCGTGACCACCTGCCCACATCTTTGGGAGCATCTGCAGCATCATGAGCTCAGTGAGAGTTCTGGAAGGAAGGGGCTGAGTTTCAAGACTGGGTGGCATGTAGAAGGCCAAGGAGTCCTGGAGGTAGGGAGGACCGTAAAACTCGGCAAAAATGCATAGGTTTGAAAGCAGTTCTATGATTCTTAATTTTTCACCCAAAACTCTGCCCAAATTCCTCATGCCATGAAATTTTAGTGCTAGCCAAAAGGGTTGGGTTTGAGACAGTATGTCCACTGCTTCAAGAGGCAACCCAACTCTGAGTGGACAACTGAGTTAGATCATTATTCCAGAGTTCCTTTCCACTCCCCATTATACTCCTCATTCTTTCTTTCTTTTCTTTCTTTTATCTTTATTTTCTTCTTCTGTCTCATTTCTTTGGTAGTAAGACCTCTCCTCTGTCCCCCAGTAATAAAATATCCCCTTCTGGAACAACATACGTAGGTTGGCCCAGAACTGCATCCAGACCCATGATCAGAAATCATGGACTTCAATCCTCCTGCTACAGAAGGGAAACTGAGCTCAGATGAGAGGTGGCTTCTTCATTTTGTGTGTGTTTGGGGTTGTTTTTTTTTTCTTTTTTTCTTACCATGATATGAGCTGCGGAAATAGCCTCTGCTGTTTTATCAGTTGATTCTTCTACCACAATTTTTCACAGAAATATTTCCTCTCAGAACATCTGCTACTGTCAGGAACATATTTTTCCCCCTAGTACTTGACTTTGCACTTCCTATAGCTGTCAGATAAGTGTTGCCTCACAGATTCTGTGACATAGCTCGATATTCTCAAACAAACATCATTTATGCTTGTGGCTGCAATCCTGTCAATCTCAATGCAAAATGCGCCAGCTGTCTTTCTCGCTAAAGACTTCTTAATTACCCTGGCTTAATTATGCTGAGACTGCAAGAAATACTGTATTGTTGCTTTAGAAATAAAAATGCTATCAGCAAGTGACTTCGAAGGCTTCTTCTAGTCGGGCTAGCTTTTGCAGATTAAAAATATTAGTGTGAGAATTCCTAACCCTGCTCAACCCAATGTCGTAGCTTCATCTCCCTGCCACCTACTGGTCTTCCTACTTCTGAACTTATCTCTGGGAGCTTCTGTTGAATACGTCCCTCCTGAGTTAATTCATTCCATTGAAGGCTCCTATAGGTAAAATAGGACCATGGTGCCCTGGCCCGAGTGGCTCAGTTGGTTGAGTGTCATCCCATGCACTGAAAGGTCACTGGTTGATTCCCAGTCAGGACACACGCTCATGGTTATGGGTTTGATTCCTGGTTGGGGGTGCGTATGGGAGGCAAACAATTGATGTTTCTCTCTCACATCAATGTCTCTCTCTCTCTCTCTCTCTCTCCCCCTCCCTCCCTCCCTCCCTCTCCGTTCCTCTCTCTCTAAAATCAATACAGAGATATTTTTAAAAACAGGATTATAGCAATGTATTTGAGAGGTTTCATTTCAAGTGCTCAGAATGTGGCAAAGGTGCTTTCAGTGTCTCTCTCTCTCTCTGAACTTCTGTATCCCCACCATTGAAACCTCTATGGCTAGTGCGTAAACATGGCTACAGCAAAGAGTTGTATGTACATTTGTGGTATTAGTGATCAATATCATTCTTTTGAAAAACAATATTTTTATCTCTCTCCCTCTGTTTTTCTTTCTAAGAAATGTTCAATTTGAGATCCAAAAAATCTTGTTCATAAAAATTATTTCAACCAAAAAATATCTACATGCACAAAAATGTTCTTGAAAAATTCTTTTTTCATAATAATATGAAATAATATTATCTAAATATTATTGGGTACAATTTCCACCACAAGAGTCACCCACATATGGTCCTTATCAACATCCCACTTTGTTTTGCGTGTAATACACCATTTGCCACAAGGAATGAAGTAATGGTGTTTTTCCCTGGGTATGGTACCTGGCAAGACCAGCCATTGGGCACAGGGTTATTCTAGAATGACCAAACAATCAATGATCAACAAGACTCACATTATTTCCCTTTAAGCACTTTGACTCCCTGCAGGTCCATCACCCATTCATCACCCAAATGCAGAGTGGACCTCATGAGGAATCTGAATTGAACAAACTAGCAATAAGAAAGATTTTTGAGACAACTGGGGACGTTTGATTATAGCATGGGTATGAGATGATATTAAAAATTACTGTTAATTTTTAAGCAGTGATAATTGTATGATGATTATGCAAAAGGTCATCTGCTAAAGATACATTTATGTAGAAAACACAGTGTTTGAGATTTGTTTAAAAAATTTTAAAAATATGAGGTTGAGAAACATGAGACAAAATTAGAAAAATTATGATAAAATTAGGAAAAATGACAATTGTTGAACTTGAAGCTGATAAATGGGCACATGGAAGTTTATTACAACTTGGGCTATATTTAAAACTTCCATAGTATTTTAAAAATAAATAACTCAAGGTAGCTATAGTTATGAAAATAAAAATAAATCAATATCAGAATTCCTCAAAGCATTAAATCAGAATAACTAAAGATTTTGTTGACACTGAAAATGGGATTTCATGGAATTTTTTGTTGTTAACATTGCTGTTTGTGCTTTTCATTCATATTTCCATGCTAGGGACATGTTTTGTACATCTGTACTGGGAAACAACATTTCCTTTACTTTCTTTTCATAAATCAAGTTGTTTTTCACTTATTGCTTTTTAACTGCCTGATCAATGCATGAAGATACAGAATCTAAATCCTACTTAATTCTAAAGGGATTATTGATGGTATAATAAATAATCATAAAGTAAAATAGGAGAACTGATGATTTTAAAATTAAGAGATTACTCATAGAAACAGAGAGTAGGTTGATGGTTTCTGGGGGCAGGAACCAGGGGGATGGGTGAGGCAGGTCAAAAGGTACAAACTTCCAGATATGGGATGAATGAGTTCTAGGGATCAAACGCAAGCATGGTGACTACAGTTAACAACGCTGTTTTGTGTACTTGAAAGCTGCTAAGAGTAAATCTAAAAATTTCTTATAGCACACAAACACAGAATGGTAACTACGTGAGGTGACAGATGTGCTAACTCACTGTATTTTAATCATTTTGCAATATATACGTGTGTCAAATCACTTTTAACTTACACAATATTCTATGTCAACTGTGTCTTAATAAAGTTGGAAAAATTTCAGATTGTACAAAATGAACAGAGAAAGCTGATGTTTCCAGGTAACTTTAAGAAAGGACACTCCTGTATTTGTTTCTAAGTTTCCTGGTAACCAAGGCCAGAAGAAAAACAACTACTTTACTCAATAGTTGAAAAGGAAATCAGACACATTAATCTCTGTTTGTAATGAAACTATGCTTATGATGAAATACAGTATATCCCTAAGGATTAGAGTAGCATTGAAAGACAGCATCTTCAGTTGCTGTTTGATATAAGACACTGAGATACAATTTAAATGAAAGCTTCTCAATTAATTTTCTATGAAGTTTGGAAATATATCATTAATTATAAATCAGTAGCACTGGTTCTGTGGAAGGTGAAGCAAATGTGCTCCAGGCATTTTGTTTTCTGAAGATCTAACTGATATGAAGAATCTAGAAGAATGAACAAGCCATGCATCCTTAGCCAGGATGTCATGCCACTCGGGGCTTTGGGGAAACCCGGGCACTGGCTGCTTTCTGCCCCCCACGCTTTCACCCCCACACTGGGATCATAGATTCCCCACATATATTCTGGAAAAACACCAGTTCTTTTAGACATTCCCAGGTGCCCTAACAAAAAATTTTCAATGCCAAGTACAGTATTGAGATTTGCTGGTCTAAACAACATTCAGTCTATTTCTGTGATTATCTAGGATACTCTTAGCCTTTATCATACAAGGGTGTATCTTGAATGTCCAAGGGGCACAGAGTGTGCCGATTTCCCATTTTGCTTGACCCTGGAGTCCCTCTTCCTCTCCTGCTATTTTTTCTAAATGTGGTGTGCTTCATGATCCCTTTCTTCTCAACACATAGTTTGGGAAATCTGGATTGTGGTCAGGCTGAAACTAGAGCCATTAGCTTTATATGACATTGAAAGCACCATGATTCACATTCTGTCATTCGGAGCCAAGCTTGCAGACTCTAAGATGAATATGGTAGCTCACAGCAGGCACCTGATTGCCTGATTCATCCTCCCTCATCCTCCCCCTAAGAGACCCAGGAAGACACATGCAAAATTGCAACCTTGCAGCTGCACCAGAAGCTGAGAACATCATTGAAAGCTTGGCCCCAGTCTAGGAGGGATTTCTTCCACTGTGGTGCCGATGAGGACAGACTGAGGCACTCTCTTAGCTGATGCACAAATGAGGCTTCTGAAGCAGAGCTCCTAGGCCAGGCAACAGAGGGCTGGCTCTTTCCTGGAATGTGGCCAATGGCCCTCTCTCCCTCTATGGCTCTGGGAAGAGAAATCTGTCAGCAGCAGAGTGGACAGGAAGGGGACACTTGGACGATGCTGGGGCTTTCCACAGCTCAGCTCTATTGTGCTGTCAGAGCCTGTTCTCTGTGGGTCGAGACGCAGCATTCAGTAGGTGCACGTCAGTGAAGAGACATTGGGTTTGGGCAGATGGTGAAGCATCATCTGACTTAGACACACTATGAGTCAAGTTAACAATAGGACATAGATCTTCAAAATTACAGCAAGGAGAAAAATAGTCCATAGAGCAAAGACATAAAAGAAAAACAAATCCAACATTTATAAAAAAAATAAAATAAGATAGCAAAAGTAAGAGCACACATACTTTTTAACAAAATACCAAAAGTCTCCTTTTCATACTCTAAGACTACATAAAAAAATAATGAAGTGTGTGTTGTTGATATGAGACTCACCTAAAACAAAAAGACAGAATGAATTTATTTTTTAAGTGAACAAAAATAGCCTGGCTGGTGTGACTCAGTGGTTGAGTGCCAACCTATGAACCCAGGAGATCACAGTTCGCTTCCTGGTCAGGGCACATACTCAGGTTGCGAGCTCGATCCCCTGTAAGGGGGTGTGCAGGAGGCAGCCAATCAATGATTCTCTCTCATCATTGATGTTTCTATCTCTCTCCCTCTCCCTTCCTCTCTGAAATCAATAAAATATATATTTTTAAAAATAACAAATAAATAAAATGTATAGGTATAACACAAATGTACCTTCATTTCAAACACCTATAAAATATTTATAAAGGTGACTATTAAATAACACATCAGGGCACATGGTATCCCCAGGTCTATCTGCCTTTGGAGTGGCCCCAAGCCTAATCTGGCTCTTTGGGGGTCCTAAAGCCCAGGCCTAGATGGCACCAGCAGAGAGCAGCCCCTTGGAGCCCACCTGCAGCAACCTCCAGTGAGGGAGACTGCTAGAATGAGAAAATGAGGTTCCCAGAATAGCAGTGTCAGCAGAGCCCTAGGAAAACTGCACACGACTGTTCCCTTGACCCCGGTTTCCCTGTGGTCATGTGGCCAGGAAAGTATGGAACACACCAGAAGCACCCATTAGTCATATCTCTAGGCAATAATCCTCCAGAAGGTAAACTGTAGCACGTTGCTCATATGGCTGGGCTGTTTAGTATGTCTGTCCCAACAAGAAATGAAGTGTTAATGAATAAAAGGCATGAATTAATTTATTCATTGCTGGTCAGTTATCTCGTTTTGATTTTAAATCTTGGACAAGCTTTTTGTTTTGTGTTTGTGGTTTTTGTCTTGTTTTATTTAACACTGTGGGTTTGTGGCAGCATCAGAAGTCAACACCCGGGAGAAGGACTAAATGACGGGCTCCAATTCATTGTCTAGCAGGACACCTGGTACCAGGCACTCCTGTGCCCACGCAAGCTGAGAACCTGGTAAGCCTTCCTTTCTGTCTCAACCACCCAGCTTTTCACTTTTCACTGTGGCTTAATCACCCAGCTTGGTATCCCATACCACTTAAGGCTTTTGGCTCAGTGTAAACAAATTAGCCTGGGTTTCACCAATGGTCTCTGCACCTTTAATTATATGGAGACACTTCCCTGGAGAGTGTGTAGCCTGAGGGTCTGTTTATCAAAAGCCCACCTGGCTGTTCCCCGATGGGAGCCTCCTGCAGTCAGTAAGCAGCAGAGGGAGCAGCTGCCCTGCGCCTCAGGGAAGCCTCAGCTGACCCCACAGAGGCCTAGAGGCAAACGGCCCCCAGAACATTCCACAGCATGGAGAGCGCAGTCCTCAGAGTGGCTGGACCAAAAAACAGACAGTGTTACAGGGCAGAAGAGGGGCTCATCTCCCTGGGTTGCTGCTGGGAGTGGGGCTCTTGTGATATCCCAAGAAAAGGAATTTTCTGACACTCACACGGGAGGATGAGCTATAGTAGAAAGCTTTATTTCCGTGGAATTACACCCCTGAGTTTCCAAAGTCCCATTCCCCTTAGTCTAGTCATAGAAGACGTGTAGCTGGGGCTCCAGTAGAGCTAAAACCAGAGCCAGTGTGCAGAGTTTCCTTTCCGTGTTGGAGTCAGTCCATTTCAGCATCAGGCTAGCTGAGCCTGTGTTTCCCCGCTGCAGCCCATTAGTCCATTGCATGTGGGGTCTGCATGGTTGTGGACCATATGGGCGAATGCAAGAGAGCCAACAGCCAAGAACAAACAACAAGAGTATCAGGAGTCCAAGAGAGCAAATTCCTTTGTTTAGGAGATTATGTATCCCCAAATTTCCATGTGCTTGCAGTGGCCACGCACTTGCTGGCCAATGGCCTCTGTTCCCAGGTGTGACTGACAGCAAGCATCTTCCCTAGTCCTTCCAACTTTACTGGGCATGTGTCTATCTATGCTTTGTTGGATCTCTGGGGAGTGTGAAACTGCAGCTTCCTGGCAAAGCTGCCCAAACGACATGCTTGTAATGTCTGACTTCCCCCTTTGCGCCCTTCCTGTTATTAATAACTAGCTAATTACAACGGTGTCAACAGGAGCATCGGGAAATGAGCTGCTTTGGGCAGTGAAGTCTGGAGGAAGCATCCTGCATTAGGACAGTTCAATCACAGGACCCCAAGTCTGCCTTCCTTGTATCTCTGGTTCATTTAATGCTTCCACCAACCACCCTTCCATGCAGGCCCAGGATCATGAGCAGCCTCTGCTTCCCCATGTCAAATGCATCAAGTCTTCTGGGTTCTCCAAAATGCCTTCGAATTTTAAAAAGGTTTAGTGCTGACTACTTTGAAAACTCACCCTCATTTCTTCTGTCACTCCATAGTGTCCCCAAGTTTCCAGCAAGCAGTTTCTAGAAGTCTGATGGGTCGAGGACTGTCCCATGTTCCCACAGAAGGTAACCCACAGAGTCAAGGCATGGCCAGGGTCTCTGAGGCCATGCCCTGTCCTCTCCCCATTACGCTGCTTTCGGTCCTTGGCTGGGGGGAGGCGGGGGAAGACTCAATCCAACAGTGACTCTGGAATACCAACCCTAACTCGTGTGACTTCAAAGTCACATGGTTCCAACCTGGAAGTGCTGTCCTCTGTGTACATGGGCATCCGAGTTCACCTCCACCTCCAGAGCTGCTCGTTCCTGTGCCTTTCAGAGTCAGGTTGGCTCTCAGCTCTTTTCTGCTAGTGGAGAGTCAGTTTCTAAGGTCTGTTTAAGTCAGTAAACACTGCACCCTCTTGCTCTCCAAGTCTTCAAATGTTGTTTTTGTCATGCTGTCATTCCCTCTCCTGCCCATCAGGGTCTCCGTCTCTCTCTTTAATTGATTTAGCAGAGTGTACCTGGGTGTGGTTCTGGAGAGAACAAATTTAGGCACGCATAGTGGGTCTGCCATTTTAGCCTGGAACTGTGGTTGCCAATTCAGGTGGCAAGTCTTGGTCAGAGGTCTTCAGTCTGGGCCCACACACCTCTGGGCACAAGCAGAGTTTCCTATGGGGACCAGGCACAAGGAGTCAAAGGAGTCATTTTCAGAGTCTCTGTGTCCTAAATGGATCTCCCTCAAGGATGCACTGGTGATGGAAGTGAGTTCCCTCCTCCGCTCCCCCTTTTTCTGCTTCATAAAGGCTGTGCCTCTTACCCCATTCCAGGGCTCCTCCAAAAGGCCATGTCAGTATTGGAGTTGGTCTTGAAAATGTGAATGGCTCTAATGACTGACAGTAAATCCTTCCACAAGCCAGGTGGTAGTTTCTAAATGTTTGCTTTCAAAAATTCATCCATTGATTGATCATTTCTTCTTGATGAAAACACATAACTCAGCAAGTTAGAGAATTGAGTGACACTGATTGATAAAATAACTTTTAAAAAAAAACAAAATAACTTCTGTGTACAAGGGCAAAATTCTCATAGCTGATAGCTATAAAAATGAAAAATAGGAATCAGAAATCATACTGAATTCCAACTTATTGCAGCAGTAGAATACTCAGACACAGGAACTCACTGAAAATTCAAACAACTCCATCCATCTCATGAAGAGATGAATTTCTGGTCACATTCCCTCTTTAGGTTTAATATTTACCCATCAAAATGTGGGCTCTATTTGTGTTTTGATCAATTCTTTGCTACCAATCATTGTAATGATAATGTGATCCAGAGGAAATTTTTAGCACCTAAATGCTTATAGTCACAGGATATTGAAAACATATTTCAGTTCTTCTTTATGGGCACATTTGTTTTGGATCCAGGGATGTATAATCAATAAAATATTTTCATGCATAAAATGTTTTATGCCAGATGAAATTCTGTGGGAATGGAAATAAGAGTTCATAGAGAAAAGAAAGGATATAAATTTCCAACTGCTAAAGAAGAGCCTTGGTTGCTGGTTTTGATTTAATGGATGATAGTGTATATTCATTCACTATGATATTTAAAGTCTACTGCATAATTTTTAAAAATGATGTTGTAATTGTGTTTTTAAATGTAAATAGTTAAAATTCACTGGAAATATTATCTGTTGCAAGTTTTTAAACTTATAGGCAAAAATTAGTAATCTAAAAATGTGCAAGGGGTACAAACTTCCCTTGTTGCCTCGCGTTACTGCTCCAGTAGTGCTAGTGTGGGAGTTTGGTCAGGGGCAGTGGCCCAGAAGGCCCTAACAGCCAAGCTTGGGCCCACCCACTGATGTGTTAGAAACTGAGTCCGTTCTAAACCCTCTCTACAGTTCAAGTGTGTGTGTGTGTGTGTGTGTGTGTGTGTGTGTGTGTGTGTGTGAAAGGGGATGGACCTCAGGGTGCCTCACCCATCATCTCGTCAGGCCCAGGTGACCACTTGGTTTCTAAGGCAACTGAGACCTGCTGTCTGGCTATATTGCAGAAATCTCAGGGCCACGCCATTGTCCCTATATCAGGATTGCTGCCCTCTGGGGTCATCCAGAGCACTTTCTCTGTATCCCTCATTTGACTGTTTTTACAGCAGGTCTCGTGGGCATTGTGGCAGGGCCAGCTTTCATTTCCTGAATCTTTTTCATCTAAGGAGTGAATTTTATCCTTCTTTTATGTTGTTTACTGTGGTTGATACCTCCCCATCTCCTCACTTTCTTCCCTCATCCCAAGAGCACTAGATTAGTTTCCTAGGACTGCCATAACAAAAAATCCAGATCTGAGTGGCTTATAATGGCAAATTCCATAAAAGGACAATAAAAGTGTATTATGAACAACTCTATGCCCACAAAGTTGATAACCTAGATGAAACAGAAAAATTCCTTGAAAAGCACATTCTGCCAAAACCCACACAAGAAGAAATAGACAACTCAATAGGCCTGTCTCTATTAAAGAAACTGAATCAATAATTAATGACCTTCCAAAACAGAAAGGTTTACCAGATGGGTTCACTGGTAAATTATATCAAACATTTAAAACAGAAAATATATAATTTTCTACAATCTGCTCTAGAAGATAGCAACAGGGAGAATACGTCCTAACTCATTCTATGAGGCCAGTGTGGCCCTTATACCAAAACCAGACAAAGACATAACGAGAAAAGAAAACTACAGGCCAATATCTCTCATAAATATACATGCTAAAATCTTCAATCAAATATTGGAAAATCAAATTTAACAATGTATGAAAAGAATTACAGTCTTCCCTTAGTGGCCACAGAAGTTTGGTTCTAGGACCCCCTGTGAATAACAAAATTCGTGGTTGCAGATCGCTTATATAAAAGGGTGTAGTGTTTATGTATAACATCCTCCTGTATACTTGGAATCATCTTTAGATCACTTATAATATCTAATATAATGTAAATGCTATGTAAATAGTTGTTTAATATTTTTTAGAAAATAATGACAAGAGAAAAAGTCTGTACATGTTTATTACAGATGCAACCATTGTCACCTTTACTACATAGTACACATCAGCAGCAAGGTAAATATTTTTCTGAATATTTTTTATTTGTGGTTGATTGAATCCTTGGATGTGGAATCTGAAGATATAGAGGGCTGATGGTATACACCATGACCAAGTAGGCTCTATCTCAGGTATGCAAGGCTAGTTCAAAGTTTAAAAATTAATTAATGTAATTCATCATAACAAGTGGCCAAAGAAGAAAATCACACAATCATATCAATAAATGTAGAAAAAGCATTTGGCACAATCTAATACCCATTCATGATAACAAGTCTTAGCAAAGTAGGAATAGAGGGGAACTTTCTTTTCTTTATTTTTAAAAATTGATTTTAGAGGGAGAGAGAGGAAAAAAGAGAGAGAAACATTGATCTGTTGTTCCACCCATTTGTGCATTCATTGGTTGACCCTTGGATATGCCCTGACCAGGGATTAAACCTGCAATGTTGGTGTATCAGGATGATACTTTAAAGAACTGAGCTCCTCAGCCAGAGTAGAGGGGAACTTTCTTAACTGGATAAAGAACATTTACCAAAAAATTTACAGGTAACATCACACTTAATAGTGAAAAACTAAAAACTTTCCCAATAAGATCAGGACCTCTCATCCATTGATGGTGGAAATGCAAAATGACACAGCCACTTTGGAAGACAGTTTGGAAATTTCTTTAAAAATTAAATATACTCTCCTTATCATGTAATCCAGAAATTGTGCTCCCTGGTATTTTCTCAGAGGAGTTGAAAACTTATGTCCACACAAAAACCTGTATGTTTATAGCAGCTTATTCATAATTGCCAAAACTTGGAAGCAGCCAAGATATGTTTTAGTAGGTGAATGAATACACTGTGGTACATCTAAACTATGGAATATTATTCAGTGCTAAAAAGAAATGAGCTCCCAAGCCATGAAAAGACAAGGAGAACACTTAAATGCATATTGCTAAGTGAAAGAAGAAACTATGAAAAGACTACATGCTGTGTGATTCCAATTATGTCACATTCTGGAAAAAGGCAGAACTATGGAGATGGTAAAAAGTTCAGTGTTTGTCAGAGGTTGGACGAATGAATAGATGGAGTAAGAGGACTTTTAGGGCAGTGAAACTATTCTGTATGATAATGGTAGATACTTGTCACTGCAAATATGTCCAAACCCATAGAATGTACAGCAGGAAGAATTAACTTTAATGTAAACTACCCACTTTGCATAATAATGATGTGTGAGTGTAGGTTCATCAATTGTAATAAATGTCCCACAGTGGTGGGGGATAGTAATAAGAGAAGAGGCTGTGGGCATGTGGGGGCAAGGAGCTTATGGGAACTTTCTGTTCAATATTATTGTGAACCTACTAGTAAAACTGCTCTAAAAAATAAAGTCTATTTAAAAGGGAGAGTTGTTCTCCTGCTTTTTACTTTGAAGCATATATTAATTACCAGCATTGATTTGGCATTAGAGAAACAGGAATATGGAGTGTCACTCTACTCTGATTTGCAAAAGTTATGCCTTCCATGTTAGTTCTCTTATCTGTAGAACTATTTTAATATGTAATACTGAATTTGGGATTGTTTTGAGTTCTACATGAGCTAGTATGAGTAAGCGGTATCTATATAAAGAAAATCTTCTGGGAGACAGGTGTTCCTAAACTTGACTTTTCTTTCTCCTGGGACTCAAAATCCAGCCCCTTGGTTTTATTGTTTGGCTTGTTTCTATTTTAATGTACTTTAGGTGAATATATTCTTATTAATCAAAATCCTTCTCAAGATACAATATCATTGATCCATGATCTTGTTCAGTTTCTTTATTTGCATGTACATCCTACATGAGCACACATGAACTCACCACCAACCCCAAATCTAGATCATCAATTGTGAATTACACCCAGCAGTGGCCTTTACCTAGAGTCCATCCTCCCCCAAAAGCCCACCCCCCATCCGGAACTTCAGATTGACCACACCTTCCTTTGTGACCCTAGGTAGCAGTGTAAACCCACTGATAGACTTCTCATCTACCTCCTTCCCACAGAACTTGCTCCTCTGACTCCTGCTGAGCGGGTAATGGATCTTGTGACTTACTAGCACCATTGCTAGGATCAGACGGGAACTCCTGGTTTGCTCTCTTTGTAATTGAGAATTGGTACCTCAAGGCTCTGTGTAATCTTTGTGGGGCATTTGAACTGGGAGGTCATGAAAAGCTGTGCCCAAGGTGAGCACGTTTCTGCCATGTGCACATGTGACAGAGTGAGCTAGTCAGAAACAAAATGATGTGAACTCAGCCAAAATCAGGGAAGAGGGAGCAGATGGCTTCCCAGACAGAGCTGAGAGAGTGGCCTCCTGATCCCTGATTGCTTCCTAAACCTTGATTCCAGGACCTTTCAGGGCTGGATTACCTGTCCTTCCCTTGGTTCTAGAGGTACACCTGCTCTTTGCTCAAGCTGCACTGGGCCAGTTGCCCTACCTGGCAGCCAAGCGATCAGAGGATGTAGACATGCTTACATGGTGCAAAGCCATATTTATATCTTATATTGAAGCATTGATTTGCCAATGAAGCTATGATCTTTTAGGCTAAAATTCAGAGACAGAGGCAATGTGGAATAGAAGAGGTAGACATCTGACCTGCCCCCTGGACATTTGTGACTCTTTCTGTTGCAAGCATTCTCTTATCCTGTCTTCGATTATGATTGCCCAAAATAGAAGTGACTTTGGGCTCACTACCACTAACACCAGAGAATAATTATTACATTCAACCAGAAGGGTCCTGTGCAGCAAAGACAAATATACATCAACCCAGATTGAACAATTCTGGTGACACACTACCAACCCCCAGAGCTATCCCAGGAGCCCCAGATGTCATTTCTCTTGTTGTACATCTGTCTGACATGTGACCTTTGACTACAGTCAGTAGGACCAGCTATGTAATTTGCAGGGTATAATGGGAAAGTGAAAATGCAGAGCCTCTTGTTCAAAAGTTATTAAGCATTTCAAGACAGTGACATCAGAGCATTAAGCCAAATGCAAGGCCTTCATGGGGATCTGTGGGACTGTGCTGGTGACGTGCCCATAAAGTTGGCCAAGACAACCAGAGGAATGCATGGTGCTGTACTGGTCAGGAGACACATCACTCTTAATTCCCTGCAAAGGAAGTCTTTTTAAGTCTTGTAATATAGTTTCTGTACCACTGGGAGCTGCCATTCAGCACATGTTGAATAAATAAATTGCCCACGACATGAGCTAATGGCTGATATGGGAATGTAATATAATTTCTTCTTTAAACATCAAAATGAAGGAAAAAGTGGTAAAGTCAGCTGTGATGGGACTAGAGGCAGCATCAGTACATGGGCCAGGTCTAGGGCTTGGAAAAAGCATGAGCAAGAACAATGCTTTAGCCCTAACCAGATTGGCTCAGTGGATAGAGCGTCGGCCTGTGGACTGAAAGGTCCCAGGTTCGATTCTGGTCAAGGGCATGTACCTTGGTTGTGGGCACATCCCCAGTAGGAGGTGTGCAGGAGGCAGCTGATCGATGTTTCTCTCTCATCAATGTTTCTAACTCTCTATCCTTCTCCCTTCCTCTCTGTAAAAAATCAATAAAATATATTTTTTTAAAAAAAGAACAATGCTTTACATCAAAGACTCAGGAATAATGGTCCTAATTTGGACTGAAACACCCACAAGGCTCAAGGGACTTGCCTAGAATTATGATCACAAGTCAAGAAATAATAGGAGGTATAAAATAGCATTGTTCCAATTGTGCTCTTAAGGACTTTTTGCTTCTGATTGCAAAAACATCTCTGGGCTCACTCCAAAGCTACTGCATGAGAACCATTACGGACAGAGCCCTGGAATCTGCCTTTGTAATGAGTCTTCCAGGTGATTGTTGCACACAACAAAGTTTAAGACTCACTGGTATGAAGAAACTGCAAAGCCCTGACCTCATACTGCATGAAGACTATTTCTCCAGAGTCTGCTAAAGAGGTTATTTACTAGGGTAAGGAGAAGGATGAACCTTTCCCAGCAGGCAGTTAGAAGTGTTGGACTGAGTTTGGGAAGTGGAACGTTGAGGGTTCTGGGTACATGCAGATACAATCTTCAGGAATGTCTCAACTGTCTCTTAGCACCCTAAAATCTTTCCCTTGTGGCCCACTTGAAATCATTCTCTACCTTGTCCTGAGAGTTACAGAGAAACACTTAATGCTGTCATAAGAATATTGTACATATTAGAAGAGATGGCCATATTTGGTCTTTTGCTAACCAGGATGACTTATTTCCTCTGAACCTAACTTAGTCATTTGACCTGGGGTTTATGTAAATCAGACAGTTTCCAAAACCCATCTCTGATGTCCTAACATGGTAGAAGCCATGTCACCATGTAGAAAGGACTCAGAAGGCCTGGCCCAGTCCAAGCTCCAGCTCCAACGAACTCTTGGATTTTAAGACACGCTTAAATTTCTGAGCTTATTTATTGTTTTTGAAATGACCATAATAAACTTGTCACTAGGATACTTTATGAGAATTAAATGTGAAAATATGAATGAAACACTGAAACATTTATATCAACAAAATGTAAGGCATAGTCCCATATTTGTGAGTAAAAATGATGCTGGAATGAACATCTTTGGAGATTCTTTGGGTGCACTTGGTTATCCCAGAAGGTGGTAATACTGAATAAAAGGCATCCTATCCAATAAAAGAGTGATATACAAATTGACCATACCTCTGCTACACCCACAAACCATGCCCACCAGCCAATCAGGAGTGATTATGCAAATTAACCCAGCCAAGATGGCTGTGGCCACAGAGCGAGCAGGAGGCTTGGGTTTCCCTGGCAATGGAGGAAGCCAAGTTTCCTGCACACCCTGGCCGGCCCTGGACTCCACTCAAGGTTACAAAGTTTCAATTATAGAAGTTAAATAAATCCCAACAAAAATGATGGCAGCCATGGAGCTAGAGAGAGCAGGAGGCTTGGGTTGCCCTGGTGATGGAGGAAGCCAAGCTTCCTAGCCTGCCTTGGCCTCCACTCAAGGCTACAAAGTTTCAATTATAGAAGATAAATAAATCCCCCAAAAATGGCTGCAGCCACAGAGCAAGCAGGAGGCTTGGGTTTCCCCGGCAATGGAGGAAGCCAAGCTTTCTGCCCACCCTGGCCAGCCCTGGCCTCTGCTCAAGGCTACAAAGTTTCAATTACAAAGCTTGGGTCGCTGGGGGGCATAGCCAGCCTGCAAACCACCACAGGCCCCTCGCCCAGGCCACCCCACGTCCCAAGGGAACCCCCACCCTGATCCAGGACACCCTTCAGGGCAAACCAACCAGCCCCCATCCATGCACCAGGCCTCTATCCTATCTAATAAAAGAATAATATGCAAATTGACCATCACTCCAACACACAAGATGGCTGCCCCCATGTGGACACAAGATGGCTGCCACAAGATGGCCAGCAAGGGAGGGAAGTTGGGAGGGACCAGGTCTGCAAGGGAGGGCAGTTGTGGGCAATCAGGCCAGCAGGGGAGGGCAGTTGGGAGGGACCAGGCCTGCAAGGGACGGCAGTTGGGGGCAATCAAGCCTGCAGGGGAGGGTAGTTAGGGGTGACCAGGCTGGCAGAGGAGGGAAGTTGGGGGGGACCAGGCCTGCAGAGAAAGGCAGTTGCAGGGGACCCAGGCCTGCAGGGGAGAGCAGTTGGAGGGGGACCAGGCATGTAGGGAAGGGCAGTTAAGGGTGACCAGGCTTGCAGGGGAGGGCAGTTAGGGGTGACCAGGCCTGCAGGGGAGGGCAGTTAGGGGCAATCAGGCTGGCAGGGAAGCAGTTAGGCATCAATCAGGCTGGCAGGGGAGTGGTTAGGGGGTGATCAGGCTTGCAGGCAGAAGTGGTTAGGGGCAATCAGGAAGGCAGGCAGGCGAGCAGTTGGGAGCCAGCAGTCCTGGATTGTGAGAGGGATCCCAGATTGGAGAGGGTGCAGGCTGGACTGAGGGACACACACCCCCATGCACGAATTTTGTGCACTGGGCCTCTAGTCTATATAATAAAAACCCAGTGGTTGTAATGTTTAACGACCAAAGACTGGTCACCAGGAGGCTGCGTGCACAGTGAGGCGTGTGGGGGTGGGTGGGGACTTGACGCTGGGTCCCGCAGTGCTAGCAGGACTTGGGGGAGTCCTGCGGTGCCGGAGGGACTCAAGGGTCCCTGGTATGCATGATTTTCCGTGGGTCTGGGTCTGGCGCGATTTTGCGCGCTGGGTCACTAGTTATTTCATAAAGTTGCATTTTGGGGTCAATAGATAGGAACCTTTTAAAGGCCCATGATGCATAGTGCCAAATTGCCCTCTATAAAAGTTGTCCCAGTTTAGTTTCACTAGCATGAGTACAATTCCCACCACTTTGGTCAACATTGAGTATTATCTTTTCATTTTCAAATTTGGTCTTGCTTTTCAGTTAATATTTCTTAAATTTCTGGTGATGTTGACATTAAAAATATGTTTGTAATACACTTGCATCTTCTCTTTCGTTGTGCTTATTCTCTTAGTAAGATAGCACATCAATCAGGAGTATATTCAAACCTTTATAAATGTTAGCTGCTGACCTGCTGGTGTTGTTTCCTTTCTCTAACTCACCATTCTTCATGGCATTTCTTAACACATAAAGTTGTGTGTTTTTTTTTTTTAAATTTATGGCAGTCTAAATATTTTAAGCATGAGATATGAGACAGCTAAATTTATATCATAAATACATTCTTTATCACATTACCAGCATGAATTCTGCTTTCCTTATCCCCCAACTTCCAACCACACTTTTAAAAACTATACTTTGGAGATAACTTAAACAAGTTTCTCACTGATATTAGTTTAGGATTTTTTTACTTGTTGACCTCATTTTGATGAACATTTTCTATTTCAGAAAAGCTTTCAAGTTTGAGAAATGATTTTAATTTTTAACCTCCCTACTATGTTATCTCCTAATTTTTCTGCTTAACTTTGTATGATTGTTTTCTGTCATCCTTTTATTATAATTTCAAGTTGTGTATCTATTTTCATTTCTCCAGAAGTCATTCATTGAAAACCTGCTAATTTGCTATCTGTATGTCTGTTTTGATGAGATGTCTGTTAAGGTCTTTAGTCAATGTTTTAATCAGATTGTTTTCTTATTGTTGAGTTTTAAGAGTTCTTTTGAGTAATGGTTGTTTTTTAACTATGGCTTTCTGAGTTCTTTTTCTTTCTTTTTTTCAGTTATAATTCTAATTTTAGTTGGTTAACTTTGGATTTCTATTTAGACATGTATATAGTCTCTGAACAATAAGCAATTTCTTTAAGCTATTTCTCTCACATGTCTTATTGTACTGGCTCCATTTCCAGGACAATGATAAAGAGGGGCAGTGATAATGGGAATCCTTTCATGGTCTTATCTTTAATGGGTCTTCCTAGAGCATTTCAGCTCTAAGTATGACATTAATTATTACTTTGAGATTGATATTGAACATTCTTTAAAGAAAATAGCCTTTTGCCCGGCCAGCATGGCTCAGTGGTTGAGCATCAACCTATGAACTAGGAGATCATGGTTTGATTCCCCATTGGGCACATGCCCAGGTTGCAGCTCAATCCCCAGTAGAGGGTATGAAGAAGACAGCAGATCAGTGATTCTCTCTCATCATTGATGTTTCTATCTCTCTCCCTCTCCTCTCTGAAATCAAAAAAAATGTATATTTAAAAATAAAAGAGGGAGAAACCAAGATGGCGGCATAGGTAAACACCTAAACTGCTGCCTCGCGCAACAATTTCAAAACTACAACTAAAAGACAGAACGGACACCATCCAGAACCACAGGAAAGCTGGCTGAGTGAAAATTCTACAACTAGAAGGAAAGAGAAAAGCTCACAGAGAATTGGAGGTACGGCAAAGGGTCTTTGTGCGCGCAGAGGGGAGGGCGGCTGAGAGCCTGGCTGACTTTCTCTGGCGGAAGGGGGAAGGAAGCCCCCGACCGCACTGAACCACAGTTCTGACTGCAGTGAACCCCAGTTCCAGGCGAGCCCCTGGGGACCCAAGTTCTTGTGGGGGGAGTCTGGACTCTCGGGCAGAGACTCGGGAGCCGGGGAAGGCGGAGGACTGAAAGCGCGTGCGTGCCAGTGCGCACAAAGGCTGTGGAGGTTGCCACAGGCTTTCCCTAGTGGATGGGAGTCAGAGGCTACTGACTACACTGAGCCCCAGTTCTGACTGCAGTGAACCCCAGTTCCAGGCGAGCCCCTGGGGACCCACGTTCTTGTGGGGGGAGTCTGGACTCTCGGGCGGAGACTCGGGAGCCGGGAAGGCAGAAGTCTGAAGGTGCGCATGTGCGCGCAAGGGCAAGGCTGACAGGAAGCCAAGACTGAGACTCCACCCCATCCAAGCTGAGCACAGAGGCTATTGCAATTTGGCAAGTCTAATCCTATAAGGCTGTCTCCAGCACCGAACTTCTCCCAGCATAGGCACAGCTGATCCTTACAGCCAACTGGCCTGGAGGTCAATTCTTCCCAGTGATACCAACAACAATAAAGACTTAATTACAACAAGGCTGTACACACAGTCCACAAAGGGGTGCACCAAGAGTGTCCACCTCAGGTTAACTGGGGAGGCAGACCCACTGGGCCGTATTGGAAACCTAGCACACAACCAACTCAGGGAAGCAGTGAAAATGCGGCGTCAAAGAATCAGATCACAAACGAAAGAAATGGAGAAAAACAAAAGACTGGATATAGAATTCAAAACTACGATTATAAGGCTTTTTAAGAATATCCTAGAAAAGGCCGATAAATATAACGAGACCCTTGAAGATATGAAAAAGGACCAACTAGAAATTAAACATACACTGACTGAAATAAAAAATATTATACAGAGACCCAAAAACAGACAAGAGGAACACAAAAATCAAGTCAAAGAATTGAAATACAAAGAAGCAAAAAAAAACTCAACCGAAAAAGCAAAAAGAAAAAAAAAAAATACAAAAAGTTGAAGATAATGTAAGAAGTCTCTGGGACAACTTCAAGCGTACCAACATCAGAATTATGGGGGTGCCAGAAGAAGAGAGAGAGCAAGATACTGAAAACCTATTTGAAGAAATAATGACAGAAAACTTCCCCCACCTGGTGAAAGAAATAGACTTACAAGTCCAGGAAGCGCACAGAACCCCAAACAAAAGGAATCCAAAGATGACCACACCAAGACACATCATAATTAAAATGCCAAGAGCAAAATACAAAGAGAGGGGAGGAGAAACCAAGATGGCGGCATAGGTAAACACCTAAACTGCTGCCTCGCACAACAATTTCAAAACTACAACTAAAAGACAGAACGGACACCATCCAGAACCACAGGAAAGCAGGCTGAGTGAAAATTCTACAACTAGAAGGAAGGAGAAAAGCTCACAGAGAATTGGAGGTACGGCAAAGGGGCTTTGTGCGCGCAGAGAGGAAGGGCGGCTGAGAGCTTGGCTGACTTCCTCTGGCGGAAGGGGGAAGGAAGCCTCAGACCGCGAGCTGGGAAAGGCAGAAGTCTGAAGGCGCACACGGGCCAGTGCGCACAAAGGCTGCGGAGGTAGCCATAGGCTTTCCCTAGTGAAAGGGAGTCAGAGGATCCTGACTGAGCCCCAGTTCTGACTGCAGTGAACCCCGGTTCCAGGCGAGCCCCTGGGGACCCACGCTCTTGTAGGGGGAGTCTGGACTCTCGGGCGGAGACTCAGGAGCCGGGGAAGGCGGAGGACTGAAAGTGCGCACACGCGCCGCGCCGGTGCGCACAAAGGCTGCGGGGGTTGCCACAGGCTTTCCCTAGTGGAGGGGAGTCAGAGGATTCTGACTGCACCGAGCCCCAGTTCTGACTGCAGTGAACCCCAGTTCCAGGCGAGCCCCTGGGGACCCACGCTCTTGTGGGGGGAGTCTGGACTCTCAGGCGGAGACTCGAGCTGGGGAAGGCGGAGGACTGAAAGCGCACATGCGCGCAGGGGCAGGGCTGACAGGAAGCCAAGACTGAGACTCCACCCCATCCAAGCTGAGCACAGAGGCTATTGCAATTTGGCAAGTCTAATCCTATAAGGCTGTCTCCAGCACCGGGCTTCCCCCAGCATAGACACAGCTGATCCTTACAGCCAACTGGCCCGGAGGTCAATTCTTCCCAGTGATACCAACAACAATAAAGACTTAATTACAACAAGGCTGTACACACAGTCCACAAAGGGGTGCACCAAGAGTGTCCACCTCAGGTTAACTGGGGAAGCAGACCCACTGGGCCATATTGGAAACCTAGCACAAATATCTACCTTACCAACTCAGGGATTCAGTGAAAATGCGGGGTCAAAGAATCAGATCACAAACGAAAGAAATGGAGGAAAACAAACGACTGGATATAGAATTCAAAACCACCGTTATAAGACTTTTTAAGAATATCCTAGAAAAGGCCGATAAATATAACGAGACCCTCGAAGATATGAAAAAGGACCAACTAGAAATTAAACATACACTGACTGAAATAAAAAATATTATACACAGACCCAGAAACAGAATAGAGGAACACAAGAATCAAGTCAAAGAATTGAAATACAAAGAAGCAAAAAACACTCAACCGAAAAAGCAAAAAGCAAAAAAAAAAATCCAAAAAGTTGAAGATAATGTAAGAAGACTCTGGGACAACTTCAAGCGTACCAACATCAGAATTATGGGGGTGCCAGAAGAAGAGAGAGAGCAAGATACTGAAAACCTATTTGAAGAAATAATGACCGAAAACTTCCCCCACCTGGTGAAAGAAATAGACTTACAAGTCCAGGAAGCCCACAGAACCCCAAACAAAAGGAATCCAAAGAGGACCACACCAAGACACATCATAATTAAAATGCCAAGAGCAAAAGACAAAGAGAGTAAATTAAAAGCAGCAAGAGAAAAACAGTTAATTACCTACAAGGGAGCACCCATACGACTGTCAGCTGACTTCTCAACAGAAACTATGCAGGCCAGACGGGAGTGGCAAGAAATTTTCAATGTGATGAATAGCAAGAACCTACAACCAAGATTACTCTACCCAGCAAAGCTATCATTCAGAATTGAAGGGCAGATAAAGAGCTTCACAGATAAGAAAAAGCTGAAGGAGTTCATCACCACCAAACCAGTACTATATGAAATGCTGAAAGGTATTCTTAAAGAAGAGGAAGAAGAAAAAAGTAAAGAGAAAAAATTATGAACAACAAATACATATCTATCAACAAGCCAACCTAAAAATCAAGTGAATTAAAAACCTGAGGAGCAGAATAATCTGGTGAATATAATAGAATCAGGGGCATAGAAAGGGAGTGGGCTGATAATTCTCAGGGGGAAAGGGGTATGGGGGGGTTCATGAAGAGAATGGACAAAAATCATACACCTATGGATGAGGACAGTGGGGGGGAGGTAAGGGCAGAAGGTGGGGTGGGAAAGGGGTGGAGGGGAGCTATGGGGGGAAAAAGGAGAAATAATTGTAATAATCTGAATAAAGATTTATTTTAAAAAAAATACAAAGAGAGACTATTAAAAGCAGCAAGAGAAAAACAGTTAGTTACCCACAAGGGAGCATCCATACGACTGTCAGCTGACTTCTCAACAGAAACTATGCAGGCCAGATGGGAGTGGCAAGAAATTTTCAATGTGATGTATAGCAAGAACCTACAACCAAGATTACTCTACCCAGCAAAGCTATCATTCAGAATTGAAGGGCAGATAAAGAGCTTCACAGATAAGAAAAAGCTGAAGGAGTTCATCACCACCAAACCAGTATTATATGAAATGCTGAAAGGTATTCTTAAAGAAGAGGAAGAAGAAAAAAGTAAAGATAAAAATTATGAACAACAAATACATATCTATCAACAAGTGAACCTAAAAATCAGGTGAATTAAAAACCTGAGGAACAGAATAATCTGGTGAATATAATAGAATCAGGGGCATAGAAAGGGAGTGGACTGACAATTCTCAGGGGGAAAGGGGTATGGGGGGTTCATGAAGAGACTGGACAAAAATCATACACCTATGGATGAGGACAGTGGGGGGGAGGTAAGGGCAGAAGGTGGGGTGGGAACTGGGTGGAGGGGAGCTATGGGGGGAAAAAGGAGAAATAATTGTAATAATCTGAATAAAGATTTATTTAAAAAAATAAAAATAAATTAAAAAAAATTAAAAAAAGAAAAGAAAATAACCTTTCTCTATTACAGTAAAATATTATTTCTGTTTAGAGCATACCAGTTGTTGAATTTTTGGTATGTGCTAACATTATAAATTAAAGGAGCTATCAGAGGCACTTCAAAATGAAGTTATTTGCTATGTTCAAGCTAGAACTAAAATGCTCATCTCCTGGGAAAATGAGGTCTGCCCTTCTCTTTTTCTCTCTAAATTTGCATTAACCCTGCAGCAAGTCTACCTTCATTAAAGCTGTCTTCTCTCAATTTTATTTCTACTAAATTTGTCATGTAATGATCCCTATTAATCGTCTTTTATTGACCGGGATTCTGAGTTTTCCAAGTCATTGCCTATAAAAAGGGGGGAAAATGGAAAACGAAGCAGGAAAGTACAAGGCATTCTTGTTTGTGCTCATTCTTGGCTCCCTTCTCCTGCCCTGGAATCCCTCAGGCTCCTGCTCATGTGGGTGAGCTGGTACAGATTGCTCTCTTTGAGGAGTGACCACCTTGTTCTCAGGGGTCCAATCGCCGCTGGTGTTACCACGTCTAATTTCTTGAGACACACACACTAGATTTTGGAAGCTACAGAAGGTCACTGTGTTTATTTTCTCTTTCAGTGAGACTGGCCATTGATTGAAAAGGGGTATTGTTTTTTCTATGGTAGTGCAGTTTCTTTGGGTAATTTGCAGACCGCAAATACAAGTCAGGCTGGTTTTTATTTTGATTCTTAAGGGCACACAATAGCAGTTTTCTTTTCTATGTCACGTGTGCTCTGGAGAGGCAATTATTTTGTGAGTGGTATGTATGGATTTTTTTTTTCTCATTCAGTGTTTTGTTATGTCAATAACTGCTCACAGTTATTTGGTTGGCCATCTATCATCCTTTTGCACAAACCATGGCATTTGCATGCCTCTGACCTTCTCATGCCTATGCTGGTGGCTATGAGAGCCAGAGGGAACCCCAGAGTTATGTGGTCCATCATCTCCCAGACCTGTCCAGGAGACACTAATTTTGAAAGATGATCTTTGCCAAAGGGGTCTGGTGGTCAGATCAACAGATTTGCAATGAACGAGGAGAAGTCCTGTAATAAAGGAATGTATTTCACTGAGTTTAACCCAGAGTCTTCCAAATATTTTATCATATAACCCTTTGCTTGCCTACAACAGTATCAGGGCTGCAAAAACACTTAGAAAAACACATTGCCCTTACTCACATCTCACAGAAAGTCTCACTGTTCTACTAGTGAGCAGTGAACTGAAAATTATGGGAAAGCCTCATGTGACCACTTGGAGTTGTTTGTAATTGTGACTAAGTTTATGGTGCAATCTACATGTAAATATGACCTTATAGTATCAATGGAGGTGTATCCTTTGCTTATTGTGAGTTCAGCCAGTCTCTGCTTTTGTTGTCTTCATAAACCATGAATCTTTCCAGTTATTCTTGAATCACAGACCCTACACTGTGGGAGTCCGACTTCCCTGACTCCTCAGGTCAGGTCCTGGGCCGCTCCACAGCTCTTCCTGCAGAGGCTGCTCTGACCAGTATTTCTACCTGGTGCCCTGCAGGCTCACAGGGGCTAGTAGTGTCCAGTAATCCCAAGGCCAGCGTCTTGAGTCATTTACCTATGGGGCCCAATTCCATTTCCTCGTCCCTAAAGCCAACACTACACCCGTGACCTTAGCCAGCTGTTCTGCCAAAGTACTTGGAGCTATTTTTCCAGAAAGGATGAAGCCAAGGTTTGTCTCTTTTTTAATCCTCCTTTGTTCAATCTCCCTTTAACTAGACAAGCATTTCACAGAGTGTCAGGGGGTTAGGAGTCCAGAGTAACATGGAGAAAGTTAACAGCTGCCTATGGCCAGGAACACTGGTGCCTTGGGACCTGAATTTCTCAAGTTGTATCACGTGAGCTGTGTCAAGGATCCCCTGAACCAGCTGGTAAAATGCAGATTCCTAAAGACCTACTGAGTGAGCATTTCCCCTGGGGCGGGCCTGGGAATGAGCCTTTTAAAACAGCAGCCACCAGCCTTTCGGACCCCACGGACCACCAGTGGTCCACGGACCATCAGTTGGTGACCGCTGTTTTAAAAGGCCCCTCTCCTTCCCCCATGACTGTTTTGCTCATGAATGTGTGAGATGGCTTATTTTAGAGGTACAATTTTCTTCTTTAGCAAGTCTCTGAACTCAGGCGTCAGTTAATATCTCTTACTGTAAGTATAACACCAATTTTCCCCCTCCTCCCTCCTTAACGGCTGCTCAATAAGCAATCACTGTCCATTCACCAACTCTGCCCTCCCTTTAACGTTAGACTCTGGAACCCTCCTCTTGTGTTCCCAAGAAAAAACCCTCCAGCTTTGAAGTACTTGGAGCAAACACAACAAAGAACAATAAAGGGCCTCTTCAAGCTGCTTACAATGAGCTCTACCAGGGGGCCATGTAAGCCTTCCTTTACCCATTAACAGATTAACAGCCCCCTCCCCCAGCGTGTCCTCCAAACAGCCCCAAACAGCAACCGGGAAACAAAGAGAAGCCCAGGCTCCCTCGGGCCTCTGAGAAAGTCAGCCAACCATAGATAAGGTCTTGCCTTCACAGCAGAGTTCACCGGGCAGGCCGATTCCCAGTGCTCTGCAATGCAATCATCAGTTACTCAGGGGATCCTATAAACAACAGAGTAAGTAAACATAGCATCAAGTTAAATTCTGTCCTCCTACAGGAAAACGTAGAAAGGGCCATTTCATCCATGCATAAATTACAGGCACAATAATATCCCCAGAAAAGCAAACAGAATTTCTTTATGTATAAACTTACCAGTAAGACAGTTTGGGGGGATTTGGCTCGTATCTTTTTGAAAGGGTATGAGAGTTATCTTACTTATGAACACATAGAATTACGGTAAGCATTTGTTGAGCACCTATATGTGTCATATATGTAATAAATGTGCAACACGTATACAATAGTTTACATTTATTGAATACTCATTATGTGACAGGCACTAGGTAAAGAGTTTACATATTTATCTCACTTAATCCTTACAACAGGGAGAGGAGAAATGAGTGTAAAAGAATACTCATTTTGCCCTCGTCGGTTTGGCGCAGTGGATAGAGCATTGGCCTGTGGACTGAAGGGTCCTGGGTTCGATTCTAATCAAGGGCACATGCCCCTGTTGCAGGCTCGATCCCCAGTAGGGGGTGTGCAAGAAGCTGCCGACAAATATTCTCTCTTCATTGATGTTTCTATCTCTCTCTCCTTCTCCCTTCCTTTCTGAAATCAATAAAAATATATTTAAAACAAACAAACAAACAAAAAAACCACAGAGAAGATCCACAATAACCATTACTTTCCAGTTTAAACACCACTCCATGTTGCTGCACAGCTGGTGTGCTAGATCCTGACTTCTGGATCCTGATTCTAGACCCCGGTTCTGCCCCGTGAAGGTGAGCTTGGCTGGGCATCTCCGTCCACCCTGCAGGAGGGAGAGGACTTGGTCTTCAAATGCTGCCCAGAAAGCCATTAGTTCAGTCTCACATTTCTGCCCACCCTGGCCTGATGGTCGTGTATCCAGTTAAACCAGATGAAACGTGGACTTACAAGGAGGAAGCAGCACGCAGCAGAGTTCTCACTGCGCCCTCCGGCCTCGGGGAAGTTCAGTGTGGGGTTTACCAAAGACATGAGGGCGAAGGTCTATGTAACTAGCCTATCAAAGTTGTGGGACCCCCTCCACAAACCCAGAGAGAAACCGCCCTCCATGCAGACACAACTGGTCCGACTCAGAACATGCCTCATTGGAAATCGAGGAGGCCAAAGGCCCTTGGAGGCAAAAGCATGATAGACCTCCTAACATCTGATAGCAAGCCAAGTCCAGGAAGGCAGGGGTTGTGTACCATTTCCTCAGCACGTTTCCCTGAACCCACAGAGGTGGTGTGGACGGGGGAGTGTGTCATTGAACTTGGGACACACTGGGTAAGAAAAGGCTTCTCTACTGCAGGACTACTCGGAGCTTGTACTGTGAAATGTCAATCACAGGACCCAGCCATATCGATGTGGGCAGGCTGTTCCAAACTTATTTGAGCATAGAAACCTGGTGTGTGTGGGAGGGGTGGTTTGGGCGTGTGGGGTGTGGTGTGCCCACAGGTGTGTGTGTGGCATCTCCTAGTCACCCTGTTGGCAAATGCTCCAACACAGGCATTCATGCGAGGCTCTAGAGCAGTGGTTCTCAACCTTACTAATGCCGCGACCCTTTAATACAGTTCCTCATGTTGTGGTGACCCCCAACCATAACATTATTTTCGTTGCTACTTCATAACTGTAATTTTGCTGCTGTTATGAATCGTAATGTAAATATCTGTGTTTTCCGATGGTTGCGACCCATAGGTTGAGAACCGCTAGCAGGGTCGCCTAAGACCATCGGAAAACACAGATATTTACATTACGATTCATAACAGTAGCAAAATTACAGTTATGAAGTAGCAACGAAAATAATGTTATGGTTGGGGGTCACCACAACATGAGGAACTGTATTAAAGGGTCGCGGCATTAGAAAGGTTGAGAACCACTGCTCTAGAGCAACACCTCGGTGACATGTTCGGCCTGAGCCAGGTTTCAGCCTGTGTCCTAGCCTCAGACCTCACCGCCACCACTGACCCCGCTGACATCCAGGAAGTGACTCCAGTATCAGAGATACCCTCGGTCAGTTCTCATGGAGAATCAAAGGGAGCCTCTGGGAAGATGGCAGCTTTGAGGAATTTGTTGTTACCCCAAACAGGCGGAGTGATAATAAACCTTAGCATCTGAATATGAGGAGCCTACTCTGCAGTGAGAAAAGCAAGAGGTGGATGATAAAGGATTGGCTTTTTAAAGTAATTATGTTTTTATTGATTTTAGACAAAGAGGAAGGGAGAGAGAGAAACAGTGATGGGAAGAGAAACATCAATCGGTTGCCTCCCATGTGCCCTGAACGGGGGATCAAACCCACAACCTAGGTATGTGCCCTGACCGATAATCAAACCCTCAACCTTTTTGGTGTACTGGATAATGCTCCAACCAACTGAGCCACAGGGCCAGGGCCACAAATCGTCTTTGATGAAAGATCCATGGTCTGTGCTTACGTAAGGAAGTGCAAAGAGAAATAAATAACTGAATACTGATGGGAATAGCGTTTCTTCCCCACCCCTTCCAAGAGCCCTAAAAATCTCTCAGGGCAGTTTTAATCCTTATGTAAAGAATTGCCTCCTCATCCTAGTGTGAACTAGGAGTCCCACCGTGGTGTCCATCTCTGCCCCCTTGGGACCTCTCCCCTCAGATATACCAGGTGCAAAAGGCACCCGGCTGCCCCAGCCCCTCCTGGCTCCCTTTGGTTCATTTGTTTGGGGAGGTGGGGTTTACTGCTCTTCCCCCTGCTGACCATCCTGAATCAAGCTGCTTTTCTAGTCTTGGGGTTGGAAAACTTCAAAGGGCCTGGCTAGCCCTCCTTAGGCCTGGGAACGCCCAGAAACCCGAAACTTTGAAAGGGAGTCCCAGCAACTGTCTTGAAAAGTTCTGTAGCCTCTGGTCACACTTGAAAAGCCTCGTCTAACACTCACCTTCGCTTTTGCTTAGGTTTCAGCAAGCACTGAAAAACATGCTAACGAGCTCTACCATCCACAGGATCTGGCAAAACCTCTCCCGTGAAAGTTGAATTTTGTCCTTCAGACTCAACAGGTAGTAAAGGATGGAACCTGGGCCCACAGGTGGGGGCAGCTCAGGAAAGGTCACCACTGAAAATAATTAGTCTGCAGTCTCAAAGAATTGTGGGTGGGAATTACATTTCTCTTAGTGACTAGGAAATGCATCAGAAAACTCCAGCAGGTTTGAACTATGGGGGAGATGATGTTTAATGGACACTCAGGTTGTCTGTGTAGTGAACACTATGTTTCAAACTCTGTCTCCACCTGAAAAGGGCTTTTCCTTCCAGAAGAAAGAGGTGACTCCCATGATTCTGCCCTCACCCCAACTCCCAGTCTAAGGAGGCCCTGCAGAGAGTATTGTCCTTTAGAGCAGAAGCCTGCCCTCCACAGCAGAGGGACAGGCTCTGAGCCTGCAGAGGCGCGAGGAGGTTGGCCTCCGCTGTGATTGGGGACTATTCTGTGTGTGACGTCTCCTTTACTGAAAAGCTGGCATTTGAGCAATTGCAGATCACTGGCCCCGACATTAGTGATAAGGCCTGGTTTGGAGAAGGCCCACACTATCTCCTCCCCATCCGCTCTTGGGGTGCGGGGAGCTGAGGAATGCAGTGTTTACCTTTCCCTATCTTGATGCAAATTCTTGTCTGAGTGAAGATGATCTGGGAGGAGAAGGGGCTTTGCGTGCCCTAGGCTAGCAGAACCTGTGTCTCAGGGACTGGTGGGATGGGGGACAAGAAAGGCCAGCCTGACCGAAGTCTGAGAACAGGCATTGATTGATCCTTTCACATCAGCTCATCTCTGAGGCCCTGGAGGGTGTCAGGGCCCTGTCCTGCGGAGGATCAACCACTGAGATTCACAGACTTCTCAGAACTGAACCCAACAAGCAAATACACTAGGAGCTCTGTTAGGACTTCATTGTTTTTAAGTTTTCATGTTAATCTCACTTCCAGAGGCAATTTTAAATATATAGTTATGTTTTCTAGGAGGCTTTTATTTTTTCATTAAATCCTTTGAAAAACACCTATAAATTTATCCCACTCAAACAGTCCAGGCAGAATTTTTGTTATTGTTGTTCTGGCATGGGACTGTAGTGTTTTATTTAGTATTAGAAAATACAGAAACATACAAATCAGAAAAAGAATGTCTGTGAATTTCATCCCTTTGAGATAACCCACTTTAATCATGGGTGTAGCTCACGTCATTTTTTTTTTCTATGCATATGAAATATTTTCTGTTTGTGAAAATAATCCAGGCAAGGGACTTTAGAACTAGCTTTAGGAAGTAAAAATACGCATTTAAAGCATTAGTCATGTAGACTGGACTACACTGTATATCTACACTGTGATTTGTCTTCTTCACAACTTTATAGTATTTCATTGAATGGATGTGTTAACGTAAAAAAAAAAACCATTGAAACCTGTAAAGAATTTTTGTGAGTTTATTTGAGCCAAACTGTCGACATATGCTGGGAAGCAGAACCTCAACGAATTGAGATAATGCTTCGGAGAATGGCGGGTTACATTTGTATTTATACATTGCCATCAAAGGAGGGACGTAGGTGGGTTACATGAAATTCATTGGTGATAGATTAAGGAGGTGGGATAAAGCAAAGCTGGGAAAACCCCTGGGATTGGATAAAAAGTGAAATGATGGACACATACTTAGGTGGATGCAGGAACAATTAACATGATAATGAAGGAATTTGTGGCATCTGTTCCAGAGCCCACCACATTGGGTTGTGCCTCAGGGGCTCCAGAAAAAGGGAAGTTACAAGTTACCCAGACATTTCAAGGGTATGTTATCATAGATGCAAAAAGACAGATAGGCTCAGTTAAGGTAAAGGTTGACCTTGAAAGTGAAGATACCAGCCTAGGATGTAACTGCCCACCATAACTGCGTTTAGTTAAAGTTTAATTTCAGACCATCCTTTGTGGTTACTTTAGGTCTCTGAGTTTGCAAGACTGCCATGCAGGCCTCCCCTGAGCTTGTCAGGTCAGCATGTGGCCCCTTTCGTCCACAGATGTTTCATAATGGATTAGACCAGTGGTCGGCAAATAGGCTCGCGAGCCACATGCGGCTCTCGAGCCTCAGTTTGCCACTCTGTTGACTAATGAGTTTGCCGACCACTGCGTAAGGCATTACCCTTACCCAGAAGTTTTGACTTCAGGTTAAAGACATTAGTACATTATTAAAATGTTTTTTAAGTGTTTTTCCCTAAGGCAGTGGTCGGCAAACTAATTAGTCAACAGAGCTGCAAACCGCGGCTTGCGAGCCGCATTTGGCTCTCAAGCCACAGTTTGCCGACCACTGGATTAGACTATGACCTTTAGGTTGTTTCAAAAAAAATTTTTTGCAGTTAAAAACAATGATGCAATGAGATTTCCCCAGCAATACATTTGCATATCTATTTATTATTTTCATAGGATAAATTCTGAGGACCAGAATTGTTATTGTCCTAATTAGCTAGTTAATAGTAATAAAGGAAGAGAGCCAAGGGGAGGCCAGACATTATAAGCACGGCCATCTGGGCAGCTTCACCAGGAAGACATAGCTTCATGCTCCCCAGGTCCATTCCCTGCAGATCACTAGGGGAAAGGATCCAACAAAGGGGGAGATATGCACAGTGAAGTTGGGGTGACGCAGGGAAGGTGTTTGCTTGTCAGTCTCGCCTTGGGAGCAATGGATTGGCCAGGGGGTGGACCCCTTCAGAAACTCTCAAAATGTTGGAGAGTTAAAATCCCCAGACAAAGAGTTCCCTCTCTCTTGTGCTTCTTGAGCTCTTGCTCTCATTCCCTTGCTCCTTGTTCCCTCTGGCTCTCTTGCTCCATGACCCACACTGGCCCGTGCACTTGCCTGTTCTCTCCATAGCCATGTGGCCTTAAGCACCCATGGGCCATGTGGACTGCACATGCAATGGACTGCAGCTGGAAACACAAGCTGAGCTAGCCAGATGCTGGACTGGACTTCAAAATGGAACAAAGATTCTGGGCAGTGGCCTTTATTCTGTTCCTGCTGAAGACAAGATTGGACTTCTTCCATGTTAAGACAGACAGAGATGGGATCTTGGAGGGGAACCCCCTTAATTTTACATCATCAATAGAGCTTTCCATGAAACCCTATCCTCTCCTAGGGGCCTCAGGTAATTCTTTTTTTTTTTTTTTTGTGGCACCCCAAGAACTCCACTTCCACCAATGACAGAATTGCTGGGCCAAAGAATATGGGCATCTTTTAATTCTGACAGCATTAAATTTTGATTTCTTGGTTGCCTTTCTACATACCGCTATCCTGGTGCACATCCAACCCCCTGAGAGTTTTTACTTCTCGCTCCTTTGCCAACCCTCAGCATTATCATTCTTTTTCAGCTGCAAGGGCAGAATATGCTGTGTTCCCAGCGACTATCTCCTGAGGCTCAATTATGCTTCTGCTATTGTTTCCTCCATCATTTTCTTTAACATCCAAATTTTCTACCTTGATTATAAATTATTTTATAACTTACTAAAATAAAGTTTATGTGCTATGTAACTTTCACAGTTGAAAGAAATTACGTATGATTGGAGATTCGAAAAGTTTAGTGAGGTTTGAATGCAGGGAAATGCCTGGCTTCTAAGGAATGGTAGCGTCTACCTGCACAGGAAGGAAGTGAGATTGAAGAGAACCATGATGAAGAGGACAGAAGTGTGGATGGACAACAGGGAGTGAGTCAAGATTTTTGTCCAAAGAAGACTGTGGGAGGGCTGGGGTTTAGGAAGAAGAATCTAGCATCGGTGTGTAGGAGAAACCAACCCTAACACAACTCCCCAAGTCCAGGCATGAGGTAATGGGAAAGTAAACTAAAATAATGGAAGGCGCTAGAGAGGGAGACAAAGATCATCGCCGGGCAGCCTCTGACTCACAGAAGCCAAGGAGCTCCTGCTGCCCTTTGCAGAAGCCGCGACGTGGGTGATGCAAGCAGGTTTTTTTAGCTTAGCTAGAAAATATTTGTGAAAAATAAATCTGAGGCCTGGAAGCATTGTGCAATTTCTCATTCATAAGAGGTCATGCTCAGGCTAACAAAAAGAGGGTAATTTCAGCCACAACAAGTGCCTTTCCCCCGGGAACATTGCATTTCTCCAAAACATAAAAATAAATAAATAAATAAATAAATAAATAAGACTGCATTTTAACAGTTTTAGTCCTAGATCAATATTTTCCAAGGAGGGAAAGAAATTACAACTTAGGGGAAAACAAACATAGAAGCACTGGCCCTCTCTCTCCATGACCAGAACGTAGCATCCAGGAGACAGTGTGGCCCTTCACTCCTCCATTTCTTGGGGACAAACGAGTCCCTACCATCAGCCTGTTGTGTTCTCCAAAGAGCATTAGAAAATGGCCCTGTCAAATGCTCCATCAGAGATTAAGTTTCTGGCTTAAGGGGATAGATTTTAAGGGAAGTCTTTGGCCACAAAATAGCCCCCAAATCAGTCCCTTACAACGACAAAGGCTTGTTTCTCACACAAGGTGCATGTTGGCAAAGGGTCGCTGTGATTCTAATCCATGTTGTCCACAACCAGATTCTGAGGAGGCAGCTGATTTGGGGGCCAACGTGTTCTATTGGTGAAGAGGAAAGACCAAGAAAGCTGAAAATACTGGTACCTGGCAATGCTCGTAAAGTCTCAGCTGGCATGCTATGACACTTACGTTCATATTTCAGATTCCAAGGCCAGCATTCTCACCCCTTCTAATGCTTTAAAAACTGCTCTCACCTCAGTGTCTTCTCAAACCTCCCCCCTTCCCAAAGAACAACTTACTTTACTGCAAATGCTTACTTAAAGGTCCTGCTACTATCAGAAGTTGAACTCATTATCACCCAAACCTTAGCATGTTATCTCTAAGGAAAAATGTGGCAGTTTTAAGTCCAAGTGGTTGGAGGTCCTATAACAGGCTGCAGGGCCTGCTCCCTCCTCTCCCCACCTTTCCTCCAGCCTCATATGCCTATACATAATTTTCCAAAGTCTTTGATAACTTAAAAACTTTGGAGCATTGCTGGGTTAAATGGTAAACATTTAAATATTTCAACAAGTTTTAAGTTCACACAATTTTAGCTTTTGTTACAGAAAATCTTTAAAGTGGATTTGGAATGTCTTGTGATTTGTTGAAGGTGTGTTTCTTCAAAGTGAGAGTGTTCACAAATGTCAATCTAAGAAATGCTGGTTGTTTACTTTTTGGTTAATTTTGGAAAACTAAGGTTTCTAAGAGTTAAGAATTCTTATTAAATTGGAAAGAAATTGTATGGTTTTGGTAATAAAAGGCATGAGGCATGGACATGAATTTTGAAGGAAAAAAAATGAATTAAAGTTGTAAGAAGGTTTGTGAAAGTTATAGAAGATCTGTTAGGAGAAATGTTAAAAGGAAGTTATATAAATGACACTGGCCAGTAAGCCAGGACAAGCAGAATAGGGAATAGATTAACAGCAGTTTGCAGCCATCTAGAAAATCTAGATGCCAAGTAGTCAGCATCTAGTAAATCCTATCTTCCCTAAATCAAAGACACTTAAAACTAAATGATTTGCACTATTTCTCCCCAGCCAGAATGTAAATAGCTTAAATCAACCTACCCAGGGAGATAGATAGCAGAAATCCAATTAGTGCCATTTGCCAACCACACCCAAGGACAAATAAAGAGAATAAACCTCATTTTGGTATATGAGACTACAACCCTCCAAACTAATGTCTCTTTCATTCCACCAGACCATTTGTCATAATTCTTGTTGTAGCTTTTGTCCCAATTATACTAAAATTTATAAAACAGTTTGTCTCCACCAGGTTACAAGCCCTACCTGTACTCAGGAAATACCACTGGTAGACACCATCACAACCTCCTTCCGTGCCCAGGCCTGATCATCCCTCTATCAGAGAGCAAAGATTTTTGGCTCTGAAGAAAAACGTCACCCCCTTTTAGCAGGAAGAAATTACAGAAAAGAGACCCTGCACCCCTTTTTCTCTGAAAGAATTTAGTGCCAAAAATCCTTGAGGGGAGAAATGGTAGACAGGCCCCCAGAATGCTAGACCCCCAGAGCAAGAATGATGGGTCAGGTATAGACACTCACCTGGGCAGAAAGCTCTGGCTGCCTAGCAAGAGGCAAAATTGGAAAAACAAGAACCTCTGCCCAGGATAACCTAATATCCCCTTTCATAACACTAGTCAGGCAGTTTAGACCCCCTGATCTTTTCCTCCTTAAGATAATATCTAGGCCTCAGTTGTACTTCAGCTCCAGGCCCAGAAGAGCAGTAAAACCAGACAAGTGAGCTGTGGCTGCCTCAGGAGGAGCCTTTACCTACCAAGTTATTCAATAGGTTTCCTCAGCCTTGAGTATCACATACAAACTACACCCAGCATCTTAATCAAACTCTGACTGTAACTAATGAGACAGAGTTCTACTCAAAACAGGGGTGATCAACTGGACGAGAACCTGTACTCTAGCTCTCACTTAACATAGATGTAGCCCCCACAATAATCAATCTTTTTTTTTAATTTAATAAATTTTTATTGTTCAGATTATTACAATTGTTTCTCCTTCCCCCCCCCCCCCCCATAGCTCCTCTCCACCCGGTTCCCAACCCACCCTTTGACCTTATCTCCCCCCACACTGTCCTCATTCATAGGTGTACGATTTTTGTCCAGTCTCTTCCTGAACCCCCCCATACCCCTTTCCCCCTGAGAATTATCAGTCCACTCCCTTTCTATGCCCCTGATTCTATTATATTCACCAGTTTATTCTGTTCCTTAGATTTTTTAATTCACTTGATTTTTAGGTTCACTTGTTGATAGATATGTATTTGTTGTTCATAATTTTTCTCTTTACTTTTTTCTTCTTCCTCTTCTTAAAGAATACCTTTCAGCATTTCATATAATACTGGTTTGGTGGTGATGAACTCCTTTAGCTTTTTCTTATCTGTGAAGCTCTTTATCTGACCTTCCATTCTGAATAATAGCTTTGCTGGGTACAGTAGTCTTGGTTGTAGGTTCTTGCTATTCATCACTTTGAATATTTCTTGCCACTCCTGTCTGGCCTGCATAGTTTCTGTTGAGAAGTCAGCTGACAGTCGTATGGGTGATCCCTTGTAGGTAATTAACTGTTTTTCTCTTGCTGCTTTTAATATTCTCTCTTTGTCTTTTGCTCTTGGCATGTTAATTATGATGGGTCTTGGTGTGGTCCTCTTTGGATTCCTTTTGTTTGGGGTTCTCTGCACTTCCTGGACTTGTAAGTCTATTTCTTTCACCAGGTCGGGGAAGTTTTCTGTCATTATTTCTTCCAGTAGGTTTTCAGTATCTTGCTCTCTCTCTTCTTCTGGCACCTCCATAATTCTGATGTTGGTACGCTTGAAGTTGTCCCAGAGGCTTCTTACACTATCTTCAACTTTTTGGATTCTTTTTTCTTTTTTTTGCTTTTCTGGTTGAGTGTTTTTTGCTTCTTTGTATTTCAATTCTTTGACTTGATTCTTGCATTCCTCTAGTGTGCTGCTGGGTCTCTGTATAATATTTTTTATTTCAGTCAGTGTATGTTTAATTTCTAGTTGGTCCTTTTTCATATCTTCGAGGGTCTCGTTATATTTATCGGCCTTTTCTAGGATATTCTTGAAAAGCCTTATAACTGTGGTTTTGAATTCTATATCCAGTTGTTTGTTTTCCTCCATTTCTTTCGTTTGTGATCTTTTTCTTCGTCTCCCCATTTTTCACTGCTTCCCTGAGTTGGTAGGGTAGCTTTGTGTGCTAGGTTTCCTATATGGCCCACTGGGTCGGCCTCCCCAGTTAACCTGAGGTGGACACTCTTGGTGCACCCCTTTGTGGACTGTGTGTACAGCCTTGTTGTAGTTAAGTCTTGATTGTTGTTGGTATCACTGGGAGGAATTGACCTGCAGGCCAGTTGGCTGTGAGGATCAGCTGTGTCTACACTGGGACATTTTCGGTGCTGGAGACAGTCTTATAGGATTAGCCTTGCCAGATTGCAAAGGCCTCTGTGCTCAGCTTGGAAGGGGTGGAGTCTCAGGGCGGAGCAGACAGTCTTGGCTTCCCGTTAGCCCCGCCCTTGCGTGCGCGAGTCTCCAGACCTCTGCCTTCCGCAGTTCCCGAGTTTCCGCCTTATGGTCCAGATTTCCCCCGTAAGAGCGTGAGTCCCCAGGGGCTCGCCTGGAACTGCGGTTCAGTGCAGTCGGAACTGGGGTTCAGTGCAGTCAGGAGCTTCCGACTCCCTTCTGCTAGGGATAGCCTGTGGTAACCTCCGCAGTCAGTCTTTGTGCGCACTCGCGCCTCCAGACCACTGCCGCTGTGGCTCCCCCGAGTCTCTGAGTCTCCGTGTGCCTTTCTCTCTACCTGACAGTCCAAACTCCCCCTGTATGAGCCTGGGTCCACAGGGTTTCGCCTGGAATTGAGGTTCACTGCAGTCGGAACTGGGGTTCAGTGCAGTCGGGGGCTTCCTTCCCCCTCCCACCAGAGAAAGCCAGCCAGGCACTCCACCGCCCTTCCTCTCTGCGTGCGCGTGTCTCCATACCTCAGCTCCTTGCCGTTCCTTCTCCGTGAGCTTTCCTCTTTCCTTCTGGTTGTAGAATTTCCACTCAGCCAGCTTTCCTGTGGTTCTGGATGGTGTCCGTTCTGTCTTTTAGTTGTAGTTTTGAAATTGCTGTGCGGGGCAGCAGTTTAGGTGCTTACCTATGCCGCCATCTTGGTTTCTCCCCCAATAATCAATCTTTACCTGTCCTCATAACCCATCATATCAGACACGAAAGGGCAGTCCAGATAATCCCTTGCCTCATACCCCTTGGTATCTCAGCAGGTGTCTGGATTGGCATAGGGGCTTAATCACTGCTCTATCATATTTTGCAAACTTATGGAACTACAGGCTAAAAATGTAAATTAATACCTACTTCCCTTCATAGAACCATTAGCATTCCTATTCCTCATCCTCATCTTTGACCCATATATTCTGCGTCATTTTTCATCTTTCCTTTAGGACCACTTTTGAGGCTTCACCAACCAGTCTCTCAGGGGAAATCAGTTGCTGCACCCCCCTCGCTCCAACCATGAAGAATCTACCAGCCGTGGGCAAACTATGGCCCGCGGGCCAGATCCGACTGTTCTATCCGGTTCTCTTGCTCTCCCCTCCACTCCTTTACTTTGAATTTATATTAGTTCATACAAACACCCCATCCATGCTTTTGTTCCGGCCCTCCGGTCCAGTTTAAGAACCCATTGTGGCCCTCGAGTCAAAAAGTTTGCCCACCCCTGATCTATACAGTGTTCCTGCTGATTACAATCAAAGTCCATCCCCTTATGATCTTGACATCCCTTCTCAGCAGGAAATAACTATGGGAGAAATAACTTCCACCCCTATTTCATAAGACAAAAAGGTTGGAAAGTTAGGTCTTATCAAATAATCAAATTGATACTCCCTTTCCTGAGAAACTGACCTTAAGATCATTTCGCAACTGACATTTCCTTTCGCTTATGAGACCAGTAACTTTCCCCTCCAGATTTGCCCAAGATCCAGACTCACCCAGAGAATTCCCCACCAAAAAAACCTCACCTAGAGTCTTTTAAAACCTCTGACTCCGTGGTTCCTGGGTTCTGATGCCATTTTGGCGCTCAGCCCATCTGATGACCTAATAAATTCATAATTCTTTACCCCTTTTGGCCTTGTGCGTACCTCCTTCGATGACCCAACAGTGCCTATCAAACTTTTTTAAGCAATGAAGCTAGATTCCCAAGAGTAGGGACAGAAACTGGTACTGCATATTTACAAGAAACCCAAGAAAAATGATTCTAATTTTCTTGTATGTTTTAGGTTCTAGAGTAAAGGTCATTTCTTCGAGAGCTTAGGACACTGCCTGCAGCTTAAAATGAGTCATGTATAAGAATAAAACATGGATGGGAGTGTCTTTTATATCGCCCGTATGCAAGCTTATGTGTGGGATAAATAGATCCTCCCTAAAAAGGACTCAAAGAAGACATTCTTCTCGGGATCAATAGGACCTTTTCTGAAGAGTTCAGTACATTTCATTTATGTTCACGTCTTGGCTTCAACTATGAGGGAGCTCACACATTTATGGCTCACCTCTTGCAAGTAATTAGAATCTTTTTGTTTAAAAACAAACTTCAATTGAGTAAATTTTAAAGATCTGATTGGCTTTATTAAATGATTCATGAATCCGTCAGCATCCCATCTAGCAGACAGAAAGCAGAGCCAAGGAACTGTACAAAAGAGGGAGTGGGACAAGGAAGTTAAACTGGCAAAACAGCGGGTTTGTTATTGCAAGTTTACTTTCCTTTAGGGGATGGCAGGGGCCTAACAGATGACCTCACTAGGGCCGATTAGGCAATTCCTGATTGACTGGTTTAAGATTACATTTCTGGGAGAGTTGACACTATAATTAAGTCTCAGTTTGGTGACATGGGGCTTAACATAAGTGACTCCATTCTGAGCCTGTTGTCTTTAACAGTTTGTTACACATTTCTCGGTTAATCTCACCTTTAACTTTATTTTCAACATTATACTGTTGCTATTTAAGAGGATGTTTAAAGAATTTTTAGCAATGTGGAAAAAGCAGCAGAACACAATAATGTACACTCTATAAAACAACATTAAAAAAAACCTGAAAAGAAATGTGTTCAGGTTAAAAGTGAGTGTCTTAGGGTGTGGGGGTTAAAAGAAATATACTACCTTTCCTTCCACCTTCTAAATTCTTCTGGTTGGGCTACTTATCAAATGGACAGAGATAGATTAACAGGAGAAAATGGAAGTGTTAATACAAGCATATGGGGTATTTGTATAAGCATGAAAATTCCAAAGTCAGTTGTTAAGTAGGAAGTTAGACATGAATGGCTGGTATGGGGCCTGCCCTGGGGTCCTGAACAGGGTTTGCACCAACATTGCCTTCAGACTGCCTCTCTATGAGTGACCCAGTAGCCAGCAGACTGACAACAGGCAGGTCTGGAACCATCCGGTACCCTAGCTGGTCATGTGGTTTGGACCCCTCATCGTTCATATCACAGGGTAGGTGGGTTAGAACCCCCTGACCTTTTCCTCCCTAAATATAACATCTAGGCCTCAGTTGTATTTCAGCTCCAGGCCCAGAAAAGCAGCAAAACCAGTTAAGTGATGTCGTGACTGCCTCAGGACCAGCAACACTGACTAATGACTTCCTGGTCACCAAGCAATTAGTGGAGACCATGACCCTGAAAGATCACACCTGGAAAGCTGATGAATATTCTATTAAGACCGTCCCCTGAGACCTTCCCTAAGATTTCCACCTGCAAGAGAGAGATAAATATGCTCAGGACCCCATGAGACTTGTAACCAGGAGAGCAATAGGCAGTGGCAGCTTGTCCTGAGCTAACTCCCTGAACCTGTCTCCAAGACCCCCGTTTCTTTGACTTCCCAGTGAGCTAAAGCAGCCCAACCTAGGCTCTCTTGTTGCTTCTTTGTCATCCCTTGTTTCACTCTCCTAAGAATATTTTTGCTGCAGTATATAAATTCTTGCTTGCTTTCCTTTATTTTCATTGACCTTAAAATCTTTTCTGCATTGATGAGAATAACCGAGGTCCCAGCCTGTAACCCCAATTGGTAGCACAGTGACGTGACATTAAGAACATAAAAAATTTTGGACAAATTGTTAGGGGTGGGAGGGAGAAAGACTAATGGGGACTAGCTACAGTTATAAGAAATATTAATTATGTTCTGTTAACCCTGATTGTTCCTTTTGCATACCCATTCTTATTCCTTTTGTCTACTTCTCCATGTAATCTTTGTCCTTCTACCCAATATAAGCAGTGGCTTTTGGGGGTTGGGGGAGCAGAGCAGATTTTGGTGGATGACCTGCTGCTCTCCCATGCTGCTGGCAATATGGAAAATAAAAATGCTCATATGCAATTCAACCCTGTCTCTGCTTAATTGGCTCAAGTAGTGATAGGCAGGCCGGACCCATTCATTGTCCAGTTTCAAAATGAGAAAAGGGGAAAGAATGGGGTCATAGATTTCAGAAGTGAGAGTGGGCAACTGAGGAAGAGGGAACCGGAAAATCCCCTTTCGTGACCCAGAGACAATGGACACAGTGGGTATCTAGCTAGCAGGCACCTGACTGAAGTCTTCTATTTGCCCTACTTAATTCAAATAGGCTAGGGCAGCATTCTAAGATCTCTTTCCTGAAGCAGGTTTATTCTGTCTGAGTATCTTGGGCAGGAAAGGGGGGAGGGTCAAAGGTTCCTTCTGAGTCTTTTGTTTCTTAACCAACAGCTTAAAATCAATATCCCAAAAAGGCAGCTTCAGGGTGGCAAAATTTTGGTTCCTTCAGAAATTATAGATAATATTTTCCAGCTAGCTTTTGTGCATTTTTTTTTTTTTTTGGAAACATTACATTTTCAATAATGAGCATGCATTCCTTTTGTAAACCTAATGGGGAAAGCCACCAGCTTAGGAAACGAAAATGGAAATGCAAGTGGCGCTCAGGCTGCAAGGCGGCCAGCCCGAGCTAATGGCATCAGGAAGCCAGAGACAGAAACACAGGCACTTACACAATTACTAATTTGCTGAGCACTGCCTTGCATTACACTTGAACTGTTTTGTCTACAAAGCATTAGAGCATGAACACTTCATTATGTAGTTAATGCAGCCACATGAAGCATTTATATAACATCTATATTTCCAGGGCTGGCATGCCTTCATTTATTTATTTTTTTACTTCCAGAGCTGAGACAGCTGCTTCAGATCCCTCAGGTGAGGCTCTCACAGGTGGCGGGTGGCGAGGCAAGACAGTCTGCTTTGTGGGCACCCAAAGCTGGTGAGAGCTTCCAGGCAAAGAAGTCTGCCCTATTGGTTTTCCCCCTTTCCTGTTCTCTCCAGCCTTTGCAAGACATTTCCTGGGTGTTGAGTTCTTTTCTCATTTTGATTGATGCGAATAGCATTTTGCAACTACAGGTTCCCCAGGCTCGCTTAACAACACACTTGGATATTGTGATAACTGTCTTCAATTCCTGCAACACTTTTCACCCAATATTTTCAACACTAAGTTTAGAGTGGTTAATCTGTGGAAAATGGATTCAAAAGATTTAAGAAAGTGTTTCTCTTCAAACAGTTGTGCGTTGAAACATGATCAAATTCTGAGTTTCCAACTCTGCACTTTATGAGAAATCTTCCATGAAGTTAAACTGCGCTTCTTATGTAAACTACTCTTCTTATACCTGTTTTAGAATTGCCAGGTAAAATAAAGGACATCCAGTTAAATTTGAATTTCAGGTAAACAATAAACACTTTTTTTTTTTTTTAGTCTAAGTGAATCTTAAATCTTGCATTCTGCTCTCCACTATGAAGCAATCCTTCCCCTCCAGTTAGATCAGCCAGTCTCTGGAAAGGAAGCTTGGTCAGCACCACATTGCTGCATTGGTGTAGAAGAGAGTGGATTTGGCAGTTTGAACAAATCGCCCATTAGATGCTTTCTCTTTATAGACAGACGATTTTCTCTAGTTCTGTTATTGTAATTAGCTAGTTTAATATTAATAATAGAAAAAGAGCAAAGGGGAGACCAAACATTATGAACTTGGTCATCTGGGCAGCTTCACTAGGAAACCACACCCCAAGGAATCACAGCATTGTCCCTTGAAGGGGATTAACACCCTCCCCTTCCCCACTGGATTGTGTGTGGGGGGCGGGGGAGGGAGGGAGGAGCAGGGGGAGATGAGTGCATGAGCAGTGAAGTGGGGGTGAGTTAGGAAAGGTGCTTGTCTGTCATTCTAGCCTGGAGAATAAAGATTATTGGCTAGGAGGGCGGAACCAATGCAAGGGAGTGAAATCTTGAAGGGTTAACTGGTTAAACTCCTAGTTATAATCCCAACAAAGAGTTCCTTCTCTCTCTCTCTCTCTCTCTCTCTCTCTCTCTCTCTCTCTCTCTCTCTCAATTTCCCCCCTCTCCTCTTGCTTCACTCCTCCCTTGTACTCTCTTGCTCCATGACCCACACTCGCCCATCATCACTACATAACCATGTGGCCTTAAGCAGCCTCATGGCCCATGGCCATCTGGACCCTACACGCAATGGATTGCAGCAGGGAGCACAGGCTAAGCTAGCCAGATGCTGGACTGGACTGTGCTTCAATATGGAGTGGAGACTTTGGTTAGCTGCCTAATCCTGGCCTTGCAGAAGGCAAGATTGGACCTCTTTCATGATGAGATGGAGGGAGACGGGACCTTGGAAGGGAACCCTCTTAATTTTACATCATCAATAAAGCTTTCCACAATATCCCATCCTTCCATGGGGGCCTCAGTGATAGATCCTCCCTTCCCCCAACTGATGGACGGAGTATGACGTAACCTGCACCTGCAGCCTGGACATTCCTGAGCACCTAACCAGGCACCTTATATGGACTATACATCAAACCACCAATCAGCACCTGCCAAATACCCTAAGCTTTTGATTCCTAAGTACCTACATGCCTAATCATGTGCCTTATATGAAACCACCAATCAGCGCGTGCCCAGTACCCTAAGCCCCATCCCTTCCCGTTCCTCCCCTCAAAAGGCGTGTTCACCTCTGCACGTGTTGCTGTTCTCCCCTTGCGAGACAGCCCGGCAGGGTCCTTCTCCTCTAATAAAGCCTGTAGTCCTGGTTTTTTCAGACTCTCTCTCATTCTTTCACTCAGCAAATTCTTTTCCCAGTGGCACCCCAAGAACTCCACCTCCACTGGTAACAGGTGGGTTCACAGAGGCTGTTTGAAAGCCCACAGAGAGAAAGCGAACCTGTATCCTATAGCTCACCCTCATTCCATGGCCTGTTCCCATTTCCAATGTGGAAAAAGTCCCCGGAGCCAGATCCTGATGAGTGAGCTGCTGGAGGACAGAGGGAAGGGGGTGATAGGAGGACAGAGCTGCAGGCTTCGATCCCACCCCTAAGCCTTACTGTTAGTCTAGTTTCTGTGGGGAAGGAAGAGACATCCCTCTACCCTCAAGGTTCTATTGGCTGGTCTCATCATCTAATAGACTGGAGACACATTAGCAAGAGAAAATAACCAAACTTAATACATACATATTTGAAATCTGCACATATGAGAGAGTCGGAGACTCCACATGCACCAGAGGTTCAGAGACAGAAAGGGTATAGAAGACATTATGAGCTGGGGATGAGGTAAGGCACCTGGGGGGCTTCAATAGGTCATTGCAAGATGATAGAAGGGCAGATGTTTAGTAGTAGAAGTGTGTTATGCCCTACAGACAGGTCACAAAAGGTTTTCTCTGATACTCGAACATTATTGGCAAGGTCCCTAATCCCATTTATTCTAGGTAGTCAAGGGAGGGCCAGAAGTGTCTTCCCCAGCCAGCAGCTACAACTGCCCTTAGCTCATGATGGGACCAAAGTTCTGCCATCCTGATGGTGCCCTTTGGGACATTGATTTTAAACTGTTTATAAAGAAGCAAAAGACTCAGGAGGAGCCTTTGACCCTTCCCCCTTTCCTGCCCAAGAGATTCAGAGAGAAACCTAAGCATGTTAAATAGAGGGCTTCAGGCAGGGGGCCTGTTAACCAGACACCTGCTGTGTCCTTTTGTCTCTAAGTGGCCTAATGAGGGTTTTCCAGCCTTGTGTGTATTTCACTTTTCCTCAATTACCTGTAAATCACCCATTTTCACTTCTGAAACCTAATGCCAGTTGCTCCTCTTTCTCCTTTGTCCAAAATGTCTTATATGTCCAAAGTTTCCTCACTGTCCTTGGAATTTTCATTGAATGATCACACCTATGTGCACATGTATTAAACTTTTATTTTCTCCTGTTAATCTGTCTCATGTTAATTTGATGAGTAGCCCAGACAGAAGAACTTAGAAGATGGGAGGAAAGTATTAATATTTTTAAGCCCCACACTCAAAACAATCTGCCTATCACAGAAGCACATCTTTGGGTGACTATCCCTGAACCCCCTACATTACTAAACCCGTAGAATGCTCCGTGTGAGTAAATATCTTATCTAATTGAAGGGGCTGCATTTCCTCAGTGTGTCTGAGGGATGGAACAGAAGCAGCCCACCCAGACTCCCAAGCAGCAGAGATCATAAAGGGGGTGGGGGCGGGGACTGGGAACTTGCAGGAGTGGTGAAAGACTAGATGGTCTGTCTGACATCTGGGTTGTATCTTTAGAGTAGACAGAGCTTTGAATTCAAAGCCTGGATCTAATATCTACTAGCTGTGTGATCTTAGACAAATAACTGAACCTCTCTGATCCTCGAATTCCATATCTTTAAAAAGACCATGTTGACACCTGCAACTGTTAGTGGCAATGTGGGCTCCCAGTTCTTGAGGTTGGCAAAGAAAAAATTCAGAGCCAAGAATGCTAGCACAAGAGGTACTTTTGCAAGCAGAGCAAAAGTACCCTTAAAAGGAAGAATTGAGCGGGCTGCTCAGTGAGCAGCCTTGGCCTTTTAGAAAGAAAGTCACAGAGGCAGAAGTGAGCCATCTGGGCTGAGTGGAATCAGGACACAAGTCACAGAGGCAAGAGAAGGGCCGTTGGAGAAAGAAAGGAAAGAAAGAAGTGAGAGGCACGGACATGCTCCAGGGAAAGTGTGCCCTGGGTCCTTTGCCTTAAGGGTTTTTATCTGTTTTCTAAAGGCAGGAATTTTAGGGGAGGCCCCTGGGGAGGATCTCAGTAGAATATTTATCAGCTTTTCAGGTGTGTCCTTTCGGGGTCGTGGTCTCTACTTCTCTGCTGATTGGTCCATGCTAGGGCATTAGTCATCGCAGCTGGTCCTGATGTCAGCCACGGTGTCCCTTCTGGTTTTCCTGCTTTTCTGGGCCTGGAACTGAAACATAACTGAGGCCTAGATGTTATATCTAGATTGACTAAAACTCTGTCTCTGTGGTCAACAGACCCAAAGCTTTGTTTCTAAGATTTGATACTAATCAGAACTTAACTGTCTTAATGCTTAAGGGAGCACTGTGCAAGGGAGAAGGAGGCAGGTGATTCATGGTCCTGGATGGGGCTAGTTTGAATCAGCCACCTGTCTCAGTCCCCAATTCCACTTGCCAGGGAATCTTCCTACCTTCTTACTATCCTTCCTCACATCTAGGGCCTATTGCATTGTGTTCCTGTAAGTTCTTCTTTTCTCTTATTTCCACCATTTCTAGGAAATGAATATGCTAGTAAAACGGTTGTAGCATTGAACAAACACTGCAGAGAGCAATCTTGTCTGTTTCCCATCACTTTCAGTCTACAGATAAGAGCGGAAAAAGAGCAAGCTAAAGTCACAGGGGCAGCAACACAGGCAAATAATGCAGCTCCCTGCACACACACACACACACACACACACACACAACCTGGGTCATCTTTCCTCCAGCCACTTTTTAAAAATAGGTCAGTGTTTGGAAATCATTCATTGCAAATCTTTTCTCTATTTCTGACATCATTAAATAACTCAACTACTTAATAAAGAGGGATTTGGTATTTTTGGCATCCTCAAAACTGTAGGGTAAGAAAAGTCTCTTCTCTATGCTTTTAGGTTCTGTGGTTCTGTGGCTGCTCTAAGAATTAAATTGACATAACAGATTAACAGGAGAAAAAAAATCAACTTTAGTTACATAAGTTCATACAGAGTTCACAAAAATAAGGTTATTCTCAGGTGACTGAGACTTCACACCATCCAGAGCTAACAAAAGGGACAGGAGTGGGGCTTCTGGGAGTGGAGTGGGCACCTTGGGGGCAGGGGAGGGAGGAGATGGATGGAAACTATAAGGCTCCTTGTTGCAGATAAGCACTTCAGGTGAACAAGTTGATCTCTCAAAGTAGCTCTCGCCCAGGTACACTTAATTCTGGAAATTTCCTTTATAAATGTCAATTTCCTGTACAAAGGAGGACATTTTTACTTCATTGTAAGTAGTCAGGGGAGGTCAGGAGCTTTCCCTGAGTCTTCTGGTTCTTTTTTGCCTTTAGCTTAGCATAGTCCACATGCCAAAAGGGGGTATTTTGGGGTGACATGTTTGAACCCCTTCAAATCCTCCAAAACAACACAAAATGTACAACTTTTACGGAACTTCACCCAGAACTCTCAGTATGCTTGCAATAAGGCTCTCTTAGGTTCACCACTTAAGCTCACTGCTTCACCAATCCCTGTTGTGCAAACCCAGAGACCCTAGAACAGAAACTCAGCCCACACTGGGTGCCAGGGCTGCAGGAGAGGCTGGAGAAAGTGCCATTCAACAAGTCTTAATCGCAATGAGAAGCCAGGGAACTGGGACCTCTCGCCTGGTGAGGTGTTGCTTTTGAGAACAGGCTGACAAGTGTAGACAGAGCTCCCTGGGGCCTGGGCCTGTAGGATGGCGTTGATGGGCGGTTCCCAGGGAAGGCTGCCCGAATCCCAGGTGCTGAGAGATGGGGGAGGGCTGGGGTGAGCTCAGGCCCATGTGCACAGCAAAGCCTGTGGTCTCTGGGAGAAGGGCAGAGGGTTGTCCTGTGGCTGTGGGCACGGGCTATCCCCTCCCCGCTCCTCTGGGAAGTAGGAGGAGGATGTGCCCTGTCCTGCACCATCCTGCTGGAACCTGTAGGAGCACTTTGGCCCTGCAGGGATGGAGGGCCAACTGTTGACCTCAGTCTGGTGGAACTGGATGCCTTGGGCCCCGCCACAGGGCATCTTATCAAGTCTAAGAGCCACATTCCAGGCTTCCTCCAGACAGGAGCTCTTACTGGCACAGATTTCACCAGAAATTAGGAACAAAGAGCCTGGCTGTGTCCCTAGTGGTTCTGACCAGAAATAATCACCAACTTGGCTCATTAAAACCAGCAACAAATGTTAATTGTCTATACAATTAGCCAAGTACTGGTTCAGCTCCCTGGCCTACTAGCTTGGGGTTATGAAGAGGGCTGTCGATAATAGGAGTTAAATTCTGCCCTCAACAGATAGCCCATCATTTTATCTTCATTCTCTTCCCTTACGTTATTTTTCAGCATCACTGACATGTTTGCTTATAATCCTAATGTTAGCATAAGTAGCTAGTTAGTCAGGGAAGGAAGCAAATGGAATCAGATGCTGAGCCTGATAAAGAAGGAAGCTGAGTCGGACATTAAGCTAGACTTACTATAACATTCACAGGCTCCCCAGGGGAATGCTGTATCCTCCCCTGAAGGGACTTAATCTCAGAGCAATCCTCCAGTGGGCAGGGAGAATCTCCCCAGGGAACAACCACTCCATTCCCCACTGATTACTGGAGGAGGAAGAACCAGTAAAGGGGAAATTCCTTTGCTAGTCGCATGTGCAGTAGAAACCAGATGACGAGGCAAAACTTTGGGGCATGTTTATTAGATCCAGAATGATGACATAAAGGGGCAAAGTCTAGCCTAGGGAACCTTCGGAAAATACCAAATTGGATAGGGGAGGACCCAGCACAAGCTTACAAAGGATTAGGAAAGAGATTGGTTAGTTTGAGAGAAAACCTGCTCTCTCCCAAGCTCAAGGTGATATAATCAAGGCCTAACAAAGACCCGTCTTGGTAGTTTGTGTTCTTTTGTGAGTTCAACCATTCGTTTGCATGCTCTCTCTCTGTAGCAGCCATGCCAGCCTGCCAGCTACAGGGCCCCAAGTGCAGTGCTGGCTTGAGCTCAGCTGGGAACAGAGACTAAGCTAGCCTGAGGGGGACAGAGACTAAACTGAACTACGGAATCTTGGAAGCTTTGGATGCCCCGTAGATGACGTGCAGATGGGGAAATGAGACACAGGGAAGTTGTGCATCTCTGGACCCTGGTCCTCCTGGGCTTGGTGAGGACTAGTGCGGGCTTGCGACTTCAGAGACTGGACGTATTCTGTAGTGGGATGTAGCTGAGCACCTGGGGACAGTCCTTAGTTTTTGCTCCAGTAAATCGTACCACTACACCTCACCCTCCTATGTGTAGGTCCCCCAAATGCTTTTGTCATGACTCCATGGAAGAACCCATTTCTACTGGCAACATCAACCTATAAAAATATAGATATAAATCAATAATTTTCTCTTCCATTCTTTCACTTTTTTCTTTTGCTATATACACTGCATTGCTTTTGTTCAACACTCTTCTAAAAGTTCTAGGCAATTTGATAAGTAAGATATTGTATAATTATTGAAAAGAAACCAAAATTTTTAAATAATATCACAATTTTGGCACAACTTAAGAACTATTACACTAATAAAGACAGTGGGATTGTGTTACATAAATATTATAAACTAAAAATATATGCATATGTATATATACAAGTGTGCATTTGTGTGTGTGTGTGAATTGTCAACATAAGAAACATTAGAATCTGTAGAGAATTTTTATGAGTTTATTTGAGCCAGACTGATGACATTTGCAAGGAAGCAAAATATCAATGGATTGAGAAAATGCTCCAGAGAATGGCAGGGTTTTTTTTAATATATATTTTATTGATATTTTACAGAGAGGAAGGGAGAAGGATAGAGAGTTAGAAACATCGATGAGAGAGAAACATCAATCAGCTGCCTCCTGCACACCTCCCACTGGGGATGTACCTGCAACCAAGGTACATGCCCTTGACCGGAATCGAACCTGGGACCTTTCAGTCTGCAGGCCGACACTCTATCCACTGAGCCAAACCAGTTTCGGCCAGAGAATGGCAGTTTTGCACCTTATTTTATACATTGTAATCAAAGGAGGAGACTTAAGGAAGATTACATGAAATCCATTGGTGATAGATTAAGGAGGTGGGAGAAAGCAAAGCAGGGAAATCTCTGGGATTGAATAAAAAGTAAAGGAAGTAGGTACATACCTTTTTTACATAGGTAGGTATAGGATAGTTAACAGTCAACAATTAACATGATAATAACAATGAGGCAACTTCTGGTCTCTGCTCTGGTGTAATAGTTGTGCCCTGAGGGGTGTGGGGGAAAAAATAAAAAGGAAATTACCCTGTCATTCCAAAGGTATATTATTGTAGATGGAAAAAGACAGACTCAGTTAAGGTAGAGACTGACATTTGTCAGGGAAGACACCAGCTGAGGATGTGGCTACCTGCCATGACTCGATTTTAATTGGAACCTTTTAATTTCAGAATATACCATGAGGTTACTTTTGGTCTCTGAGTTTGTAATCTGCCATGTAGGCCTTCCCTGAGCTACACATTATATAGTTTTTCTATGTGCAAAAAAAAAAAAAAAATGACCACCTGAAACATAATAAATTCCACTTTTGGATGCTTATCTGAAGAAAATGAAACACTAATTTAAAAACATACATGCACTCCTATGTTCACTGTGGCATGATTTACAATAGCCATGATACAGAAGAAACCTAGGTGTCCATCAATAAATGAATGGATAAAGGATAAGTGAGTTTATATATGTGTACACACACACACACACACACACGCATGCACACACACATGCATACTGGAATATTACTCAGCCATGAAGGGGAATGAAACTTGCAATTTGTGACAAGATAGACCTAGAGGGTATTATGTGAAGTGAAATAGGTCAGAGAAAGACAAATACTGTATTATTTCACTTATATGTGTTCCTCCCTGAGTCGTCTCTGGGTGTTGATATCATCAGTGACTTTGATCCTCTTTTCTATGGATTTCAAGCATAACCTAAAATTTCTACAATGAGCTGTAAATTTTGTAATCAGAAAAAATACCAACATTCCCCCCCCCCTCATAAAATTCCTGTTCCTAAAAGAAATAAGAACTGATTTATTTATTTTTTAAAAAAGAACAAAAGAACATTTTCTTGTGAATTTTTTTAAAAAGTAGAGAGAATAGTGTAATGGTCACCTGTAAATCTTGGTTTAACAGTTGTTCACATTCTGCCATTTAAGAAATCTTTAACTTTTGCTGAGGTACTTGAAAGTCAGACATTATATTTCCACTAAATATTTTAGCATGCATCTGAGAAAGATACAGACACTTAACTGTAGTTATCGTATCCAATAAAATTAACAGTCACATTTGTACATTAAAATCTCAAATAACTATTGGATCACATTTCTGTAATTTCTGGTGTGTTTAACGATCACAACATGATATAATTGAAGTTCAATTTTTGCTTTTCTTCAATTTTGGAGGCACCTGGTAAAAGCAGAGCGAGGGAGGGAGGGTGTTTGTTTCTGGCATCGCTCAGCATGAGCTGGCTCTTTAATTCCATTTAGCAGAATGCAGTTCACAAAACACTGAGCAGGAAGGTCACATCTCTGTGGTGGTTGCAGGTGGGAACCCAGGCATCCTGCTGTTCATTACTGGGGCGGGGCAGCTCAGCTTCTGCATATAAATAAATGTATTTCAAATGTTGTGTTCTTTCGAACTTAGCATACAAATGAATGGTTGACACAGGATTTAGGCCATGTGTCGACACATTGAGCAGGGGGCATGGTTTCCTTCATGGAATAAATATGTCCAGTGTTTATTAGGAGCAGAAGTAGGTTAGTTAATGCTCTCGCTTTCTCACACTGCTTAACATGGTAGGCATGGGCGACAAGGGCAGCATGAAGTTAGGTCTAGGTCCCCACTGACTGCCTGAGCCATTGATATCACTCTGTTGACATTGGGGGTGGGTATCATATTCTTTCTTCTTTCTCCTTCAGCTCTTCCTCCTGACACTCTATGAAAGGTTTGACCTTTCTAGTTAGGGAATCATCTATCAGAGTAAGGATACCTGACTATCACTAGCTGAAACCACTGTGGAAACTTCCTCATCTTCATACAAGCTCTCCAGGGAGACTCTTAATTGCACCCACTATGCCTGGTGCCCGACAGGGGCAGCCTACAAGCCACTGTAGCTTGTCCAGGGGTTGGGGCCATGGCCTCCACTGAGGTTGGCACCCATCCTCTTGCTGATTGTAAATTGGCACTGACTTCCCATAGACTGGCCAGTCCCTGGATAAATGGGTTACGGCTCTGGAAGTTTGGGTCCCTGGAATAGGGGTGGGACACTTCCTCTTTTGGACACAATAAGTTCCCATGTGTTTGGGATTTGGAGCAAGGCAAGCCTGGCTCATAGGAGGGCCAGGCAGCTCTCTTGGCCCTAGGAGCAAGGAAACGGCTTTCATGGCCACACTCGGGGGAGAGGTAACCCTACCATCTCTCCTGGCACCATCAAAGGGGATCTAACAGGCGGCAGGAGGCTCAGGAATTGGCTGGACTCCATGCCAGGCTCGTGTTTGGGATTCTGAGCTGGCCCCCAGCCAGGGTAACTGGAGCAGCCTCATCTGGAGAGATGGGTTAGCAGAAACCAGGGAGCGCTAGCCTGAGCAGGGGTCTTGAGGGCAGAGTGTCTGATCTGATTGCCTGTAGAGTTTCAATGGGATGAGACCCACTCCTGCACACAGGAGTGTGAAATGTGGGGGGCCAGGGAAGGCTGCCGACGGTACCCAGCCTCACCCACGCACACAAGGTCTGGGTCATGGCAGCCAGACCACTCTGAACCTCACCGGCTACATTGGCACATCCCCTACCCTGTTTCCTGTCTTGGTTGCCATGAGAACAGCTATTGGGTGTGACTCAGCCTGATGTTTCCAGAATGTCTCAATTCCCACAGCTATGCCAGCAGGAGACCTCCTTACCTTACCGGGCAGTGTAAACACTCAAGACTGATTCCCCTCAGGTTGCTCGCCCTATGCCTGCCCCCACAACTCCACCCCCTCTATTATGATAGTCCCCGACCCTTTTCAAACAGTGACATAATTAAACACACAGTTCTGGAGCCAGACTCTCCCTGTTCAAGGCCCAACTCAACTGCATAGCGGCTGTGTATAAACTTCACAAAATACAGTCTCAGCTCTCTATGGCTATGAAAAAGAAGACTCCTAATCGAAAAACCCAAATAACACAAGGAGTTGTTTATAAGTAACTGGAGATACTATTTAAAGCTGACTCCCACAGCACCGATGTGCTGCGATGCTCCTCACCTCTAAAATATTTACCTTTAAACACATGCACAGACTACAGGGCCTTGTCACGTGTTTCCACGTGCTCAGAATGCCACAGGGAGTTAGCGCCATGGGCAGGGCAGCTGTTTACTCAGCTATGAGGATCTGCTCACCACTGTTCCCCCAACTCACTGGGTTTGCAATTCGTTACACTCACAATAGGGAAGTAAACTCTCTCCTCTGAATGGCCAAGGTTAGCCAACACACTCAGCCTGGATTTGGGGGGATACACTGATGTACAGGGTTTCATTTTCCTCATTAGAATTCATTGGACAACACAAATTTATTGTTTATTACCTGAGATATGGTTTAATCAACTAAACCCTTCTCTATGAGTTTAGTGAATAGGAGAATATGCAAATATGCAAATATATGAAGTAATATACATAAGTCTGTCCTGCTAGTCTCTCCATCTGGACTCATTTTTGAAGACTGTCACAGGGAGAGCAGTGTTTTCGAGGTGGTCTCAGAATTGCTGGTGTGCTGGTCACATGGAGACTCTGGGCTCCACCCTAGACCAGCTCGGTTGGGATCTCTGCAGTGAGACATAAGGACCTGTGTTCCTAAAAATCTTTCTAAGAGATTCTGATTAACAATAACATGTGAGAACCACCATATAGTTCCATATTGCCGCACCCAAAGCCAACATGGAGAAATGAATACATGTTCTGAGCCTTTTTCCTGATACAATGGTCCCAGGATGCTGGTCCCAATGTGGGGGTAGTGTTGGGGCAATTGGGAGAAGCAGAGTAAAGTAGGGGTTAGGAATCCAGGCTATGAAGTTGGCTTGGATGGGGTCAAATCCCATGTCTGCTATTTAATGGTTTAGTGACTGTGTAGCCTTAGGCTGTCTCCAACCCTCTTCCTTCTCTAACATTTGATTTTATGAGTATCAAATGAGATTATCGCAGCCCAGTGCTTAGCGTGTTAGGAATTTAAATTTTGCCTGTTTCTGGAGGTAGAGTTAGGAGAAACTGGATACAAGAGACAGTATTGTGGTAGGCAGTTAGACAGACATGAGCAGAGCAAGGACAATGGGCCAGGTGCAGAAGGACACAGGGTGGAAAGCAGGGGCCATGGGGGCGGAGTGTCTGATCTGTCTGATTACCCATACAGTTTCAGGGGCAAAACTGGGAAAACAAGCCCTAGCCGGTTTGGCTCAGAGGATAGAGTGTTGGCCTGGGGACCAAAGGGTCCCTTGTCTGACTCTAGTCAAGGGCACATGCCTGGGTTTCGGGCTCGGTCCAACGTGCAGGAGGCAGCCGATAAATGATTCCCTCTCATCACTGATGTTTCTCTCTCTCTCTTCCTCTCTGAAATCAATAAAAATATATTTTTAAAAAAACCTGGGAAAACAAGAATCTCTCCTCCAGGCTAATCTTTCTTCCCTGAGCATATTGCTGGCCATGTGGTTTATGCCCCCTGACCTTGTCCTCCCTAAGGATAGCGTATAGGCCTCAGTTGTATTTCAGCTCTGGGCCTAGAAAAGCAGCAAAACCAGACAAGTGACTCCAAGGCTGCCTCAGGACCAGCTGCATTGACTAATGACCCCTTGAACTGTCTCTAAGGCCCCTTCTCTCAGGGAGCCAAAGCAGCCCGCCTTGGCTCTCCTATTGTTTCTTCTATGCTCAGCCCTTCCTTGTTTCACTGTCCTGAGTGTGGTTTTGCGACAACGAGTAAATTCTCGCTCACTCTGCTAAACTTTGTCTCTTGATTGAAATCTTTCCTTTAAGAAGACAAGAACCGAGGTCTCATCATCTTGTCAGTAACGGTATAATGTAACTTCTTAGGCATTTGTCGTGCAGGGGTGGGGAACCTTTTTACTGGTAAGGGCCATTTGGATATTTATAACATTCGCTTAATATAATTCACTTAATATAAATTTGTGTTGTTATGAGAAAAGCTCCTAGATTTATTGAATTTGAGTCCTGCCTGCAGTTTCCTTGGCAGGGCCAGACCAAATGATTTCGAGGGCTGTATGAGGCCTGCGGGTCGGATGTTCCCTAACCCTGCTAGAGCATCCTCCCAAAGGAAACTGCGAATACCTATTATGTGGTATTCAACATTCTTAGAATTGAAGACCCACATGAGCAGGCTGATTGCTGACAAATGTGATTACAGCCCCAGGTGCTACCGGCCAAGGCAATCACTAGAGATGGAACTGTCAGCAGGATTCTCCAGAGAAACCGGACACTGTGACTCTAGATGTCCCTCCTTCGTGATTATGGCTGATGAATGTCCATTTGGAAAGCATGTTGATGTGACAGCTCGTTTCACATGCAAAACAATTCCAACCAGAAGGCAAACATTTGGGGGTTATTTTATTGCTTCAAAAGACACTTCAGTGACTGATTTTATAATGACGGAATCAAACATTAATAATGTTAAGATCAAAACAACATATGGCGACCACATCGAGAACAGCCTCCTTTTCCTGCCATAGTTAATTGTTTTCTCATTTCGTACTTCACGTTCCTTCTTTCCTTCAATGATATGAACGAAGTGTACACGGAACTCACCATTGAGTGTCCACCTGTGGGAACAAAATCCAATAAAGTGCATAAGTTTAATTGGGAAGCTCAATATAGGAATAGATGTTTTCCCACATTCGGTACCAATATGGCACAGAGCCAAATGCACTCTTTCCAAAGAGTGACTATGCAGTGAGGGTAGGAAAATAATCCCAGTTCCCTCCTGCAGGAACATCGATCACATAGGGATAGAACCCACCCTATGAAGCCTCCCTTTTCTGGAGCTGAGCGTACAGGTGACGAGAGCTGGAAGGGGAGAGACAGGGACTGGCCAGGAGGCACAGGGACACAGAAGCAGCCAGAGGGATTTTTCTTCTCTGCCAAAGCAATCTTTTAAAAATGTAACTCAGGCCGTGGGTCTTTGCTGGGATGTTGCCCAAGATCTTGGCGGGTCCCCAAATGTTCAGATGCTGTCCTATACTTGCATGGGCAAAAGGAAAGGCTGAATTCAATGCAGGCGGCCTCTGGGTGATCGGCTCAGCTTACTCAGGCACTGGGGCCCCTGGGCTCCATCTGTCCATCCTCATGAGGACCCTGCCCCTAGGGAGTCACACTGCTCCTTCTCCTCATTCCCTCACTTGCATATCACCCATCTCTCAGGAGATACCTCACCACTGAGTAGTCCTGCTCATCAACGCCTGCCCATCATCCTGTCTGTGGTCTCTTGGTGCCTCTCACTATCTGAGGCCCCGTGTCTGGGGCTGAGGGGTGGACAGGACAGCCGAACCAGGTGGGCAGCTCAGGGGCAGCTGTCTGAGTGTATGAGATGTGGCATTGGACAAGCAGCTTATCCTCTCTGTGCCTCAGTTTCCTCATCTGCAAAGTGTGAGTGATAAAGAAGCACCTAATGTATGGCGTTGCCATAAGGATTAAGTGGAATAAGACATGAGAAGTGCCAGGAAGAAGATGAACACTCAGGAACCACCAGCTACTCCAGCTCAGAATACAGCTCTCCCTTCCCCACCAGAGCACATGCACTGCTCTTTCCTCCCCTCCACTCGGTTCTTTCTCTTTGTGAGGCCACAGGAGCTATTGGAGAACAGCCTGGACCTGGTCTCTCCAGCTTATTACTAATGTTTACAAACCTCAGTTTCCACAACTCTACAATGGGAATAATAACTCTTCACTCACAGCTGTTGTGAGGATAAAATGCAGTGACACATATCTTATGAATTCCTACCAAGAACTTTTACTACTTCTTACGTTACAAGACATGTTAAATCTGACAATATTGGATTCATATTTGATGGACATGGTAAATTGTTATTCATTTTGTTGTTTAAGGAAAAATAAAGCCCTGCTTTTTAAGTGTTAGAAATAAGGCAAGCCCCCCAAGTCAGGGGTCCTTGTAGAACACAAAACATACTCAGGAGCCAGGCAGCAAGGCAAACATCTTTACTTCTACGTAGAAGGGTGCACACACATGGTCTGGAAGCACGCACACATGGTCTGGAAGCACGCACACACGGAGCAGGCGGCCTGCTCGGCTTTAAAACCTCTGATGCATGTGACCTGTCCCTTGCTCTTGATTGGCGCTCAAGTGCACAGTCTTTCGTGATTGGCTAATTCAAAGGGAGGGGTTGGCCTTTGCTGTTTCAAGATGGCGGCCCCAGGGGAGCTGCAAGCCATGTGGCCAATATGGCAGCTGCCAAGTCATGCAGTCCAAAATGGTGCTGTCTAAGCTGTTCTTTGATAGAAAAGATGACTTGTTTATTCTCACATAAGTGAGACCAGATATAATATTATATTTCTACTAAAGGCCCAGTGCATGAAATTCGTGCAAGGGGGGGGGGGGGTCCCCTCAGCCCAGCCTGCACCCTCTCCAATCTAGGACCCCTTGGGGGATGTCCGACTGCTGGTTTAGGACCAATCACAGGGATCATGCCTAAATTGGCAGTTGGACATCCCTCTCACAATCCTGGACCGTTGGCTCCTAATCGCTCACCTGCCTGCCTGCTTGGTTGCCCCTAATTGTGGCCCCCGCTGGCCTGATTGCCCCTCACTACCTCTGCATGCTGGCCTGATCACCCCTAACTGGCCCCTGCTGCTGGCCAGGTCACCCCCCAACTGCCCCTTCCCTGCCGCTGGCCTGGTCGCTCCTAACTGGGCCCCGTTCCCTCCCCCCCCCACTGGCCTGGTTGCCCCTCACTGCCCACCCCCCCACCAGCCTGGTTGCCCCATGCAGCCTGTTGTTCAGTCATTTGGTCATCCCTCACTAACCCTCCTGCCAGCCTGTTCGCCCCACACAGCCTGCTGTTCAGTCATTTGGTCATCCCTCACTAACCCCCCCCCCCCCCTATCTGCCTAGTTGTGGGTAATATTTGCATATTACCTCTTTATTATATAGGATAAAGCTCTTAAACATGTGGGAACTCACACTTAGTATCTCTATAAAGGGCTAGGCAGATTTTCATCGCCCTCTGCATCTGAAGTAGTTTTATATTTCATTTCATTGGGATGTGCTTTTAAATTGTATAATTACTAGTGATGCGGTTGTGTTGTTTACTACATTTTCCTTAAAGTTTGAGGGTCTTTTAGACAAACTTTTGTGGACCCAACAATTACAATGAAAGAAGCCTTCTGATTTCCAGATGAATCAGTTAGGAAAGAAACCTTTGGAACCCCACCCTCCTGAAACTTCCCCATGCAAGGAGTTCAAATGAAATTTAGACCAGCAGTCACCTCTGCGAGCGTGGAGGCCTCTTCTAGAAGATGCCTGAGGATCGCTTGCAGCCTGTGGAAGTCCTTCAGCTGCACCTCTGGTCCTTTAGGGGACTTCTGTGAGGCCCAGAGCTTAGCTGTTGGCAGCAGGAACCCTCTCCTGACATTCACTTTGAATGTTTGAGCAGCCAAGAAGGCAGGGAAAAATTAAGGGCTTGACCGGAAATAGGGGAATCCCTACACAAAAGAAGGAAGTTTGAACACAATAAGAAACAAAATGGAATCACACAAAGAGGAAGCAGGGAGCGGTGCTGTGCTGTAAAGAGCCTAGAAAGGACATGGCTCTGGATTTGTCCCCAACGGTGGAAGTTTGTTTAGCCTCCAGCCTGACGAGGGTGAGGGGGGTGCCTGCCCTGCCTCCCCTCCCGGGAGACCAGGCGGGGGACCCACCTGGAGGCATGGTCGGTCCACACACAGGTGTGTGCTCTGGTGATGCTCGAGGAGGGTGGGGCGCCTGGCAGGTCTAACCTGAGAGTTAGTGCAGGCTCCACCAGCAACACCTTCACGAATGGGGTGCTTGACTTTGGTTACAGCCGTGGTGTTGCAGCAGAGGGACCGCAGCATTCAGTCCTGGCGTGACCACTTCTTATCTCTGCCCCTGGACAAGGGGCGAAGGAGCTGGTGGGGCAAAGTTCCTCCTGAAAGTCGGAGGTAGGCACGGCTTCTGGACAGAGCATCCAAATGTCAGAGCATATGGGGAAGCTGTGTGGCGCCCAGCGGAGTTGAGCAGTCTGGGGGCAAAGGATGTGTAGGACATTTTTGGGGAAGCCGCAGAAGCCCCAGCAGAAAGATCCCTGGGTGACAGTGTGGGGAGGTGGGTTTCCATGGCGTCTTAAAGATCCCTCTGCCCTGGGCCTGGGCCAGTGACTGAGGGAGGGTCCGGCAACAGCTTTGCCTTGTGTGTCCTTCCCATCATGCAATGAGCAGTGCTGTGATTGCCACTGTCAGCCCCATCCAGCCACAACGGCAGTCTCCCTGCCTCAGCTTACTCCCCATGAAAGAAAACCCTGCTCTTTGATTTATCTCTACAGGAGACCCTGGGGGCAAACACATCTTCTGAGTGGCCGCTCTATCGTGTTTAGATTTCAAAATAAGAACTTAGACTCCTCTAAGCATTTTTAGTGGTGGACTGAGCCAGTCGGCAGCCGAGGCTGGGCTCCTGCTCAGCCACCGACCAAGCCACCAGCTCTACACCTTGGGAGGCAGACACTGGACGCTTCTAAGCGTCAAAGTCCACCTGCTGTGTGAACGCCTGTGAGGCTCCCAGGAATGTGGTGTCTCAGGAAAGGTGCTGAGTGCGTGACCCCCCTCTCTCCAGGGCTGGCCAGCTGCTGGGCCCATCCTGATCCCAGCTGGAAACTGGCCCCTGCACTCTTTGAAGTTCCTGGATAGCCATCATGTTTATCTTCTACTTTCAAAGCTCCGCTTGCTTCCAGGGATGCCTCCTTCTGACCCCCAGGTCGAGGCTAAGCGACACAGGCATTCCCGGCCCGCCTCTTGCATAGTTGGCATTCTTTCAATGTAGCGCCTGCTCCAGAATACATCCCATCAGCGCTACCAGAGAGCCCCCAACAAAACCTGGATTTTAAAGCTTCTGCTCTTATCACTGTGTTGCTATGGCTGATGGATAAATACAAGGATTCAACCCACACATTCTCAGATATGTTCTAAACATTAACATTTTACTTTCCAATTAAAGCTGAGCATCTTTCTTATAACTGGTTCAACTCTTCTATCTGTATGTTCTGTATATAGCTCACGCTCACTCCAACAAGAGAGAAGAATCCCACTCACACAATATAAGAAATCCATGCATTGCAAACCATAGTTAAATTATTTTCCCAAAACATCAAAATGCCTCCCAACCATGATTGTCACCTACAAATTGCACATGTTTGATGCAATTACCTGAGAGAATAAAAACAAAGAAGTGGTTGTTCTTTCCCCTCTTACTGAAAGGACTTTCCAGGGAACTTAAAATACTCAGCAAGTGTGTGATGTGCTGAGTCTCTCACTAGGATATTCAGTTTAGCTGGTCATTTTCCCACCGGCTTTTGTGTTATACTTCAAATAGATTTCACCATCTAGGGCCACCCTTGAATCCGGTTTTCAAATGATAGCTCTGGGACCAAAATGAAAATGTAAGTAATTGTTACCACTTACAGGGGCAGCAAAGGCAATGATGTCAACATCACTCCGGTCTCAGGGAAACCTGGGTGCTTGGGAGTCCCCGGGAAGTCCTGATCAATGAGCTGAACTTTTATGGTGTGGGAAGAGGGGCCTCTTCAAGCCCAGATGTTAGAAAATTTAAGCCGTGTTGATGCAAGATTTTCCAAAGATGTCCCAGACCTTCCCATCTGTCTGAAGTGAGTGTGCTTGACATAACAGAATGTTCTCCGTGCATTTAGGCAAAGCCATTGCCTAGCTATGTGGTCTCAGGCCTCTGTTTCCCTTCCGAGGCTTGAACTTACTAATCCCTAAGGCATTACAGATCTCGGGTGCAGAAATCCTCCGAGGTTTCCCAACGTGACTGATGATCCAGACGCCCTGGAAGCTTTCAAAGAAGATATTTCTGCACCTGACAACAGGCTATGGAATTGGGGCTCTGGGTGGAAAGTCCAGGGAACTGTTGGCATGACGTCCCCCGGGCTGCTGGCCTCCCCAGAGTTTGGCAGGCAAAGGTTTGGGATGCTAAGCATTCTGCAGCAGGCCCCCTGACCCCTCTGGTTCTAAACAGATGAATGGACATGAACAAAGCCAAGAGGAAGTCTGTCCAGCTGAGACAATATGCAACCCTCTCTCTCTATTATGCAATGGGCTGTCTGCAGGAGGAGGTGCCTGCAGCTCTCTGCGGACTCATTTTCATTGTGATGGTCCCTGAACCAGGCTGATGAGAGACTTTTCCATTGTCACCACTTTTGGTGGGGGAAGGAGGGGTGGGTAAATTAAATTCCTCCTATATTCACAATAAGGATACAGGCAGAGAGGAAACGAAAATGGTAACTCTAAAGCTCCTGCTCTCTGAGGTGAGGGAAGGAGGTGGTGGAGGTGGAGCACATTCCAGAAAGCAGCAGGAAGAGAGTCAGCTTATGAAAATCTGATGGGAGCAGATCTTATCCTGGAAGGGAGACACAGCCCAAACCCGAGACAGAGGCCAGAGCACTCACTGGGTGTGAGCTCCCGCTAAATTGCTAGCTTCCTGCCCTGTAGTTAGATCTTACGTCAAGTCCAAGGATGACCTCCTACAGGTCTCCGTGGCACGGTGTGCTGTTAGGACCAGTTTGGAGAGAGACACGTGAGATGGGGCCACAGTGGGTAACACTGGACCACGCAGGGCTATGCCAGTGTATCCACAGGTGGCCAGATGCACACCCAAAGCTGCAGGTCGAAAGGCCTGTGAATAAAAGTAGTTGGAGAGTGGCGTGACCTACCCCTTCGGTGGGATCTTCTGTCTCAGAGCAATAGTGCTGGCAAAAGAGACAGATGGGAAATGATTGGCGTCCTCTCTTGATTAATTAGTCCTGTACGTTGGATCTCAGTCAAATGGAAGGCTGCCGAAACGTCACACTAATCCCGTGCACTAATGCGATAAATGGCTTAAATGGTTCTCCACGTGTGCTGACACGAATGGCCAACTTGTTCTGTTCTTGCCCACTTATCCCTGGAATGATTTAATTTTGGATCACAATAAAAGATAAAAGAAACCAGTCAAGGATTCACAGAGCTCTGGGCTTTACAAGAGCGATAACTTCAAAGTTGAAATATAATTGCTTCTTGCACCCGACTGAAACACTGTCCCTGCAGCCCAGCTGCCCTCTGTTGCCGACACACTCTCAGGTGTGTAAGGACTCAGGTAATGAACTTCCAGAGAACCTTCTGTGCGAATGATCAAAGATGATTCAGGAATGAAAGATTGGGGAAGATGTTGTTTAAAAAGACCAGCAATGTGCATTGATGCCAATAAACATCTATAATTGTTTAACTTTGATTACAAAATGTAACAGGGAAAGTCTTTGGTACAGGTTGTCTACAGTAATAAAAAAAAATTTAAACTCAAAACAAGCAAACAGGGCAAAAGCAATATTTAAAATCAGGCTGTAGTCCCAGATTACAATAATGGGGTGGGTGTGCCATTTAAGTTCAGAAGGAACAGTCAAGTGATTATTTTATTCATGAATTAGATAAATGGGAATCTATGGGTTCACTCCATCATGGTAGAGCATAGAGGAAAAGAAAGCCCAGGATAGATCATAATCATGGAGAAAGGCTCTTTCCCTGGAGAAACAGACCGAATAGTGGTGTATGGGAAACACCCACCAGCACTAACGGCAACCTGAACTCTCCTAGATCAGAGCAGATCTGTGCCTACGCTCGTGTAAGATTTCCATCTGACATGTGGACCTACAGAGCGTGCTGTGTTGAAACTGCCCACAACCTTCACCCAGCTTATCGATGTGAGAGCCCACAGGAAGCAACGAGACCACTCGTCGTCTTTGTCTCATGTAATACACCCCTTAACGAAGGAGGAGGCAAGGGCAGTGGAGGGCAGCACACGTTACAAACGTTTCTGCGAGCAACAAAACAATGTCTATGGTTACCAAACCACTCCTTTATGTCACCCACTACTTTTCTGAGCATGGACTTTGGGTTCGAGAAATACCAGGCTCCGTTTCAACAAGCATTGTTTGCTGTAAGACAGTCCATAAACAAGCAACCAACCAAATGAGGTGACATAATCAAGTGTCGCCCCAGCTGGGTGGTGAAGGAGAAATTCTGAGCAGATGGCATGGAGCAGAATTCTCAAGAACAGCACCAGCCAGGTAAACATGCAGAAAGAACCTGCAGGCAGAGAGAAGAGTGGATGCAAAGGTCCCAGGGAGGGAATAAACCTGCCACAGAGGGAGCCCTGGGAAGGCCAGAGAGGCTCGAGCGTGGAGCCTGACTGGGTGGAATGAAGTGAGCCCAGAGAGGCGGGTGGGGGCCAGGCTGGGGCGGGTTTTGTAAGCTGGATGGGGGTCCGGATTGCATCTGCTGTGTGGATCTACTCGAAAGGGTTAAGCACAGGACTGTCATGATCAAATTCCCACGTTTTGAAAATTTGCTAAAATGTGGAGACAGCCCGGCAGGTGTAGCTCAGCAGTTGAGTGTCAACCCAAGATCCAAGAGATCACCAGTTCAATTCCTGTCAGGTCATATGCCCGGGTTGCAGGCTTGGTCCCCTTTGTGGGGCATGTAGGAGGCAGCTGATCAATAATGTTTCTCTCTTATCAATGGTTCTATCTCTCTATCCTCCTACCTTCCTCTCTCTCTCTCTAAAAAAAAAAAAAAATCAATAAAAACATATTTTTTAAAAACTCTTGAAAATGTTGTGGGCCATGGACAGCAGCAATAGAATGAAGGAGGCCAGGTGGGAAGCGTGTCTTGCCAGGTGGGAAAGTCAAGGAGAGAAAAGGAGATGAGTCTGGGGACGTTTTGAATAAAAGATGGTAGGATTTGGGGATGAACTGGACATGGGGGGTGAGAACAGGGAAGTGATCCAGTACAGAGGAGGGGCAGGTTTGGGGGGCTGGGAATCAGAAGCTGCTTGGGCTGTACTGAGTTTGAGATTAGGATTCAGTGCCCAGGGGGACGCCGAGGTCAGACACATGTCAGAGCTGGAGATGAGACACTTGGAGGGCACTTGCCCGTGGGTGCACATGAGTCCTGGTACTCACTACATGAGGTTGCCTAGTATAAGAGATTACAGAGACAAGTGTGGTCAAGACAGAATTCTAAATATGCGAACACTCCGAGGGCCAGCCGAGGAGCTGGGTCCCAGTGTGGAAACCAAGAAGGAACAGCCAGTAAGGGCGGGCGACCAGGAGCCCGATGATAAAGAAACCAAGACTGGGAGGCTTTTCAAGGAGGAAAGCCAGGCTGTGGGTGCTGCCGCTGCTGTCGAATTTACAATATCACCGCTCATCGGAATAAGATAAAATCTGGGTGTCTGTATTTTGTAATTTAATCAGATGTGAGGTTGATAACCACTTAGTCTCTGAAAGAACACATACCTGTTTCCTTTATTAATTTTACCTGCCAAGTGGGAACTTAGAAATACAGGAAAAGTTCTCCAAATGGAAAGAAAAATATTTCCTTTAAAAGGTCACTTTAGAAAGTTTGGAAAAGCCAAGTTGTTTCCCCTCCTTTAAGTAGATGTTCTCATTACTCATACGTTTATAAGATCTACATGGTGTGATTTACCGACATGGACATTTGGAAAAGGTGTTATAAAAAATTTGAGTAGACACATGGGCCATGTTCCCAGGTCCCACGTGTGGATGTCACCCCTGGTGTAAATGTCAAATGAACAGCTGGGGCGGCTGCACTTGGGCCACACCTGAGGTCCCCACAGACCACACCTGCACTGGCCATTCTGCGCTGTGAGCTGAGTAAGATCTCCAGGGGGCTGGCCACGCTTGCCAAGCTGATGGTTTTGCTGGGAATATGTTTCTTACCAATGTGATTGCTTTAGCTTTTAGACAACTGGTAAACTCAGTGGGGGAATTTTTTGGGTTTTCACTTCCAGCATAACATCATTCATGACATTCATGTCAAATGCAGAATAATGGTAGCTGACATCCCCTGTGGGTTGATAAAGCCCTTAACCTTGATTCTCACCTGCTCTACTTTCCAGCCACCATCATCGCCCACAGCATTGACAGCCAAGGGAATCACATTGTTTGAACATGTGAGTTTGTTTATTTCTATTAGATGTACTAAAATGACAAAATTGTTTCTTCATAAATGAAATAGCAAAATGAGAAAGAGAGAAATGGCCTCATTAAGAGTGAGAATAATAGAAATGAAGACAATTAAAAGTAAAATTTTTCTTCTGTGGGAGATGTTAATGTCTTCTGCAAGCATTAGGAAATATGTTAGCAATGGCTCAGCATTTCGCCAAGTCATTATGCTCCTGGCCACAGAAAGTGCTCACAGGGACTTTGCTACGGCCATGTGTATATGAACGCAAGAAATGGGATTTGGGGCCAAACAAAGAGCCAGTCCAGTTGTCCAGGCCCATTTTACGTCACATTTCATTACATGTCCAAAAACATGCTTTCAGAATTTCATCAAGCAGAGCAAACAGTGACCATAATAAAGTTTATGTAGACAGAACTGCTTTACATACAAGATGGCCCATCATAATGTCATTTATAATAGAGAAAAAAGAAAACAATAATAGGGGAATAGCTGAATCAACTATGGCATAGCTATCTATTGCAATAGTATGCAGATGATTTGTGGATTATTTAGGTTATGGGACAACACTCTTTATATATACATGGAGAAAGAGAGATATTTATTTTAGAGAATTGGCTCATGTGATTATGGGGGCTGGTAAGTCTGAAACCCGCAGGCCAGGCCATCAGACTGGAGGTGCAGGGAAGAGTTCATGTTGCAGCATGAGTCCCTTCTTCCTTGGGGACCTTGGTCTTTTTTTTTTCCTACCAATAGGGAGGGTGGTAATCTGCTTTACCCAAAGTTTGCTGATTTAAATGTTAACCCCATCTAAAACACTACCTTCACAGCAACATCTAGATGTTGACCAAACATCTGGACACCATAGCCCCACCACACTGACACACACTACTAACCATCACAGATTGAAACGCTTGCATGGGGTGGCTTCCTAGAAGCCTGGCCCCAAAGCAGGGAGAAAGCAGGGGTTGTGGGCTGAGAGGAAGGTCCAGCAGTAGCAGCAGCTTCCTCACTGTTAACCTCTGAACTCTATGGCTATAGGCTTTAGCCTGCTTGCAACAGAGTCTGCAAGGACATAATTATTTTTTTAATTCTTGTTTTTTCTTGGGAAATGGTTAGAATCTGAGTTGATGGAAATATGTACACTCATGAACTGAAGGGGATCCATGCCAAAAAAAGGTTCAGTGTGAAGCCTAAGAGATCCCGGGACTACCCTGTAAGTGGTATGTAATTTCACAAGGAGAGACTCAGCCAGCACTTTCTGATTATTTCCTGAGCAGTCCGCGAGCTTCTCTCCCTTTGGGGATGCTTGAGTAGCAATAATTACCTTGCCTTGCATTAATATTGAACACGTGAGCTTTCAAATGGCTTTCACAAGCACAGTTTCACTCTACTTTTTACATCATCACCCTAGGAATACTCACACTCAGGTGGTCCCCAATAAGAAAGGCTTAGCTGGAAAACAAATATTGTACCAGCAGGATGAGTTTGATTGCAAACGAGAGCAGACTCCGGCTTGAAATGGCTTAAGCAAGAAGGACATTAACTTGTTCTCTTATTATGAAGCCCAGAGATGGAGTGGGCCAGAGGTTCCAGCAATACTAGTCTCCCAGTTCAGCAGCCTATGCAAGATCCTAGTAAGAAAGCTCTGCCCAGCGTGGATACTGTTAGATCTGTAGGGCAATACAAACCTTAATGGCCATTTGTAAGCCACAGGAAAAAAAAGGCCAGAAAAAAAGCTGGCTGGACAACAGGAGTCAGACCATACAAGGAATGGAAACTGTCCTGAAGAAACCTGATCACACACCTGCATTCCCCCACATTCCAAGCCCACCACCTCAGCCCCCAAACCCACTGATGACAAAAGTTTCCCTCCAGGAACTGCAGCTCCTGGGTGCTGCCATCATCCACCCAATGTCCCCTTGGCTTGGTGCTGTGCACCCTTCCCTTTGGATATCCCATCTCCCATTCCCTTTCCTTAAATAAATTTAATTTTCTTCATCCACTATCTGAGGTGGTTATTTAGCCCACCCGTGCACAGCATCCACCATGCTCACCTTTCAGATACAACACCCCTAGATGATGACCAATGAAACCACTCAAGACTCCTAGGGCAAATGTGAACCTGAGACAGTTGGACCTATCAGTCATTAGTGGCCAAGACTGTAGAACGTGCAGGAGGAGAACAGTAAGCAGAGGCATGAGGTAGAGAAATCAGATGATATTTAGTAGAAGGTGTGATGCCCAGAGGGCAGACAGGGGAGTGCCTAGGAATCAAAATGAAAGTGTACTCAACAACCCAGGAGGAAACCTGGAATAATATGGCATTTCATGATAACTAAATTGCAAGAGCCACTTTTAAGCCTATATGCCAATCAATATATATGAGGCCTGACTGATTTCAACTGGGTACAGCCCCATGGAAGCATTTGCACCATTTCCCTTTTTTTCCTTTCTATCTGCAGACATCTTTAAGATAAACAAGTTGGATGCCATTAGCTATGTCAACCTTCGGCTTGCTATTCCTATTCTTTGAAATCAGATAAAGCCCAGCCAACATACCAGCCATTGGTCTTGATATTAACATACAAACATGCCAACCACTTCCACTAGTATTTGTGGAAGGATGAGTAAGTTAGTGATATATTTCCCCAAGCTTCAGCTGGGTGTGTGTTTCATGTCATCATTACTCATAAAGTATAAGGGCCACTGATGTTGGGAAGGAAAGGCTTTTGTCATCTATGCATATGATACTCACAGATGCTTCCCCAAGCTTCAGCAGAGCATGGCTTTCATGTGGTCATGACCAAGGTCACACCCATTCATGAATGTTGACTTGACAGGAAAATATAGATTGTATATGGGAATTATATGTGTTTGTACACTTGCCAAATCCCTTTGAATTTGAGCTCAGGAATGCTCTAACATGTAACTCTTAGCATATTGACCATTGTACAAAAAGGTACTTCTGACTTGTAATTGTTTCTCTTTATTCATTTCAAGAGTTTTATGCATATTTGATCATTTATCTACTGAATTCAAAATTCAAAAGTTCCAAGAAGTATAAAGATGGATGAACAGTGGCAAGAAATTTAGAAACCACAAAAACATTCAGAAACCATAGAAAAAAGCTAACAGATCATTGTGGTGAGAATGAAGGCTCATGTTGATGAATTGGCAGAGATCCCAGTGAGAGAAAAGAGTTGTGCATGGGAAGAACAGTGACAGGGGACTCGTCCAACAGAAGGGCTGAAAGCTGTGATCCAGGCAGATAAACGTGCTCAGCTTAAGTGCTCCATGGTAGAGCACGGTATGGGGCAAGAAGTCAACGTGTCAGATAATTACCATCTCTCTGTGATTGGTTGAGTGATGGCCACCCTAATTCCAGAGTCCAGGATTCTAGAAGGGCTTGGTGATGACCCCCTTCCCCTCAGGGCCCTGGGCTGCTGGGGCCACAGGTCCTTTTATGATGGGAAGACAAAGTTCCCACTTTTAGAAGAGTGGGTTCTTGGGAGAGTGGGGTGGTGGGTGGTGGGAGGAGCTCAGGTCATTCTTGGCCCGTGTCTCACTGGTGATGGTGGGTAGGGTGGCAGGAAGGCCGTCGGAGGTTCCAGGGGAGTGTGTGGGCAGCCAGGCCAGCCTGTGGGACAGGCACTGGACAGGAGAATGTTGCCAGAATGTGAGGGAGTTTCAGAAACTCAAGACCATGGCTCCATGTAAGTGTGGGAAAGGGCTGAGCTGCTGTCTATAAGGACCGACGGTTCCCTTTAAATCAAGGGTCCAGGTCAGTCCCATCCCCCTTGGACCATGACTCCTTGGGGTTGAATTTCCAGGACTCTCCTCTTCCTCTGGAATCTTCCCAGGCTTTTCGCTGGCCTTTCACATTTCCACCACAAGGAAAAGTGTGGCTCAGGCGACCTGCTTGTCACCAGGAAGGAGTAAAGCCACACAGAGACGCGTTCTGTGGATCTACTCATGTTGGGTAGGAAAACTCACTCTACAAGGGGTTTCTGTCTCCCTCGATAGCATGCCTGTAGGACAGGGAGGGATTAAGAAGCCCAGGGCAGGGGTGAACCTAGAGTCCCTCTCCCAGGCTTTGGAATGCACGCCTCACCCATTTGTGTGGGTACCACCCAACTTCTCACCTTTCTGGAGTAGAGTGGTCCACACACCTACAGAACCCACTTCCTGAGGAAGCGCTCTGGGGGGGAGGGGGTGAGAGAGGTGAGGGCCAGGAAGGAGGGAAACACACCCGTCTGAGGTGTTTCTTCCTCAATCAGAAACCTGCCTTTTGAGGTGTCCTGCTGCTGAGAAAAATGAAAATCATAAAGATTTCAAAGATAAAGTGATACATCGTTAATGAAGCATAAATCTGCTTCCCCCCTGGATGGTCTCCTTGTCTATTTTTAACAAGTCACATAAGCAAATGGAGAAAGGAAGGCTTTGTTTTTTTGTACCATGGGCAGCCCACTGCCCCGGGGACTGGCTGCTGATTTTCCCTCTGTCTCTGCTGCTGTGACAGGGGTCCTGGCAGAACACCGCTTGGGAAATGGAAGGTCCTCTTCTACTCCTGGGGAAATGGGGTGCACAATCCAAGGCAGGACTCTGGACTCAGGAATCACCTCTTGTTTGGTGCCCTGGGCTGGTGGAGTGGAGCATCTACCCTGCGGGAAGCAGGCTTCACCCAGCACACAGGCCCTTGCACCCTCTGCCCATCAAGTCCCTGGCAGTGTGCAGATGTGGCAACAGATGGGGAGGGGACAGGCTTGGTCACCCTCCGCACTGGCAGCGTTTCTCCTTCCCTTTCCATAGGAAGCCGATGTGGAAAAAGAAGGCTGAGAAACAGCTTGGAGACCAGCAACCCTGCCCCTTCTCAGAGTCAAGGTCAGTGAGCATCTCTCCCTAAGGAGCTGGACGGTCCAGAGTGGAAAGCCTTCTGCTGTGGCTGGAATCACCAGGCTCTGATCCCCACCTGCTTGCACAGGTCCATCCCCCTGTCCAATTCCTATTCGCCCTGGGCTTCCCCTCCTTCCTATCCCTCCCCTGCCCTGTTTTCCCACACAGCACCCCATCCCACCTGACTCATTGGAGATTATTACAAGTGAGAAGGGCATTGTTCTTCAATGCCCTTCTGTGAGGTCTCCAACAGCACTGGAGTATAGGAGGTACTCAATATTTGTTTAATACAAATGTTCTAGTTTTATTTGTATGTTTTCCTGTGGGATTCAAACCAGAGGATTGATTGCCCACAAAGACTAGGAGACTTTGGTGGTCATGGGTGAGGCCACCATGGCTAGTGGGCCTTGAAGGTGAGGACATAAGGGTTTCCCTGTTAATTGTTATTTATTTATTTATTTTCTCACTCGAGGGTATTTATTCCATTGATTTTTGAGAGAGAGAGAAAGAGACATCAATGTGAGAAAGACACATTGATTGATTGCCTCCCACTAGAGCTTCAACCAGGGCTGGGCATCGAACCTGTAACCGATGTATATGTACTTGACCAGGACTCAAACCCACAACCCTTGGTCCTAGAGCCAACGCTGTAAGCACTGAGATACACCAGCCAGGGCTCCCTGTTAATTTTAAGGGGAGTTTGTGGCTGCTTTTCTGGCACGGCTGGGGGCGGGTTGTGCTCCTCTGTGTTCTGCACATCAGTGATCAGGGCAGTGGCCAATTTCTGAGCTGGTACCTCCATCCTCAGCAGGCAGGTTTCCGATTCCCGACCCAGTCCCCTTCCCTGATACACACCCAAGGTGCAAAAGTCCACTTCCTTTGGCAACTCTCGCTTCCAGGTTTCTTTCCAGGACCTAAAAATAACCGTTTCAGGCACTGTACGTGTGCCTGTCTTTGGTGAAATGCCTGTTGGATTGATGTCTTTAATGTGCATTGCGAAAACCATATGTGGTGATTCCAGAATATAAAACCGTGACCGGGGCCGTGCCAAAGGCTATTTTTAAACACTGTGTTCTGGTGGAGGGGTGAGCTGCCTGGCTGTGATTTCCTGCTGAATGCCGGCACTGGAGGATGCTGTGTGCGGGTTTGGGGTCAATGGTGTCACAGTGGAGAAGCTGGAGGCACTTGCCAGGAAGGAGGCAGGTGAGCAGGGATCCTGGAGTGAGGGGATCTGATCAGGGCCCCTGGGAAATGCTGCCAGGGCTGTGAGGGCACCAGGAGGTGACAAGGCTGCAGGACCAGCTCCCCACAGGCTGTGAGGCCTGGAGAGAGAGTTTTCATGAAGCATCCTGCTACAACACCCCCCCTGTCTCTCCTAATCTCCTTTCCTTCTTCCTCTGCCCAGGGGAGCCCTGGGTGTTGGTCCACACCTGGTACTCACTTTGGTCTGCCCCAAAGGACCCCTCTGACATGTCCAGTGAGCGAGGGGGCCTTGGAGTCTCCCAGAGTGTCTTGGGGGAGGGAAGAGCTAGCTCTCCTGGACCAAGGCCTGGAAATGGATACTGGGTGGGTCAGACCAATTGGCTCAATGTCCCTCCCCTGGGCCTCACAGCATTTACCACTGTCAGATATTCTGATAGATGTGTGTTTGTGGCTCCTATCAGAATGTAAGTCCCAGGAAGGCAAATATTTGTGGTCATTACTATAGTGTCAGCTCCTGCCATCCCTTGTGGCATACAGTAGGCACTCAATAAGTACTAGTATTTGTGGTGGAAGGAAGAGAGGCATGGAGGGAGGGAGATTTGCTGGTGACACCACCTACCCTGGAGAAAAACTTCTGCTGTGTCCCTTCACCATCACAGAGAAACGTGCAGCCAGCTGACTCTGGCTGCTCCCCATTAGGCTGTCCACCTTGGCCGTGAGCCTCCACCTGGCTCTCTGCAACCTCTGGATGGTGCCGCCAATCAAGGTTTCCTCTGAACAGTGAAACAAAGAACATTTTAGCTGAGGAAACATGACCTCAGAGAGTGCAAGAAGCAGGAGCAATTTGTGAGCTTTCAGACTGAGTAATAGGGGACCCTAAGGCTGCTTCAGGAGGAGGGCAGGGAGGGGGAGCCGTGTCCACTCCTGATATGCCCACACTAATAGGCCAGGGAAGGGCCCCAACGTGCTGCTGAGCCACCATAGTTCCACATTTTAGCAGCTCCACTCATTGTCTCCTAGCAGGAGAAGAGCAGCCATAAGGTCTGTACTGTTTGCTCAGCTCCTTAAGACATTGCCCTGGGCTGAGGACTCCCTGCACAGGGTGGGGAGGTGTTCATTGGCTATGTGGTAGCTCTTTGTGGGTTGAAGTAGACCAGAGAAAAATAACCTGGTTCCATCAAGAAAGCCTCAGAAGCTTTCCTGCAGTGTCCTTGCTCTGCTCAAGGCATCCCTTCCTAACTGACGGCACACTGGCCACGTCTCATGCATCCATTCAAAACCAAGTGTCCAAATGCTACTCCCTTAGGGGTTCTCTTTAGAACAAAGACAATTTTCTCCACTCCCAGACTCCCCCCCACCCTTTGTGAGCCGAGGCTCCTTTGGCAGCCAGGCCTCTGCACCCCAATGAAAATTGCTCTATTAATGTGTGTGCGTGTCCACGCCGTGCAGGGCACCTGCTTTTCTGGGACCACTGCCATCTGGAACCAGCGACTTCCTCATTGTGCGCCTCTTTCTGAACAAAGGCTAGGAGAGTTGGACCGAGCAGGCATCCTCTCCCACATCCTCCAGCTGCCTGGCAGGCCCGATTAAGATGTCCTGCTCCTGCTCAGCTGGCAGACTTGGCCACTGGGAGGGGGGCAAGTGTGGAGTTCCATCCAGCTTCCTGCTCAGCAGCCCCAGTCAGTCAGACACTCGGGCCAGGCACAGAGCATGTCCTGAAAGGTGTCCTGGTGGCTGTCCCCTCCTTGGTATGTCCTGTTGGTCTTGGGCTGGCTCCTCTCTGGGCAGCTCAGTGGTCGCAGTGTGTCCAGCTCCCACATGTCCCTACACTGCCTGGAGCAGAAGAGTCCCCTCTGGAGTCCTTGGGACCCAAAAGGAAGCTGGAAGACCAATCCCAGCAGCCAAGGTCATCTCCCATGTCTCCGTGGCCCACCCCCGCCTCGGTCCCTCCTGGACAGTGGCTGCGGGAGCAGAGGTGTTTCTGCAGATGGGGACGGGAACTAGATGCTGTGAGACCATCACCAGCGTTCACTTGGAGAAGACTGTTACTTATTACAGCACTTTTTTTACAGAAAAACACTATGAATAGGTAATGCGTTTAAAATAGAAAAGTAAAAATTTAAACAACCCACAAGGAACAGGAAGTTCAAACTTTAGATCTGACCTAGACCCCGTCTTTCCACGTGGGCTGGTTTAGGGATAGAAGAAATACCGACTTCCTTGCTGGGGGAGGAAATGAGGGTGGAGTGCGAGGCCATCCTAGAGTAACCTGCACCTGCTGGGAATCGGGTTGGGGTGCAGCTGCAGGCTGATGGGCGATGGTCCTAAAGCAAAGCTGTGAGCAGAACGCCCACCTGGAGCACCGGGGAGGGAAAGGTGAGCACATTTGTTTCATGTGGAAAACACTACACTTGGGGAAGCCTAACATTCCTAACAATAAACATTTAACAAACAGACTTTTCAATTCTGTTCAGCATCTTGCTTTTCTAGAATATGATCAAATATTTTCACCAAACAGTGATTTGTTTTAAAAATATCAAATTCTGTTAAGTTTGTATACTTTGTTTTTAGGAATAATTGTAAAAAGGTGCTATGTTTTCAATAAATCAAGATTAAATGTGAAGAAATTTTAATAAAATTAGAGAAAATAGGAGGATAATGCGACTGTATTATTCTCACTAAGAAATCATTGGATAGCAATTGGCATATGTGTAATTTTATATAGATACTAGAGGACCAATGCACGAAAATTCGTGCAAGAGTAGGCCTTCCTTCCCCCAGCTGCCGGCACCAGCTTCCCTCTGGCACCTGGGACCCGGGCTGCTTCACTCTGGCCCTGGCTTCGTCCGGAAGGACATCCAGAATGATGCCCGGAAGGACGTTCAGTCTAATTAGCATATTACCCTTTTATTATTATTGATAATACCTTTATATACTATATCATGGTGCATATATAAAAAATCATATATGGTAAAACATAGCCCAAAATGCCAATAAGTAGTAAGTTAAGCTCTATGTGGAGAAATATCACTAATACTTCAAATATATGTACATATATAAAAATATCATAAACCTAATCAAAAGAAAAATGATTGGATAAATATTTTTAGTACATATACCATACAAAACGTTAATATGGCAATTATACAAAGCAATCCCACAAACAGGTAAGAAAAAGGGATCATCGAGTAAAAACTTGGTCAAGGGAAAAACAGTTGATTCTTCACATAATATAATGATTTTTCAATAAAAAGGCTTCTCGGCCATAATAAGAGGCTCCATGGAAACACTTCAGACCTTTGTTGGTGATGTGGAGAGTCCCCATGAGAGCAGGGGCCCTGAATGTTGAGAAGACTTTCGAAGGAGTCGGAGGATGTACAAAGGGGACCTGGGCTGAGTTCCCTGTTCTGCCAGGAGCTGCGGTGTGAGAGAAAGATGTATAGCAATAAACCCACACGGGAATTAGGCGTTTATTGGGGAAGGTGGCTGAAGAGAAAGCAAGGGTATATTCTGAGTATAAGATCAGGAATAGAAGTCTGTGCTCTAGTTCTCTTGCCTACAGCAGTAACTGTCTCTTTTCCATTTTTCTTTTCGGAGCCTCAGCTACTGAAGCTCTGTGCCCACCTCGATGCACTCCCTCGCTCACTCAGAAATTGCCCTCATCAGCCTTCTCTCCACCATCGGCAGGCACTGTAGGGACAGGTGTAGTTATCCTTAGAAATGGTGTTGGGGGCTGTGCCATGCCCTGGAGACCAGCACACATATATATGGGATTGGATGGCTGGGGAACTGTGGCGGAGTCACCAGGGAGCCTCAGTGACTGTGCGACCCACTTGGCCGGTAGGACCACCCTGAGGTGGTGGATGGTACTTCTCTTACCCACACTGCTGTGCAGTGACTGCTCAGTTGACCCACCAGACAGATGCCAATGCATTAAGCCTGCAGAAGGATGTAGCTTAATTCCCAATGAACCGGCCATGACAGGATGACCTATGGCATCATGATTTTCTCACTCTCAGGCAATGGCACCGTCATCCTTCCAGCTACACAAGCCAGACTCAAAATTCCACCTTGGTACCACCCTCCTCTGGCCACATAGTTTATTGTTCAAACCAGGTCACTTTGGGTAAAAAGGAACGATTCATGATTATGCTGAACCAACAGGCAAACCAGGACCATCCCAGTAAATCCAGCCTTACAGTCACCCTACTCAGAGCCAACCCACCACCTGGGTCTGTGGTTTTTACCCTATAAATCTCTCACATCCATCCCTTTCCTCTTCCACCACCACCCTGGCCCCAGTACTATCATCTCTTCCCCAGGCTGAGGTCCACCTACACTCATAACAGTTTTCAGCCAAGTGATCTTCTCAGATGCAAATCTAATAATGGCAGGTCATACTTCTATTTTCAAGATTCCCCCAAGACTCCTCCTTGCACTTAGGGTAAAATTAGAAGAACCTGAAAGTTCTTAATGTCTGTTTCCTCCACAGGGATGCCTACCCAGGGAAACAGGGACCCTAACTGGTCACCATTTTACCTATGGCAGCTGCTACATGCTAGGTGCTCGATCAATATCAGAGAAATGAAGAAACAAATGAATGATTCCGATTTCCTGAGCCCACAGACCCTACTCAAATGGAAAAGGCTTCCTGATTACTAAGTACTAGTATAGATGGAACACTTGGTGATGAAAAATTCCCCGTTATCTGTAGCTCCAATTTGGATAATAGGAACTACCACATGCCTGCAATGCTTTGGTTCCACTCTTGCTGTCTTTCCTCTCCCCACCCCCAAATTTGCTGTTACTAGTAGTCATACAGCTCTGGGGGATTATTCAAATGGAAACAAAACAATAAACAACTCTTACTTTTTGTTTCATTCTTTAAAAAACAAATTCCAGATTCCAATGAAAAAAGGAAATATCTCTTCCAGAAATCTTTCTAAGGAGAGATTTGGCATGAAGCAGAGAAATTGCAAATTGCTGGTGTTGTTCCATTGTGACTTAATAAATGTTACACAGAAATAGTAGTGTTTTAACAGCTGGAAACAAATGCTGCCACTTCTTAACACAGGTGAACGATAGAAGGCATTATCACCAGATACCCGAAAAACCTTGAAAAGGGATAAAAACCACTTATCACTCCAAAGAACACATTTTAGTATTGGCAGCGTTTTCAGGATAGGGTTGAAAATGTGCTCCCCTGGTGAACCTGCTTGCCCGTGTTCTTAAATACCCAGTACATCCCCAGCACTTACGGTGGGGGGTGGAATTCAGCAGAAATGTGCATGCTTCTGGCCCCCAGGTAAAGCACGCTGTCATCAAAACTGTTGGCGGATATCGTAAATGCTTCTGATAGAAAAAGGTTTGGGGACTGTTTCTTAACACACTGTGCTCAGCTTTGCTGTGGAGAAAACCACCCACTCACTGGGGTGTTTCCCCTGCATGAGAACCTAAGCTTTTCCCGTCGAAAGCATGCGAGTTGCTCTGTACCTCCAGTGACAGCCTCAGCGAGGCAGGGACAGGGGCCCACAAACAGCACCGTGTGGAGTGAAGCCGAGCAGATGTCCATGACCCAGGTTCCAGTAATCTCTTGTTGATTCCTGTCAGATGTGGACGCCGGTAGACTAGGCAGCTCCTCCCGGATGGATATGATGAGCATGTTATGTTTCATCATCCAAAACACACCAAATGTAGTCTGAAAAAACCAACCTCACCCATGACAACAGGGGTGGCTGAATTGTGGCTCCTACAGATGTCAGGCAGGCCCTAATGCCCCTGACCTGTGAAGGTGACTTTATTTGGAAAAGAGGTCTTTTGAAATTTGATTAATTTAAGGATACTGATGGGGAGGTTAATCATGATTATCTGGGTGGGCCTTAAGTGGAATCCCAAAGGTCCTTAGAAGAGTGGGGCAGAGGGAGATTTTACTAGGTGAGCATGGGGACTTCACATAAGCATGAAAGTTCAGGAGAAAGCCGCGTGAGACCACAGATCAGAGACGGGAGTGATGTGGTCATAGGCCACGCTATGCGGGCAGCCCCTAGAAGCTGGAGGCAGAAGGAACAGATGTTCCCTTGACCTTTCAGGGGAGCACGGCCCTGCTGACTTGATTTTTATTCAGTGAAACGGATTTGTTCTTCAGACTTCCAGAACGGTGGGGAATGAATTTCTGTTGCGTTGAGCCACCAAATGTGTGGGTAATGTGTTCCAGCAGCCACAAGAAAGAAATACAACTGGCTTTCTCTGGCAGGGTTCTTCGGTCCCAGGAGAGGGAAAGTCCCTCTGGCTAACTCTACCCGGAAGGCACCTCTGAGGGCAGCCATTGGAGCTCTACGATTCAGCATGTTTACAGGGCGCGGCTGGGCTTCTGTGCAGAAGGTGCCATCGGTGTGCTGTAAGGAGTCCATCCCGGAGTGACCATGTTCCAGCAATGTGCTCTCCCCTGCAGGGGACCCATTTCACCTTTTGGAATATTGATTTTAAGCTGGTTATTAGGAAACAAGACTCAGAACAAGCCTTCGACTCTTCTTTCCTGCTATTCTAAGAGGTTCAGAGGGAAAGCCCACTCCAGGAATGAAACCTTAGGATGTGCACCCAGCAGCCTAAGTTAAATTGAGTTTGGTGGGTGGGAGGGCCTCACACACAGGCCTGTTAACTTGATTGCCCTCTGGGTCTCATTGCTTCTGGGTTGCCGAGCAAAAAATTTACCTGCCACGTGTGTTCAGCTCTTGTTCAAATCACCTACCGTCGCTGTAAATCACCTACTTCCTCTGAAATCTCAGAGCCCTACTTCCTATTTTGCCTTTGTCCAAAACAACATACATATCCAATTTTACCACACTGTATTTAGAACTTTCATGCTTTGTGAAGTCCCCATGTTCATCTATGAAAATTTGGATTCTCTCCTCTGAATCTCTCTGTAAATTTGATTATTAACTCAGCAAGAAGAACTTAGATGATGGGAGGGAAGTCATTATTTTTTTTTTAGTCCCCACAGTGCTTCTCAGACATGTTCCATGTACCAGGCACTGTGCAAAGACCTTGACACGCCTCACAGAAGGCTGGGGCAGCCTGGCTAAGCCACTCATGTAAGGTGGCACAGTTAGTGGCTGGAGAAATCCTAGGACTCCCATTCTTACTGCTTCAGGTCTTTTTCCATCGTGTCAACCTGCCTCCTTTTAGAAGTGCAAATAAGGTCTGTTCAACACTGAACTTTGACACAAAAAGGACAGTGAGCCAAGATTTCATGGAATTTTTCACAGCCCAGTTCCCCATATTAAGATGTCCCCTAACCATGGTGGATCACCTTAAGCTTAGAAGCTGTCAGCAATACATGAGTCACTCATTCAGTACCTCACCATGGGCTGACTGCCCTTTGGCAGGGTCAGAGCTTCCCCTCGCATCCTTGAGAGTGTCAGTGTTAGTGTCTCCTTCCACGGAGCTCTACAATTTAATCCTTTACCCCCACGGGCTTTCTAGTTTTTCTATCTCCTTCTTCTGTCAACAAACATAAAATATAGCGTGATAAAAAAGCTCACTTCTAAATGAAAGACTGATTTGGAGAGATAATATTCTGATGTATCAGCCTCAAACTTATTTCATCATAATTAGAACTTACAGCTGCCATCCCGGCCCCTCCCCCGTGCAAGTCAGCAGCCCGGGGCGCATGAATCACCCGCCAATGGTTTATGCCACAGTACCACTGCAAACTAAACAAATTCTTTCCACGTTAGCCTGAGGGTTAAAAAAAGAAGTTGTGCTCTAAAGAAGAGAGATATAATTTTGAAATGAGCACTAGAAAGAAAATGAAAAGGAAATGAGACCTCAGTCGACCATGTACTGATGGGCCTGAGAGACTTCCTTCCTCCGAGGCTTCTGATGTGACAGTTTCTAAGTAGGGGCTTTCCAAGGAAAGCAGGGTGCAGGCCAGCAGGCAGGGGGCACAGAACTCACCGGAATGTGCCAAGGACAGGCGTTTGGTGTAACAAAGCCTTGTCAAAAAGTGAGCTCTATGATCTGTGCTAAAATGCCCCCTAAAGGGTGACCAAGCCCCCTCCCACCCCTTCAGCCTTATAATATATGTAAGTGACCATTTACTGAGGCTTCATGCAGCTGCAAAGCCGAAACAAGAGGCACTGGTGGCCCAGAATGACTGCCATCTGACATTCTGCAGACTGAAGTGAAGGGAGGAGGAAGTGAGACGTGCCGCCTGGGGGGAGGTGGGGAAGGGGGAGAGTCAGTGGCATGGAGTCTACTGCTGTCCTGAGGGGTTCCTCTCTCCACCCAAACCTAGGCACCCTCTCAGCAAAATGAAAGCCCTGCCTAGCAGAACCGACCCTCCTTGAAAGGGGACATGGTAACTGTGGGCTCCATGCCTTGTCTCCAAGAGGTCTCTGTCTCCTCACATCCCCAAGGAGCTCTGCGCTCAGGCCCACCTGGTTCCTCACTGTCCCAGCTTGCTCCTCTCCTCCTCCTCGCTTTGTGCTCCTCCTCCTCCTCCTGCTCTTCTTCCCACACAGAACAGGCAGAGGCCAACTCTCCTCACTCCTGGTCTCCCAGGCTCTTACACTCAACGCTCGGTCCTGCACTGCAGACACGGCACACAGCAGCTTGCTTCGCAGTCTCTCCTGGGTCCTCTCTGAGCCACAGGCAATGCCTTTTAAATGCAGGGAGCAGTTTATCAAAAACAGTTTCCTTGTCAAGGTGCCAACATTTGCAGTGATAAAAACAGCAATTAGAAGTTGGGGAAAATTGCACCTCCGAATAGAAGGATCATGATGGATTGGCCTAAGGAATATTCACCCCCCACCCCAACCCCTAGAAACACACCTGTCCACCTGGGCCCTGAGAATGTGACCTTATTTGGAAACTAGGTCTTAGCAGGTGTAATTAGTTAGGATGAGGTCATCCTGGATTTAGGGTGGGATGACTGGTCTTAAAGGAAGACCATGTGAAGACACAGAGACACACAAAGAGAACACCATATGATCATGGAGACAGATTGGAGTGACGTGTCTACATGCCATGGGGCCCCTCGGACAGCGGCTGCCACCAGAAGCTGGAAGAGGCCTGGGATGGACTCTTCTTCGGAGCTTCAGGGAGGAATGAGCCTGCTGACACTTTGGTTGTGGATCCCCAGCCTCCAGAATGGTGAGAGAATAATTTCAGGAGCTTCATGACACCCAGGTGGCAGTCATCTGTGATGGCTGCCTCGGGACACACATGCATGGGGCCATCAGAGGCTCAGACCACATTCCACAGCACAGTGGACCTCTTCCTTTACCTCAGATCACAGCAGAGCCCACGACCACGGGCCGGGCCCACCGCAGTGCTCTTGTTCCTGAGCATCGGCAATGCCAGGCAGAAGGTAGCATCGTCTGCCCAAACTGCACGGCCCAGAGAATCTTCGTCTGAAATATGAGACAGCAAGCGTTTTCACTGCCGGGACCACAGGGTCTTAGAGATCCTTCTTCCTTAATTCCAACAATCTGGGGGTTGACAATTCTTCGCAGCAGAAAATTTAAGTGGTAACTTGAACGTTTCATCTTTCCAACATGAGGATGCCCTGGTCTGCGCCTGCTGAACTGAAGAGAGAAAACCCTACAGGGAACAGCGGTGGAACGGCTCCTTCAGGTGAGCTGCCACCTGCCTCCAGGCGCAGTCTTCTCTCAGAGATGCCTTTCAGTGGCTGCAGGGAAAGACCATCTCAGGCAGCTACTCAGTCAGGTTGTAGACCTGCCTCTGCACTAAGTGGGCACCATTTCTTTCTTTTTTTAAAAAAATCTAGTTCTTTTTTTATATATTTTTTTTATTGATTTCAGAGAGGAAGGAGAGGGAGAGAGAGAGAGAGATAGAAACATCAATGATGAGAAAGAATCATCAATTGGCTGCCTCCTGCACGCCCCCTATTGGGGATCGGGCCCACAACCCGGGCATGTGCCCTTGACTGGAATTGAACCTGGGACCCTTCAGTCCAAAGGCTGATGCTCTATCCACCGAGCCAAACCAGCTAGGGCTAAGTGGGCACTATTTCTATCTCACAAGTTTTCAACTACAAAAGGAACATTGGACAAAATACCTCCCAAACTCCCAGCTCTTACATCACGTGTAAAGGTTTGGGGTGGGGGAAGTTAGGTTCCAGAATCTATGCAGTCCGGGAACCACACAGAGGCTCTCACGGGCTTATGTTGCTGAGCCGTGGGAAGATGGGCTTGTCTCTGTTCCTGACAACAGGGCTATGCACGGCCTCTCCCAGGCCTTGTCCTGGCCTCTCTCATTTGTGGCACAAGGTGAATTAAGTGAATCCTAGTCTGTTAGTCAGTGCCCCCTCCCACCTGCAGCCCATCCTAACCTCTGGTTCCTGCTCAGGCATCTCTGCAGATACAGCCCGGAGCATACGGGCTGTGTGTGTGTGTGTGTGTGTGTGTGTGTGTGTGTGTGTGTGTGTGTGAAGTTGTCCCATTGGGCAGAGGAGAGGGTGGGGGGCTTAGTGAGGGTGAAATGCTTCCTTTCAAAAACCTGATTAGCTCCTCTGGAATCCAGCCTTCCCAAAGCTTCTCTGCTCAGTGCCTGCTAATCCTCCTCTGAGAACTGATATGAGGTGTTTTTTAGATGGATAAAAGGAGCTGTCCTTTCTATTTGCTTTTTTTTTTTTTTTTTTTTTTTTGGTTTGCAGCCTCAATGCAAGTTATTTTTTGCCCATTAAAACATACCATTGTTCCTCACAGTGGTTTTCTCATTTCAAAGGTGATTAATAATTGACTTTTCTTGGTCTGGGAAGGGAGAGCTTCTCCCCGCAGACAATAGGGTGTGTTCTGGAGATAAGCAAAGTTCCGCACGTTTCTTTCTCGTGCGTGTGTGTGTGTGTGTGTGTGTGTGTGTGTGTGTTTCAGCCGAAGCCTCCAAAGCAAACACAGCAGCTGCTGAAATCAACGGTGCGTTATTTCACAGGCGACAGCAGATAATGGCCACGGCCCGTTTTTCATCTTGACCGCCTAGGCTGAGTGGACGGGCCCAGAATGCTGGACCAAGTTTGTTGTTGTTGTTGTTTTAATCTTTTCAAGATTCCTTTGAGGCAAGTAGCAAGGTAAACATTTTTTCACTCTCAGCTCATGGAGGGAACCAGTGTAGTTGAAGAGGATTAGTGGGAAAGGGGCCCAGGGACACGGAAAGCATTGAAAGCCTGTTTCGCTTCAGTAAAAGGTCACATTAAAAGGTCACGAAGTCCCCTTGTCCTCTCCCTCCCAGGAACTAATTCGGGAGGTCTTTTCCTCTGAGTCATCAGCTCTGCCCTGTCCTGAGCCCCAGGTGACAGCTGAACACTTGACATGTGGCTGACGTGACTTCAGTGGTTCCGTGAGTATAAAGTTGATGCCAGGTTTGAAAGACTTAGTACCCAAAATATGTAAGATATCTAATTCATAATATTTTTGAATGGGATACAAAGACATAGTTGTCTTTGCTTTTTGTGCATTATCTTATATGGGGGCTAAATAATATTAATATTTTTTCTCCTACCTTGTAAGTTCTTCTGGCTGGGCTAATAATCAAATTAACATGAGACAGATTAACAGGATAAAATAAAAATTTTAATATGTGTGCATGGGGAATTCGCATAAGCATAAATATTCCAAAGACGGTGAGGCGACATCGGAATGTAAGACGTCTTGGGGCATAGGAGAAAAGGGGCAAGGACGAGGTATTAGATTTCAGAAGTGAAAATGGATGATTTATAGGTAGTCAAGGAGGAGCAGAACATATTTGGCAGGAAAATCCCCCTCGTGACTCAGAGACAATGGGACACGGGGGGTGGTGGGGTGGGTCCTGCTAACAGGCACCTGCCTGAAGCCCTCCTATTTACCACAGTGAATTCAAATCAGGCTAAGGCAGCATCCTCAGATCTTCCTGGGCAGGTTTTTCTGTCTGAATCCGTTGGGCAGGAAAAAGGGGGAAGAGTCAAAGGTTCTTTCTTAGCCTTGTTTCCTAATAAACAGTTTAAAATCAATATCTCAAAAAGTAGCTTCAGGGTGGCAAACCACCGGTGCCTTCACTAACTGGCAGATGCCCTGAAAGCAGATCTCCCCAAGTAGAGCAAGGAATGCAAGTCCCATGAGATCCCATATGAATCCCAGGGCGTCGGCATCAGGGTCCAGCTCCCCTGGGAGAAGCTGCAACAGAGCTCCCATGGGGATTTGAAGAGAGGAGAGCAAATAGAAGGCCCCTGGCCTAATACTGATGAACATCTCAGGCAACTGCTATGGTTCAGCAGACCAGCTGAGCGAGTGTGTTAGGACTTGAAAGCTGCCTGGGACACTGGAGGACCGAGTGGGAAAATGGGGCAACGCTTGGGCCCACAGTCCAACAACGGTAAGAGCTTCCTTGAATAGCTGGGTAATAGCAAGAGCGTGCAGGGGACTCAGTCTGGGACTGCTATGGTCTTTTCTTCTACAAACGTGTCTGTGCCCAGAGACCCCAGCTCCCTCCCTACCTGTGCATCCCAACTGGAGTTCCTACACACTCCCTTTAAAGCACCCTAAAATCAATAAAATAAGCATTTTAACAACAAAAAATGAAGAGGAAATCTTAGGTTTGGACTAAGGATCTGAAAGGTTAAAGTTGGTGATGTGCAGGCTAAATAGCCATTTCAGATGGTGATTAAAGAAAAATAGAATCTATTTAAGGAAAAGGGGATGGGAGAGGGGGATATCCAAAGAGAAGGGCTACACAGCACTGAGCCAAAGGGTATTGGGTCCATGAGGGCAGCAAAAATGTACTTAGGAAGGGCATCGAAGAAGCAACAGGAGAGCCTAGGCTGGACTGCGTTGGCTCACTGAGAAGTAGGGGGAAAAGGGGCCTTGGAGATAGGTTCTGGGAGTTGGCCACTGCCCATTGCTCCCCTGGTTGCAAGTCTCATGGGTTCCCTAGAGGTTAGGACAGTGACCAGCAAACTCATTAGTCAACAGAGCGGCAAACCCCGGCTCGCAAGCTGCAGTTTGCTGACCACTGGGTTAGGGGATATGGACCTGTGGGTGAATGGCGTGGGCGTGCTCCTTGGAGGGAGAGCACACACTGGGTCCTTTGTCCTGCGTGTATTTATCTCTTGCAGGTGGAAATCTTAGGGGCGGTCTCATGGGAGGGTCTCAATAGAATATTCATCAGCTTTCCAGGTGTGCTCTTTCAGGGTTGTGGTCTCCACTGATGGGTCAGAGCCAGGGCAAGGGGTCATTTGTCACTGTAGCTGGTCCTGAGGCAGCCATGGTGCCTCTTGTCTGGTTTTGCTGTTTTCCTGGGCCTGGAACTGAAATATAACTGAGGCCAGATGTTATCTTTAGGGAGGAAGGGTCAGGGAGTCTAAACTACCTGACCAGTGATATAAAAGATCAGGGGGGTCCAAACCACATGACCAGCGATATGCAGGGGAGGAAAGGTTACCTGGGGGTGAGGTTCTTGCTTTCCAAGTTTTGCTCCTTGCTAGGCACCTGGGGCTTTCTGCCCTGGTGAGTTTCTGTACCTGGCCCATCGTCCTTGCTCTACTCATGTCTAACAGGGTCATTTTGTTGGCTCAACATCTCAGCAACAATGGGTAGGTTGTGTACGGAAAGATAACCATCTCTGTTTCAGAATGAATCTTTAGCCGGAACCTCTGTGGGCCTGAATGACGGGGCTTGAAGGAGGGGGCCGTTTCAATCTCAAGCGCAGAGGGGTAGGTAGACAAGTCCAATCAAGCTTAGGTTAAGATGAATGATTTATAAGCCCCTGGAAGGGGCAGACATTTCAAATATCCCCAGAGAGGCCCTGATGGCCTAATTCGTTTCCCAGGATGAAGTAGCCCAATAGAGGGAGGGAGGCCTGAGGTAAAAGTCATGCACTTTGGGGTGGAAGAATAAAAAAGCATCTGATGAAATTCTTTCTTCATATCCTGATGTTTGCTTGTATTTTGAAAATAAAAATTAAAGACACACACACACTTGGTTTTACATTTGATAATTATTGTAATAGGTTGTTGGATAAAAATCACATTTCAGAGGTTTTATATTTTTACCTTTCTAATGCACAAATCCAGATTTTTTAAAATTTTATAGTTGGCTTTCTACCTCCCCAAGATCTGAATAGAATTGAAAGATAAAGACCACGTTGCTGTCTGACACATGTGCTTTTCTCTGACAAACATAAACACATTCGACCTCATCCCGCCTTTCCACCTGGTTCATTATGCTAATTAGCTTTGGGGCAGCATATCATGAATATGTAGGTATAGAAGGTCCCTGGAGTGATTCTTTAAAAAAATAAAAAATAAAATAAAATAAAATAAAATGTATATATATAATTGATTTCAACGAGGAAGGGAGAGAGAGAGAGAGAGAGAGTCATTTATTAGCTGCCTCCTGCATGCCCCACAGTGGAGTTCAAGCCCGCAAACCTGGGAATGTGCCCTGACCGGGAATCGAACCATGACCTCTGGGTTCATAGGTCACACTCAACCACTGAGCCAAGCCGACCGGGCCCTAGAGTGATTCTTGGCCTCTCAATTACATAGACTATCCTTTGGGTGTGAATAAAATAGCAAAGATACCTCCCCTGTGTGGGTTGTACTCAGGCTCTAGGTACTGCACACCCAGCTTTGCCACACTTTGGTGGCTGGCTAGTTGATCTGGGTGGCACTGTCTGCCAGATGTGACCTGGGGACCTTATGGCCTTCCGACTTCATCCTTGCTTCCCTCAACAAGTGTCCCCAAGTGGCAGTCCTGCAGGTGACCCAGCAGAACGCAGTCTCAGGGGTCCTCAGCCAACTGACTCTACCTTTCTTCCCTTCATGTCATTCAGCCAACTCTACTAATGGCCTAATCAGGGCACTGGTGATGGGCCAAATGGCACCAACTCCAGTGACCTGTTCACTCCCCATAGGTAACACCAAACCGTGGAGGCAGTGGAATCTAATTAGCCCTCAGGAGGTGACGGTGGTTCAATCCACAGCAAGGTGGCAGAGCCTTGGTTGTCCCTGCATTGAGTTATCCTGCTAAGATCCTGCAGGGAGGGTGGAGTTGAAATCCTTGAGTGGTTCATGCTATTCTCTTGAAATGCACTGTGTTCTGAAAACCTCTTGGAGAGCAGGTTCCTGTCTTGCACTGCTTTCCTTCATGCTCAATTGAGTGCCTTGGGTGACGCAGGTGTCTAGTTCATTCTTGGGACTTGACTAAAATCTCAGACCAGGAGCCCAGAAGAAAGACCTTGGGATACTTCTTCCTGGGAGCTCTGCTCCCAGTTAAACAGAGGCAGAGCAGAGCAGGGTGGGAACTGAGGACTAAAACTGATAAGTGATGCACTTTGGGGACAAAGGTGTCTGTGCCAAAAGAACAGGCTGGGAATTTTAACTAAGGGGTTAAAATTTCAAACCCCAAATCCAAGAATGTACAAACTTAAGAAAATTAGTTCAGTAAATCCGAATTCACAAGAAAATTATGTCAGGTTGAGGATGAATTTACCTATTGTGGTTCACAGAATTTGCCTGAGAACTGAGTCAGCCCCTTGGCTAGATGTCATTCAAACATTAAGTTACAGATTGAAGCTTGTTGGGTGATTATGAGATCAAGGCATATGGTCTTTAACATTCCTAAGGGGCATTTTAATTCCCTATAATGGATCAATTGCTCTTATTCCCCTTGAGGGATTTTTCTCCACCAACAGCCCCATCTGCACATCAGTTAGAATAGAATGCTCTCTCCTTTTGCAAAGCTGATGGCAAAACCTTACTATTACTTTTCCCTCAGGCTCAGTCAGCTATTGCTCATTTCAGTTTGTAAGTCAAAGAATGTGTGTGTGTACTGCCTTATTGATTTATAACTTATATATCATAAAATATTTGATATTTTATATATTCACAAGAATATAAGTCAACGGAATTTAGTACATTTATGAAGTTGGGCAATTATCATCACAATCCAGTTTCTGTTTCCAAACTCTCTAGATTTGTCATTTTTGGACATTTAAAGTGAATGGAATCATATAATCTGTAGTGTTTTTTTTTTGTATTCTTTCACTTAGCATAATGTTTTTGAGATTCATTCAAGTTATAGCATGTAGCATTCCTGCATATTGCTGAATAGTATTCCACTATATGAATTTACTACATTTTGTTGAAAAAGGTATGTTATTTTTCTCCCTCTCCCAACCCTTCAAATACCATGAAAAAGGTATGTTTTGAGTGATAAACTGTCTGGCACTGGAATAGATATGTTAGTAGTTCAGAGAAAGTTTGGTGACACCTCTGTAAGTTCTTCAAATTTAATTGGAGAGGCAAACTAAGACATAGGGAGTAATAAAAAATTTCTGTAATGTACAGTAACAGATGTTAACTGGACTTATTGTGGTGATCATTGTGCAATATGTACAAATATCAAATCATTAGATTGTACACCTGAAACTAACATAATGTTATATGTTAAGTATATCTCAATAAGACATGAAAAATACCTTGAAAAGAAAAGTAACATTAAAAAGTAGTGTTTAAGGAAAATAAAATGGCAGCTATGACAGAGGAATTTGAATTGAGAAAGCTTGAGGCATGAGTTGGAGGAGTCTAAACAGATTCTGATCAGAGCCTAAACCAGATTGACTAAGCCAAGCTAGGAGACCAGCATGGACTCCCCTTGGCCACTCTACCCTGGGCTCCTCAAGGTCCCACAACCCCAGACTCTCCCTCCCAAGTCTGCACTTGTTGCCGGAACCCCCTGGCTCTTAGCTGCACTGGCTCCTTCTTAGCCCTCAGTGTTCTCAGAAGCCCCTGAGTAAGCTGACCCAGTTCTTCCACCCTGTCATTCACTCTCTCGGCCCCCTATTTTTCTTCCAGACCACTTATCACATAGTGTAAGTCATAATTATCTTGTTTACTGCTTCTCTTTTCTACCTCAAAGTTCAGGGATCTGCCTTCTCATTCTTTATTTTATCTCTATGTTCAGGTTGGTGCCTAGCCTAACTCAAAAACTATTTATTCAACGCACCCAATTTGCTTATGAGACATTTCACAAGAAAAGTGGCTAGAACATGGAAAATGAAAAGGTTGGATTAATTGAAATTCTCAGGAAGCATGGTGTTTCATTGAAGTCAGGGTAGTCGGAGAAGGAGGAAGTTTCTGCCGGGAAGTGAGGGACTCTGTATGGATTCGTGGCATCTCCAACAGTGCAGAGTACAGCCACCAGAAATAGCCCAGTGGAAGAGGTCTTGTCCCCTTCCATGACCAGAGAGAAGACAGGCAGGATTGAGAAGTGCTGGCAGAAGCCACAACAGCAGGGGCACCTCACAGGGACAGGGAGTAGATGAGCTCCAAGTGAGCCACAAATGAGAAAGGCAAAGACCAACGTCTGGGAGAGGTCGTGCTCCTGCCCTGGTGTCAGGAACAGGGACAAGCCCCCTCCTGCTCCTCTGCAAGGTAAGTCTGCCAGAACCTCTGCATGGCTTCCAAACTGCATAGAAACTCTGGCTCCCCAACTGCCCCCACCCCAAACCTTTACAAATTATGTAAGCGCTAGAAGGAACTTACCTGACATTTTGTCCAATGTTCTTATTTTTGTAGATGAAAAATTGTGAGATAGAAATGGTACCTACTTAGTAGTAGAAGTGAATCTACAACCTGACTCTCTGATAGAAATGGTCACCTGATTAATGGCAGAGGTACATCCATAATCTGACTCCTTGACTTCTCAGTACAGTCTTCACTTCTCTTCCCCATGTTTCTTAAACTTTGAGTGAAAACAGCCATATTCGGAAAATACCAAACATCTGTCTGATGTCTGTTGGATTCATTCCTCCTGGATTTCCTAGCAATCCCTGGGGAGAGGAAATAATGAAAACAGAATGACATGCAATTATTTCAATATTGCAACCACGTTTTGAGAAATCCACTAAGCTGAGTGAAGAGCCTAAGTTGGTCCATAAGCTATAATTAGACATCACACATGAAAATCAGAACTTTTTCTGCATGATTGACACTGAATCCAAAGCTGACAGTAAGCTAAGATAACAGAAGAGCTAGTTATCTTGGTTTTAATAAGCCCCAGAGCCTGGCCTTCCAGTATTGGCTCCTTGGCAGAGTCAAAGAAATGCCCCATCTAAAAATATCCAAAACTGTTAGATAAAATATGACCAAGTTTATTTAAAAATCCGTAATTGATTTAACAAACAAGAAAGAGAGACCCTCGATGCTGGAAACAGAGGGAACCAAAACCCAGGGCAATATAGTGTGAATCATAGTTGCAGTCACCAAGGCTGGGAAGAGGGAGTCATCAGACCCAGAAATATACCTCACAGCTAGAGTCTTTGTTAGCACCCTAAGAAGACAGGAGCTGAGGTTTGGTAGAGAGTTGGAACTGAGACCTCTGCATAAAACTGAAGAGGACACAGAAAACTCTACCTACCAAGCGTGCCTCTGTCCAGGGCTCTAAAAAGGAAAAATGACCCATCTGCATATAGGTGTGGTGCAGAAATCCCTCAGTTTAGTTTGAAACATATAAATTGGTCCATAGCAATCAAAGATCTTGAGATAATAGAATTCTCTAAAAAGACCAAACTATTAGTGTGTTCAAGACTATGAAAGTACTTCTTAAGAAAAAATAGAAAATGGTAGGAAGAATAATGAATAATAAAAACAGAACAAACAGACTGATAAAAGAAATAAAGAGGGATAAATAATAAGGGATAATTTGACTAAAGGTAATATGAAAAATAGATTCAGTTAAGCTCTCTAGTCTTTTTTTTTAAAAATATATTTTATTGATGTTTTACAGAGAGGAAGGAATAGGGATAGAGAGAGTTAGAAACATCAATGAGAGAGAAACATGGATCAGCTGCCTCCTGCACACTCCCCACTGGGGATGTGCCTGCAACCAAGGTACATGCCCTTGACCAGAATTGAACCTGGGACCCTTCAGTCCGCAGGCTGACGCTCTATCCACTGAGCCAAACCAGTTAGGGCAAAGCTCTTTAGTCTTAATTTGTGACTAAATATGCCTTTGGTCTTTCAGTTTTATAAAAAGTTTCATTAAAAAATCATTCAAATGTGTAACATTGTACTGGGCTGAATAATGTTCTCCCCAAATTCATGTATATCTGGAAACTCTGAATGGGACCTTAATTGGAAATAGGGTCTCTGCAAATGTAATTAGCGAAGATGGGTCATATAGATGAAGGTGGGCCCTCATCTAATGACTGGTATCCTTATAAGAAGGTCACGTGAAGACACAGAGAAATAGAGACACAGAGAATCAGGGAAGAAGGCCATGCAAATACAGGGACAGAGGTTGGAGTGATGCAGCTACAAGTAGAAATAGCCACCAGGAGCCAGGACAGGCGTGGGCAAACTACGGCCCGCGGGCCGGATCCGGCCCCTTCGGCTGTTCTATCCGGCCCGCGGAGCTGAAAGAGCGGAGGGTTCTCTTGCTCTCCCCTCCGCTCCTTCACCAGCAGCAGTGTTAACATGGCAACATCGGGAAATACGGCCGCAGCTCCTTCTTCTGAGTCCGCCCATTCAGTAGAAGGAACAACCTCTCAATCTTCCAGAGGCTCCTTGTAATGCCCACGGATGCGTCTTCCGACATCACCCTGGGAATGCGTAGACACGTTATCGTGGTGATGTAGGGAGACACGCCCCTGGAGAGCACAGTATCAGAGCCTTTCTGAGGTAAGATTAAGAGCTCTACTCAAACACAATTTTTTCCTGTTCCTACATTCTGTACATCACAATGACTTGTTAATAAAACAACAAAGACTTTCAGCTTTTAGGGCTTGTATCCACTGCAGTTTTTTTTCCCACTGCGGACGTGCGCAGCAGGGAAAAAGACACACAGAGGACATGTTACACTAGCCATGCTGTGGCTGCATTTTTTTGCTGATACGGATGCGGTATCAGTAACGCTACCGTGGCCACTAACCGCATGTGTTAGCGGCAAAACAAATGCATTTTGCGCTGCGTTTGCTTCTCCCCCTTGCGCCTGTAAAAATGCGTGCTACAGGGCATTTGTGTTAACATGCACCACTGCACATTAGCATCAACGCAAACATGATGGAAACCTGTGTACCCTGCATTAACCCTAGCTGCGCTGCTTTGCAGTACTGCACCACACTGCAACGGCAGCACGGCTAGTGTGAACGAACCCTAATTCAGTGGGTTGAACAAAAAGATTGTATAGAAATGTGATGAACTAAAGATTTTATTACAAAATCGCTTAATTTCAGGGTTTCAGAAGTAATTGGACAAATGAAAAACTGAAAATCAAGTGTTCATATCTAATACTTGGATGAAACCCTTTCCTGGTAATGACAGCCTGAAGTCTTGTACTTATGGACATCACCAGATGCTGGGTTTTCTCCTTTGTAATGTCTGCCAGGCTGTCACAGTAGGGGTATATATATAAATATCCTGCCATTTCCAGCTTTTCATAAGAAAAACTATTGCAATGGGCATTTAAAAGTGGCACTTGGTTGTTTTTATAGAGTCCAGTGCATGCAATCTGACATTGATAATGGGCTCTTTCACACTATGTGCACTGCAGCTGTTTTTTGCCAGTAATGGAAGTGCTAGTGGTAACTACTGGTTACCCATGTTTTGCACTGCCCTAGCACCTCCCATAGAAGTGTGTCTGGAAGACACAGCAATGTGCAGCTATGTGTGTTACCATAAACAAGGGCCTGTGTGAAAGATACACAGGTTTCCTATGGAGGAAAGGGGTTGTTCTCTATGGTCAGGGTGTGCCTCTGTCCCATGTCTGAACTTTTTCAGATGATTTTGTTATATATATATATATTTTTAGAAGACCAACAATGTTATAGTAGAGCAAATTTAATCACTTGTTTTTATACTTTACTGTCTTATTTTAGTAAAGAATTTAATAAGAGAATGGTACTGTTGGTTTTAGCCCAATATTAAACATGAGTGGACCAAAGAAAAGGAAAGTGGACAGTGAATGCCAAGTGTTTAAGAGGGAGTGGACAACAAAATATTTTTTCACCGAAGTCCGATCAATGCCAGTATGTCTGATATGCCAGGAAACACTTGCAGTCTTCAAAGAGTACAATCTCAGCCGTCACTTTGCCACAAAGCATGGCAACTATGCTAGCAAGCAGTCACCTCAAGAATGGGAGGCTACTGCACAGAGGTTGATGGCTAAATTACAGGCTCAGCAAAATGTCTTTCACAGACAAACTGCAATTCAAGAGACAACTACCAAAGCAAGTTTTATGCTATCATTCAAATTAGCAAAAGCTAGCAAACCTCTCTCTGAAGGCGAGTTTTTGAAAGAATGTATGATAGAGACAGCAGGTCTCTTGTGTCCAGAGAGGAAAGCAAGTTTGAAAAACTCAGCTTATCGCGCAGGACAGTGACTCATCGAGTGGAACTGATTGATGAAGACTTGGTCAGCAAGTTAAATAGTAAGGCAGAGTTCTTTAAGTTTTATTCACTAGCATTGGATGAAAGTAATGACGTAAAGGACACTGCTCAGCTCTTAATTTTTATCCGAGGGATTAGTGACAATTTTGAAATTACGGAGGAGTTTTTAGCCATGGAGCCACTGAAAGGAAAAACACGGGGAGAGGACTTGTATGACCGGGTGTCTACTGTCATCGAGAAAATGAAGCTACCATGGAGTAAACTTGCTAATGTCACGACAGATGGATCTCCAAATTTAACTGGAAAAAATGTTGGACTGCTAAAAAGAATTCAGGATAAAGTGAAAGAGGAGAACACTAACCAAGATGTTATTTTTCTTCACTGTATTATTCACCAGGAATCATTGTGCAAGTCTATATTACAACTTAATCATGTTGTTAATCCAGTTGTAAAGCTTGTTAATTTCATTCGAGCAAAGGGACTTCAGCACCGTCAGTTTATTAAGTTTTTGGAGGAAACTGATGCGGATCACCACGACTTACTTTATCACTCTCGTGTCTGCTGGTTGAGTTTGGGCAAAGTTTTCCAACGAGTGTGGGAGCTCAAAGAAGAGATTGGTGCACTTTTGAAATTAAAGGGGAAATCTGATGAATTTACTGAGCTGAGTGACAAGAACTGGCTGTGTGACTTTGCATTTGCTGTAGATATATTTTCACATTTGAATGAGCTAAATGTGAAGCTACCGGGAAAAGATCAGTATGTACATGACATGTACACTAATGTGAAAGCCTTTAAATCGAAGCTGATTTTCTTTTCCAGACAAATTTCAGACAAAGTCTTCACTCATTTTGTCACACTAGCCACACATAAGGAGACCATCCAAAACTTGAAGAAATACAGCAAATCACTGGATGACCTGCATGCAGAATTCTGTCGTCGGTTTTCTGATGTTGAAAAAATTGACCAGTCACTTCAACTGGTGGCCTGTCCTTTGTCACAAAACCCTGAAACAGCACCAGAAGCGGTGCAACTGGAACTCATCGATCTTCACTCTGACTTTGTCCTAAAGGAGAAATTCATCTCTCTTGAACTAAGAGACTTTTATGCTTCACTTAATGAAGCCACTTTTCCAAACATCCGGAGGATGGCACAGAAGATACTGGTGCTGTTTGGGTCAACCTATGTTTGTGAGCAGACATTTAGGGTCATGAACATCAACAAAGCCCCTCACAGATCCAGCTTAACTGACGAACACCTCAGATCTATCCTGAAAATAGCCACAACAAAACTAACTCCAGACTTTGATGCATTAGCTAAAAAAGGAGGCCAACAACACTGTTCCCACTGAAGTTGATGTTTTAAAGACCAAAAACCTTTCAACCCAGTCTACATTGCCATCTACATCTACGTCCCGGGCATAATTTGGAAGTTGCACTAAAGAAAATGTTTAATTTACTGTTTACACATTTTGTTCTTTTCTATTTGTTTTAGTTTTAAATTATTTTATTATATTTAAATTTAATTTGAAAGGCTTTTGTACCTTTCCTTTGTTAGGCAATTTTATTTTGCCTTTGCCATATTCAATATAAGGTATGTTATTGTGCTATGATTCCTCCATTTTTTGAAGTTTCAAATTATAATAATTAGTGTTTACATTCTTCTTGTTAAAACGTTTGAAATGAATAAAACTATTGAAATAAAAAAAAAAGACAGTACCCTTTTATGTAATGATGTTTACTTTGAATTTATATTAGTTCACACAAACACTCCATCCATGCTTTTGTTCCGGCCCTCCAGTCCAGTTTAAGAACCCATTGTGGCCCTCGAGTCAAAAAGTTTGCCCACCCCTGAGCTAGGAAGAGGTGAGGAAGGTTCTTCTCTGGAAGCTTCAGAGAGAGCTCAGCCGTGCTGACATCTCAACTTCAGGCTTCTGGCCTCCAGAACTGTGAGAAGATATTTCTGTTGTTTTAAGCCACCCAGATTTTATGTTGGCAACTCTAGAATACTAATACAAACATATTTAAATGAGAATTCAGAAGGAGGGAACAGAAAGGTTAGAGGAAATGCAATGTTTGAAGAGCTTATGATGGAAGATTTTCCAGATTAGATGAAAGACAAGAATCCTCAAATTTCAGGTTGCCAAATTTAACAAAGAAATTACCAGATTCCTGATTAAATTGGAATTTTAGAACAGCAATACATATTTAGAACAGCAATATATATTTAGTAGAATCATGTCTCATGCAATATTTTGGTCATACTGACCTGAAACTCAAATTTAACTGAGCTTCCTGTATTTTATCTGGCAACTCTATTTTAATTGGAAATTCACTGAATATCTTGAACAAAATAAATAAAAATCAATTTTTGTGTAAATGAAGCACAGTGAAACTGCTGAGCACCCATAACAAGAAGAAAAATCTTAGAAAGAGTAATAACGTAGTCCAAACAACAGGATGACAGCAGATTTCTCTTTAGCTACAATAGAAGCCAAAAATAATGGAATTAGATATTCAAAGGGCTAAGAAAGAACTGCCAACTTCAATAAATTAAGATAAATTATCACTTAAGAGTGAGGACAAAAATAAATATTATGACAAATGGAGAATATTTCCCACTCACAGACCTTCACTTGAAGGATGATTAATTGATGCACTAAGAAGTAATGGTGAGTGGCTGAGCAAGTGGTTACATTTACATATTGAGCAAGCCCTTAGGATGAGCCCCTCCCCCGCAATGATCTCAGCTCCTTGATATTCATGACCATGTACAATCTCCTTCCTTTGAGCCTGGGCTGGACCTGGTGACTTAGCTTCTAATAAGTATAATGCAGTAGCAGTAATGAAATGTCACTTCCAAGGTTAGGTTATAAAAAGACTTTGGCTCCTATCTTGGCTGCTCTCTTTCTCAATCTCTCTCTGATCACTCATTCTGGGGGAAGCAAGCTGCCACTTGTGAGTAGCCTGACAAAGAAACCCACATGCTATGGGTGGGGAGGAACTGGGCCCTCACTCCAACAGCCCAGGAGGAACTGAAAGTCTGCCAAGCCAGGAGCGTGAGCTTAGATCAATGCTCCTGTTGAGCCTTCTGATGACGGCTACCATAGCTGACACCTTGATGGCAACCTTCTGGGGGACCGTGAGCTAAGCTGCTCCTGGATTCCTGACCTACAGAGACTGTGAGATAATGACTATTTGTTATTTTAAGTTGCTACATTTGGAGATCATTTGTCATAAAGCAATAAATGACTAAAACTGGGTATTATCTGTACATAATCATAGCAATAGCCAGGGCTAATTGTGGAGCAACAGAAATAAGGTGTTGCTAAAAAACTACGTAATACTATGTGGAAGATGCTCATAAGTGCCTGGAGTTAGTGTGTTCCAAAGTCCTTGTGTATTCATGAGGGTAGAGACACTGATTCAGCTTACAATTTGTTAAGGAGGAATGTATATTTAAACTTTCAGCAAAACCAGGGAAGAAATAAAAATATTAATTGCAAATGAGTGGGAAGGAGGAAAAAGAAACTAAAGAAAACCATCAATTCAAGAGAAAGCTGAAAGGGAGAAAAGTAGCAGCAAAGAAACAACCTGGTGAATAAAAAGCACAAATAAGTCATTAGAAACTAATACAAATAAATCCGTATTCACAATAAACATGAACAAAGAGAACTCAGTCGTTGAAAGTCATTAAGCTCCAGAGATCAAAGCAATCTCAGTGCTTGTTGCTTCCCCCTTACAGCATTCAGAGGAACTTCTACAATACCGTCCGTGTGCTCATGAACTCTATTGTTTTGAGGAGAGCTTGGGCTGGAAGGAATCAGATCAGGCACAATCACCTGTACTACAGCCCACCTGAGCTTGGAGGAGTGGAGAATGATCAAGTATGAAGACAAGTACTGGATTTGAAACTTTCTAGCTTTGTAACCTCGGGCCCGCATCTTAGTTTCCCATTCGTAAAGATGATGGGAATTCTTGCCTTCACCTCTTCACTTGAAATTTGTGACATTCATAAAGTTTTATACAAAACACCAGTTATACAGTCGAACCTGCAATCTAGTTCATTTCCAGGAGCTAAAAATTAAACTCCGATATTTTTCAGTCTCCATTTTAGCAGTTAAATACCACCCCGGCCACATCAAGCTCCCTTAGAGCCAGTTCTAAGTCAGATGCCACTTTTATCTCTTTGTGTCACAAATCTACAGGAATGTGCAATACAAGTCTCTGGTTTGCTGATCTTGGGTCACCGACTTATTTGTCACTTGCTAATCCATCCACAGAGCATGCTAAACCCACAAGCTCCCTAGGGGGTAAGTGTGGTAAGTGTGAGAAGCCCTCATTCACCCTCTGAGCACACAGGCCACTTCTCTGCAGAGCATGTCCTGCCTGGGGGTTTCGGGGGGGGTGGGGGAGTGAGGAGATTCTCTCTCAAATCCCGGTGTCTGTGTTTCAGATTGTGCAAAAGATCATCAAAGCCACTGGGAACTTGATTAACTTGTTTATCCACAGCGGGAGCCTGGGTACATCCCAAATTCTCTTAAACTTTTTTCTTCCCTTGAATTGGCCAAGTTCCTCTGAGAGTTCACCACGATGAACACGTTGGACAGCTTTTCGCGCCACACAGCCCGAAACGACCTCCGTGTTTTATTATAAATAACCCAGCCCTGCCTTCTGAATTGCATCCGTGAACAGTCAGCCAGTGCCTGTCCAGGCAGAGGGAACCTTTTTATAGCTGGATTGGCCTTTCTAGAAGGAATTGAGGGAGGTGAATCTCAAAAAGTTCAGCTTTTGAGTTAGGTTAGGTAGCTCAAAATTCAGATTCTATCTTAAGCTTATGCAAATCTTCTAAATTGGTAACATTGGCTGGAACTACCACCAAAACCTTATGTAAGGAATGAATGGTCCAGGGCCCCTTTAGTTACTAAATGTGAAAGAAAAAAAACTTAGCAAATTCCACTTTAAAAATGCTCACTCTTATGTTCCTGCAAGTTTAAATGAGTCGTCATAAGCATGCTCCAGTGGCCACTGCAAGTACTGTGAACTTGCCACTTAGAAATATCTCCTAGAACCACCATATATAAGAAAACACACACACACACACACACACACACACACACACACACACACGTGCGCGCACACGCCCCTCCTTTTCCTTTGCTTTTAATCAAATTTGCAACTTGTTTAGGAAGCCCAAATTTCTACCAGATTTTGAAGGAAATTCTTCCTTTCAGACTGAGAACTTAGGATTTGAACATTTTCTTTTTTAAAATTTAATTCAATTAGAGGCATAATCTTTAATGGTGATTTTAAATTTATATTAGCAGAAACATAACTCCCTTAGTTCATAAATGGGTATTAGAGCTGAGAGTCAAGAGTTGAGTTCCCTTACAGTGCTCCTCTGGAACTTAGAAATCAACTTTTCCTATTTTAGAATTGAACTTGAATATCATCACTGATGGATCAAGGCAGAAACATAATCACCTTGAAGGCCAAACCAGTAAGAGGTTAATATTTCTAAGAAAGGTGTCCACTGGTAGGGCAGCTTGCTCAGTCAGATTGCTCGCCCCCTAAAACACCACAGTAGGGAATTCATTGATCAGGCTGATACGAGTTTCCAATCCACTTGACAGGTGCAGTTTGTCTTACAAACCAGTCCATTGGTACCATGGTGTTGATCAGTCCTGGGTCCTGACGAGACAGTGTCCCTGACCCTGCAGGGCCACAAGGCCGATTCTTGGCCCCAGTTAAGAAGACATGCTGCAGACAGTCCCCCAATTCCACAGGCATCTTCCTAGGTATGCCCCTGGCCAGCCAGCTCATGATCCCACCTCCTCTCCGAAGTTGATGAATAGAACATGTGTACTTTTTTTCAGTCATTCATCTTGACCACTTTGGACTGAATGAACTGTGTCCCCCAAACTCATATGCTGGAGCCCTACCCCCCAAGGTGATGGTATTTGGAGATGGGACATTTGTGAAGTGATTAGGTTTACATAAGGTCATGAATATGGGGCACTCATAATGAGATCAGCGGCCTTATAGGAATAGACACCAAAGAGCTTGTAGTCTCTTCCTCTCCACCATATGAGGCACAGTGAGAAGGCAAAGAAGAGTTTTTACCAGAATCCAACCATGCTGGCATCCTGATCTTGGACTTCCAACCTCCAGAACTGTGAGAAATAAATTTCTGTTGTTTAAGTCCCCTAATCTATGGCATTTTGTTATGGTAGCATGTGCTAACTAGGACAGACTGTGATAGCATAGGGCCAGTGGAGGCTCTAACGTTGCCTAAATTGGTGTGGCCTCACAGCAAGACCCTCACCCACAGCCCTGGGGCACAACCTTTCTTATGCCTGTGTCCTTTACTCAGATCGTGGAGCCTGCTTCTCCTGCTTTGGGTAGCCTCTTCCCTCGGACAACCTTCCAGACTTCCACCACTGGCCCCTACTCTAGCTTATACCTACGAAGAGCTGCCCTTTCCAACTGGGCCATCTGGTATACCCATGAAACCACTGCCTGATTCTACCCAACTTCCCAACCTGAGAACACTGCACAGGTTATCACCTGGATGCTTAAAGTGGGGGCACGAAAACTTTATTGACAGGTCACCTCAAGATCCTGCTCTAGGCCAAAGACTCAGAGAAGATTAAAGGGTGAAATGAAAAACAGGCTTTAAGAAAGGGACAGAGTGAATAATGCCACAGATAAAACAGATGCATGACAGGAGATGAGGATGCCAGCCAGCTAGGGCCTTGGATTGTTGGTTTCTTCTGGCAGCAACTCCAATAGCCCCTCCTGCTGAGAGTTTTCTGGGTACCCAAGTCTAACCCTGCCATCCTCCGAGCTCCTTCCACACCTGCCTATTTTCAGAAGCTGTGTACATGACATTGTCTTGTAATTCATTTGGTTTTATGTCTGTAGCCTCCTCCAGGCCATCAGGGCTCTGGGGCCTGTGCCGGCTTATCCTTCTATCTCAGATACCATGTGTCATGTCCAGAATGCAGTGATTGTGCACTCAAATTCTATTCAATGGAATGGAACCCGTTTCCAAGCATGGCATCCAGTGAGCATCGTCTGTTTCTTCCTTTAGACGCTCTCCCACCCCATTCTCCATAGGACATTTTCCTCAACTGTCTCAGACTCCCCCTCCTCCTGGAAGGAGCTCAGGGAGGGGCAGTCAGACATTTTCAGTTTTGTCAGCATTGTACAGCCAGGGGGCCGGTGTACCACCCAGGTGTCTTCCTGAGAAGGTGCTCTCAGGCTGTAATGTTTACCTTCCTTCAGTTTTAGCATGCAGGTAAAGTGATTTTCATTTGGACTGGATTTCCAAGGTGTTCTCCTCAAAACCTTCACTTTCCAGGTCCCCAAACCGTTGGGCCAACACGTGTTCCCCTTTGCCACTGTACTCTAGGAAAAGTTCTTAGTCAGTGTTATTAGAACCCGCTCCTTGGTGAGAAGCACCGCTTTCTCTTTCCCCTTCTCCTCATCACTGCTGCTCTCCAAACGCTGGCCTGTGTCCAGGTGGGAGCCATTCCTCCACCCGGGAGGTTTGTGTCTTATGTGTGTTTTTTATCGTGCAGCTGAAGACTGATGGTATCAGGGCAGTGATAGCATGAACAGGTGAAAGTGAGTCGCCGAACTCATCAAACCAGAACCAGGCAAACACAGCCCTCGGGGGAGGATCATGAGCAGCTGTCCTGGGCCGGCGCCTGCTCCAGGGGTCTTCGAAGGTGCCACCTGAAAAGGAGAGATAGAGAGTGACATGAACTGTGTGTGTCCCACACTTGCAGGACAGTGGGTTCCCGAGGCTGGCCAGGACACCCTTCCCTTTCTGCCCCATCGACGAGGACCCACCACAGTCCTGGGTGTCCCCACTGAGTCATGAGGGAAACTGAGAGTGACAGGGCCGTAGCTTCCTTGAGGACCAGAGTGGTACCTTCCAAAGATCCCTGATGAGCCTCACAGGGAACCCTTGAAACTGCTCCAACCCAGACCGATTACAGGACCTGTCAATCTGCAGGTTTCAGAAGCATCTGGCCATCCCTTTAAGCAGGAAAGTTTAGGGGCACAGAGATGGAGCAGTTCCACACCAACATTTCCATGTTTGCAGCTACCTGACTTGCATAAAGCACCTCTTTATTCCATGCAAAGTGGACCAGAGACCATGGTCTGAAGTCAGGCCCCAATTCCCAGCTGTTGCCAGCATAAGCCTGACCTGAGTGCACTAGTCTGGCTGGAGGAACGGGTGGCATGTCCTCCTGCGGGAAATAACCACTCTTGATGTCTGTGCTCCCCAGGAGCTGAGGGAACCCCAACTCTGCCATGGCCCCCTTGGTCCCCTGGCTTCCTGCCCTTCTGTGGTGGGAGATTTGGTTCTGCTTCCTCTCACCCCTTCCTCCTATGGATTCGCTCCACTGCCAGCACGGCTGTTTGGAGGCCAACACTGAAAATGAATGCACGTCCTGCACTAGGTCACCACGAGGTGCAGCAGCAACCCCTGACCTCCAGCCGCTGCAGGAGAGACAGGCACAGGGCCACAGGTTATGACTCCAAGCGATGGTCTCTGTGGTTAGCAGAATGAGACAAAGCCAAGTGTGCATAGAAACTAGTGATGCTGTTGGCAATGTGCAGACGCAGGGGCTGATGGTGAAGCTCTTTGGGGGACATAGTCACTAATATCCTTTCATGATTCTGAACTTCATCTGATTGCAGTGAAATGCAATAAGGGCAAACTCTTTGCCAAGCTGTGAGGAAAGCATGGAGGATACAAAGGCAAAAGAGACTTTGTCACAGAGGGGCCGCAGACCAGAGGGAAGAGAGACACAGGCAGAGAATCTGGTGAGAGGTGGTCCAGGACCCAGTGGGCTCCCTGAGGGGGCTGCACTGAGGCTCTCTGTCTTGGCTCCTCCCATACAAAGGCGTGGCTTCAGGAAAGACGACCTCAGCCTTGGAGCTGATTCCTGTGCCCAAAGTAGATGTTGAAGAAACTCATATTAAATATGGAATTTACCTGAGACAGTTCACAATGACTTGGGAGAGAATATGCATCTTTTAATGTGAATTTTCGACTCTAGATTCTAAGTGTCCTCAGACTTACTGGCACATAGATTCTGCAAGTTGTGCTCAAAACAGATTAGCTGCAGACATGAGGCTCTGAAGGTAGGCTGTAGTAAAGTAATGATAGGGAACAGTTAAAACCGGTCGGTCGGCTCATAAATGTTTTACTTGCTCAGCTCAGCAAGCTGCGGGTAGACACTTGCCCGAAGAAGTAAGTATTGATTGCATTCTAGTCTGGAAGCAGGACACATAACTGGTGGTCTAAAGATTGAGGAATGCTGTACTACACTCGACAATAGAAATGACTCAGGTCACAAAATCAGAGGGTACGCTCCTTTTATTTCAAAGTCTGAGGGTAAGCAGGGTTGCCATATAAGCCAGTTAGCATCCAAGGTTGTGTGGACAGATTTGGCACAAGTCGGAGAGTCTGACAGGTGGGTCTCCATGACTATATAGGAGCACAGAACCGTGGAGATGGAGGCTTCCTTGGGCTACTCCAGTCCACCTTCATTCTAAGATGTGCACCATCCTCTAATACCCAACTAATGATCATCCACAGGTGAACGAGTTCATTTTTGAATGTTTATTTGTGCACAGGACAACAGAATGCAAGTTCTGAACAACTCAGCTCAGGACGAGATGCCTCAGTCTAAGGACCTTGTCACACCCCTCCCCTGAGATAACCAGCTCACAGGAAAGTCATTGCTGTGAGGGTCATAGTGACTCAGCCTGCGAAAACCAGTGGTCCCTCGTAGGATATAAATCCAGGAGACTTCAGGACAAACAATTAAGTCATGAGTCTGGAGGAAAATGTCCCATCTTTTAGGTCTTCTTTCGGTTTGGGTTTCACAATATTATAGGTTTGAGGAGGAAACCTGGGGTGGAGTCCACACCGCACCTGATGGTCTGAGCTTTGCCAGGCTGCTGGGCGCTTGGTGGGGAGGAATCTCTCCTGGAGTAGTAGGTGCATTGACACGCACAGGGAATTGGACCAAACAAGGCCAAGTGTGGCCAGGTATGGGCTACCTGTGCCTCCTAGGTAATCTGGGGCCTGAGTCTCAGCCGAGCACTTATAACATTTTTTGTTCTGTTTTTATTGGTGGCACCAGGAGCCAGAGGGACCCTTCTCTTAAGGAGTCTTAAACTCTGAAGGGCACCCCCTTTCACCTCGGTGAGCATGTGTGACCAGGATGGGAGAGACTGAGAAGCTCGTTTTGTAGTAACAGAGGCCACGGATCATGGCGAGTTCCTGAAAAGAACTCAGAAAAAGCCACCGTTGTCAGAATCAGGGGGCTGGGGGTGATGCCCTGCCAGACACTGCCAGGTGGGGGGGCTACTGGCTGAACCACATGAGGGTCACAGGATGGGAGACACTCATGCAGAACAAACATGGGCCACATGGTATCCCCAGCCTATGAAGCTCAGAAGTCAGTCAATAGTTCAACAGTCCCTTTGGGAGCATGCTGCTTCTCTGTGGCTCCTGTACTGGATTGGGAGGTGGTCCCCTGAAAGATATGTCCCCCCAGGCCTGTGAATGTGACCTTATTTGGGAAAAAGGTCTTTGTTGATGTTGATATGGTCTTGGATGAGATCATTCTGATTAGGGTGGGCTCTAAATGCCAGGACAAGGGTCCTTAGAAGGGAAGGGAAGGGAGAAGGCCAGGTGAAGACAGGGCACAGGTGGGAGTGATGTGTCTACAAGCCAAGGACACCAAGTGTTGCCAGCAGCCCCCAGAAGCTGAGAGAGGCAGGGAAAAGATCCTTCCTCAGAGCTCCAGAAGGAACCAACTCTCACAACATCTTGATTTCACACTTTTGGCCTCTAGAGCTGTGGGAGAATGAATTCCCATGCTTTAAGCCACCCAGTTTGTAGTAATTTGTTACGGCAGCCACAGGAAACCAACACACCTCCCGACGCAAGCTTCGCTGCCCACTCCCATCCAGAGCTCCCTTTCATCTTAGCCTCATTTGCAGCTGGGGTATAATTATATACTCCTGCCAGCGAAACTTAAGATTTAAATAAACTTGGTGCTCACCTGATGCTGACCTTTGAGAGGGATTGCCCTTGATGTCGAAAGATCATGAGTACCTGGAAGGACCTGGGGTGCCAATGGGCAGGTGCATTTTGTTTTAAAGAGTAAGACGTAGAAGACATTGAACAAGACCCCTGAGAACAAACCTCTAAACACCGGAGGGATTTTACATGTGCAGGCTCACTGTCCCCACTTTCCTGGTAACCAGCTGGGTGTCATGGTGGGGTTGCTGTGATGGTGGGGGTGTGGCATGAATGCCCAGCTTTACTGGGTCAGTGAACAAACTCTGGAGCCTCGGTGCAACAGGACAGAGGTCTCTGTCCAGCTCACGCTGAGGCCAGTGCTGGCAGAGCAGCTGGGCTCTCCCGGCAGAGGTGACTCAGGCCCAGGCTGCTCCACCAGGAACCTCATTGAAATCATTGGGTTCAGTCAGCCAAGGGGAACGAGAGTGTGGAGAAGGGTATGCTCTTGGAACTGGCACATTTTCACTCAGGTTACACTGGGGAGAGTCAGTGGCACTGCCCCATGTCAGTCCACGCACACGAGGGTGCAGGGCTCAGAGAAATTCCTTCTCAATGGGAAGAGAAGGAACAGGAGGGTGGGCAGTAGGGAGTGGGAGTAGGCACAGGCTTTGGCCACTCTTGAAAGGATGCATCGCCCATCGTGTAGCCAACAGCTGTCCCGAGGCCAGCGAAGTATCTATCTTACTGTTCTGTAAATTATACGGATCCTCTTGGACCCCAGGAAGGTCATGACTACTGAGGGGTGTCCTGGAAATGTGATGGGTTGAGTCTCAGGTCCCACAGTAAGTCTCCTGATTACCTGGGGCCACACCAGCAACCAGCTGGTATTGCTATGTCCCACTCGGCACCATGGCAGCAACCACTCCATGGAGGCAGCTCTGTGCATTTTCTGGGTCCTCTCCTGGAACAAGCATGCATTTCCCCATGTGCTGCTCACCAGCTACACTGGATCCAGCAGCCATGAGTGCATGCTGTGTATTACAGCCCACCTCCTGGGATGCTGAGACCATGGCTTCTGTCCTTGTTGCTAAATGCAGTCCGCAGAACAGCACCCTCAGCGTCACCAGGGAGCTGGTTGAAATGCAGACATCTGGGTCCCATCTTGACCCAATAAGTGAGATTTTGCATTTTGGCAAGTCCCTGGGGAGTCCTATGCACATCACAGTGTGAGAAGCAGTGACCTAGAGCACATTGACAAGGTGGTGGGTTAATGCCTAACTGGAATATCTGTCATTATCTTAAAAAGGAACCAGTCAGACAAGAGTCCGATGACCTTGGGAGGATGGAGAGACAGCAGCCTATGAGCACAGTGAGGAAGAGCAGCTCACAAACTCCAGGGTCAGAATCCTTTTCACAGGCTCCCGAGTCCTTGAATGAATGAGAATTGTAATGCGGTCCCTCCTAGGAGTATGAATGTGTCAAATGTACTTACGTGTGGATATTCAAACACTTAAATTTGAGCAAAAGCCTGAAATTAGGATGAGGGCCCTGAGTTTACTGTCAGACTGGTGGCAAAGCAGTAAATAGCGATGCTGAAATGCTGTTCTGGAAGCAATCCATATTGCTGGGAGGTGAAAACCGAAGAGCTGAAAAATGGAAGAAGGAATAAGAGGAATTACGCAACAGCATCAGGCCGGTTCTTGTTCAACTCTGGGTTTACCAATGCAAACCTCAAATGTGCTGTCGTAGCCACAAGCCCAGCAGTGGCAGTTGAAGGAGGTAAAAGCAGCTCAAATGTCGCCACATTAATAACTCAGTTAATATGCTTGGGATGCCGTTTTCCTGGACTGTTCAAGTCTAGCAGTACAAGAAGAGTGCTCTGATGGGTACAAAAGGTAAACTCTAATTTATCATTTTATCAGCTGAATAGTGTGTTAATAAGTATCTTTGAGAATGGCTACAACTACCTATTAGATAAGCTATTAATTTGGGGTTTTTGTTTTGCAACTTTATAAACTGAGATATGCTTCTTGTTGGTTTTAAAGTGGACAATTCTGTGGTTTTAGTATACTAGTATTCGCAGTGTTGTGTAACCATTACCGTTATCTAATTCCAAAACATTTCACCACCCAAGACTAACCCCATATCCATTGGCAGTCACTCCCATGCCCCCACCCCCTGCCAACCACTAATCTACTTTCTGTCTTTATGGGTTTGCTTATTCTGGTTTTCCCACAGGAACAGAACCATATGATCCATGGCCTTTTGTGTTTGGCTTCTTTCACTTAGCACAATATTTACAAGGTTCATCTACATTGTAGCATGAGTCAGTACCATGGCCAGCGTCTTCCTGGGGATTCTGGTTTGCATGCTTTCTTGGCTGACCTGTCCCCTCCCCCCAACCCCCACTCCCGCTTTGAGAATCACTGTCTTGGAGTGACCAGAGTAATGTTGCTCAGGCCAAGGCTTTCTGGGGCCCCAGCGTGGTGCAAAGCCAATGTCTTACAAGAAACGCAGGCCCTCAGGACACCGCAGCCCCACCAAATCAGGCCCTGTGATATACAGGCCCCCCCAGGTAAGTGGTGTGTGTGTTAGATTTGAGAGGCAATGGTTTGCAGAGCCCTCCTGCCATCTTTCTGAGCTGCAGAGGTGGGGCACTGTACTAATTATGAGCTTGCAATCCGGACCACCTACCACGTGCCAGGGCTCTGGGCTCTGCGGGGCTGTGCAGGGTTACCTCTGAATCTGAGCACAGGCCTTGCAGTCAGACTGCCCAGGCTCAAATCTTCACTGTGCTTGGTGGCTCTGTGACCCTGACAAGACACCCAGCATCTTCAAGCTTGTTTTTGCATCTGTGAAGTGAAGCTAATGATAAAAAATAGTCCCTGTCCCATAATGTTCATTACAATGTTTAGATAGGATATTTGGCTGATGTATTTAGTTCAGTGCTTGACACTCCATAGGTGGTCAGCAATTATTAGTGTGATTATCTATCTACATATTTACCTGTCTGTCTGTTGAAGGTGCAGACAGGATGGACATACCTACGACTTGTAAAGTGCAATCACGAGTTCACCATTAGAAGAATGAGAATTCTTTCTACAAATGACAGAAATAAGGAGGCTTATTTTTCCCAACAGTCGCCTCACGGAAACACCCACCAAGGTTTTATGTCCTCCTCAGACTCTCACAGGGAGAGATGTTTGCCTTTGCTAAGTCTTCTTTGGTTCACTCCTTGTGAGTTGGAAGTGTTCTTACAAGTGAAGATGGAGAGGGAGCAGCAGAGTGGGACTTGTCCATAACTAGAGAAGTGGAGCATGCCTGCAAGTGAGAGTGCAGGGAGAAAGAGCACCATCCACTCAGGACAGGCAGCCTCTACGAGGGTCCAGACCTGCCTGGCTGGTTGTACAGTCCTTTCTCATCTTTGGAATCACCAGGAGGACAGGTGAGGCAGGGACTGCCAGAGCCTCTCTGTGTACACGGGGCATCTAGGTTAAGCAAGGTTAGGTGGTCAGTCAACATTGCACCCCAAGGCAGGCACCACCCCCTCCCAGTGCTACCTACTGGGGTGTATAAGTGCCCTGTACCAGAGGGGCATTGCCCAAGCATATGATTTCTTAAAAAGAAAATCGGAAATAAAATGCTTTAAGGACAGAAGCTGGTGCAGAGGGATTGAGCTAGACGCTAGAATGTGTTCCCCAAGGAGGACTTGGGGCCAACCGTTTTGGCTATCATGCTGATCCTACCTGCCTGAAGGACTAGGAAACAGACAACTCCACAAGGGGTCAGGGCAGGAGAAAATGGATGAGGTGAGACATAGCGCTTGGGGACAGGCCTGTGTGAGCTGAGTTCTCAGGAGGGAGGGGCTGAGAAAAGGCGGCTCCTGTCAGAAGGGTGGCACTGCCCACTGGATTCTGGGTCCCATCTTCCTTCCACTGCAGGGCCTCCCTCTCCATGAGCAGCAGGCTGGGGGCACTCCGAGCTCAGCCTCTGGCTTCACCAGGCTTCACCTGGGCTCCACCCTAACAGTGACTGACCCCAGAGGAGGTGATCTAATCTTCTCGCCTCCATTTCCTCATCTGCCAGTGCACAAGCATCCATTGATTAATTTACTTAATGAATTGATCTCAAAGAAGGAAAAGGAGATCAAGCAGATAAAGCACTTAGTGTGGTGTGTAACACACGTTAAGTGTTCACTAAAGGTTAGCAATGGCTCTTATCATAATTTCCCAGGACTAAGTCAGAGTAGAAATCTATAGAACTGTATTTAACATGACTATGTTAATTTAAAAAATTTTTAAATTGATTTTTAGAGAGAGAGGAAAGGAGAGGGAGAGAGAGAGAGAAACATCCATGTGAGAGCAAAACATTGATCAGCTGCCTCCTGCATCCTCCTACCAGGCATGGAGCCCAAAACCCAGGCATGTGCTCTGACCGGAAATGGAAGTGGCAATCTTTTGATGCACGGGACGGTGCCCAACCAACTGAGCCACACTGGCCAGGGTGACTATGTTCATTTTAATTAGTACACGCAAAGAGATGCTTGTCCTCTTGAACCCATGCTTTAACTTTGAACATTGCTTTGGTTGTTTCTTTCATGCAGGACTGTCATGTTCTGAGAACACACTCACCATGACAGCCATTAGCAGGAGGTAAGGCCCAGAGTGGCCCATCAGGTCCTTCCCTTCCAAGAAAGCCAGCCAGCTCATGCTCTGCAGACTTAGGAGTGAAACCACAGAGCTCTTCCTTTCTCACTTCTCATCTGGGTGGAGACACAGATGTCACCCTCTCAGAAACCCTCTGTGCAACTTCCTCTCAGAAACTAAAGCAGCCCGTTCCCCGGTCATGTAAAGCACATGCATGAAGTGCTCCAGCATCTGGGCCAGTTCTATGTGAAACAGGTGTCAGCTGAGCCAGGGAGTGCCAGAAGGAGAAGCTGTTTTAAGGATAAGTGAACATGGATGAAGCATCTATTTCGGGACAGAGATACCTTCAGAGTGACTGAGATGGAGAATTTGGTTCCTGGTGGGCAAATGCCAAATTGTGGGCATCAGGCACGCATGTAGATGCAGAGGAGGAAAGAGAGAGGTAAGGTGGACAGGCGAGAGCCATGACATCAGGGAGGGTCAAGTTCTTGGCCAAGTTCTCGCCTCACTCTTCATCATGCCAGGCCTGTTATCTTCTGCTCTTGGCACATCATTTGTCCTTCCATGGTGCCACATAAATGTGACATCAGAATAGTCTATGATGTTGGTAACAGGATTGTTTCAAAAGCACAAGCTCTGGAGACAATGTGAACGCACATAACCTTGCACATGAAGAAGAGCTAAAACCTCAGAGGGGAAGTTCAGATTGGGGAAAACACGGCAATTGCTTACGACTACAGTTAGCCTCTTCGATTGTTAGAGGTCAGAGTGATGGGCCATTTGGGGTTATTCACCTGGAAAATGAAATGAACAGTATCATCCAATACCAAGCATCACCTGGCTCCTCAAGGACAGATTTGTTAAACTAAGATTACATTAAGGTTGCACCAAAAAACAAGGGTTTCAGTTTTTGCTTCTGTTGAGTTCTAGTATTTTTACTCCTAAGTAGTTGTGGTGGTTTTTATAAATGGCTTTTCAAGCATTTTTCACGTTTCAGTTCTTACAAATGGCATCTGTCCCCTTTTGATGTCATCAGGCTCTTAAACATTTGCTTCTAGAGTGATATATGCGAATGATGTAAGTAAGCCTTGCTGATATTATAAGGAAAATCACTAAGCTACCCAATGTTTTACTAATGTGTGAACATTTCCACATCCTACAGAGCCATTGCAATGGCTCATCTCACAACAGTGATCTCAAAAAATAATATGATTTTGTATTTTCATCTTAATCAAAATACTGAATGGCAAATAATCATTTATAGAACGTCCATTCCATTAAAGTTTACACCCCAAACAAATGGACATGAATTAAGTCATTGAAGTATTTACTGAGCACATACTATATGCTCAATGTTATGCTAGGCACCAGCTATCAAAGACCTTTACGGTGGAGAGGCTCACAGCCTAGAGAGATGGGCTGTCGGAGGACTGAGGGATTCACTAGTCTTCAGACCTCAGTTGAGCATATAATTTGACCACTCACAGCTACAGAAGACCTCGCACAGAAGGATCAGATTCTAGAGCTGCTGGTTTGACTCCACTCTGGCCTGGACCTGGAGTCAGCAGCTCAGGGTTTAGCAGGATGAGGACACCAAACAGTTATGATTAAAGGAAGACTGCAGTGACCTCATTTAAAGGCCTGTAGTACGGTTATCATGTATTCTACATATTGCTAGCAGCCCGTAACAACCAAAGCTACTTATCAAGTACCTGCTCTGCGCCAGGTACTTGATAATCACATCACATTCGTTATTGTCCCATCCTCCCACAATCATCACAATTCCATTTTACATAAGGGGAAACTGAGGCTCAAGACTTCAGCAAAATCATGAGTCAGATTTTGAGACTAGATCTTTTTGGCTTCAGAGTGAAGACACAACCATTACTTAGTTTTGTGGCTTGATACCTGCCTCCTTGAACCTTCAGAGGTCCTATTGCTTCTCACTCAGTCTCTCTCTCTCTCTTTAGAAAGTGGCCCTTTCCCAAGGGCATGGACAGAGGATGCTGGTCTTAGCGCACCTGCTATTTAAGAGGACTCAGGGCCTTCTGAGGGTTCAAGAGTGGAAGTCAACCCGGTTATCTGCAGGGAGGCAGCTCCCTGAGCAGCTTCATAATGACTAACAGTTATGTTAGCCCATTGGTATTCCCAATTTTACATAATCAGATATTTTTGAAATAATTAACCATCAGGACCTTTACAATAACTGGGAGGCTGGGGATGGGCTAGGCCAGTGGTCGGCAAACTCATTAGTCAACAGAGCAGCAAACTGTGGCTCGCGGGCCGCAATTTGCCGACCACTGGGCTAGGCATTGAGGCCATTTTTCTAAAGGATTTGTGAGGACCACTGACAGGCACCAGAAGGTGGACAGGCACCTCTAAATCCACCTCTAAGGGTGGAACAGACACTCACACCAAACAAAAAGAGACGATGGATTCAGCCCCAGAACCACCTTCAGACCCGTCCCTCCCATCAGCAAAGGAGGCCTAGAAAATAGACAGCAGAAACCATCCACAGACAACTTCCCCAAACATTTGCTTGTATAAATAATTTATTTCTGTTCACAGCATCATATAGGCATATAAAAGGGAGCAGGGACAGAAGAGGAAGGATGGATCAAGACAGAACTGTAGCAGTAGAAATGAAAACAGCCAGGAGACATAGTCCCAACACCATGACAGAGAATGGGGGAAGAGAATTGTTCTGAAACAAAGCTGGCCTCCCTGTATCTGTGAGAAAACACTTCAAAAGTTGCTGTGGGGAGGCCCACTTCCTCCATGTGATATCCACTCATTCTCCCAAGGGCAGGAGGCACCCTAAATCACTGACCGCTAGGTCAGAGGGGACCTCTGGGCTGACGCCTCCAAGATGACATGATGTTTGTTCAGAGATGAGATGGGCTATTATTAGGTCAAACATTATAGAAATCAACTGAGACTCTTAACTATTAGTTGAGACACCACAGGGTTTTACTTTACTACACAATTACTAACAGCTGACTGCACCCTTTAAGTGTTGATAGTGCAAGAAAACAAAAATCATTTTGCATCATTTGTAAAGCATGGCAGGATTTTGAACAGTGATCTTGAGCCTAAGAATGGTGAGCACGAGAAGGTTACAGTATTTGGCATCTGCAATGTCACAAAATAAATATATTATTCTCTCAATAGTGTGGAACTACCAAAATGTCAAAGTGCTTAAGAAATTGTTGCATGTGAAGAAAATAAAGAAGATGGATTTTTTTTTTAAATAATTCTATACAGAGTCTTCAATGATGGGACCAGCCCATTTAGAAAGCAGTGAATATGCTGTTGATATGTAAACTGAAACCTTGCAGGCTTTTCAACACTGCTTAGCAATATTTTCTCTACTGAGTTTCTACAAAAGACCACCATTGGAGGGGTACCAAATACACTGACAGAGGAGAAAAGAAGATGGGTTGCTAGGTTCCTTCTTTCAAAATATCTCATATAAGAACTGGGTTTCAAACAGGAAGCCAGGAATCTATCTCTGATTCGTAAATGAACTTTCTGAGTGCAATGGACAACAGGCACGACTTTATCATTTGACTAACTCACGTGTTCAAGCACGACCATGCCCCATTTCAATAGGCTTCCTTCATAAATTAACTTATAACAGTGGGGGGAACACAAAATTCTACCCGTGAACATGGATTCAAAGAGGAAATAAAAACTGAACAGTAAGCTTAAGTTTCCCTTCTGATACTGTGTCTCAGGGTAAAATGACAGCTTTTGCAAACCAAGACTCAGTCCTGATTATAAAAAATTTATTTAAATTACATTATTAAAAATATCTATTCTTTTACTTTATTTTCCAAAGCCTTCAACTACACTGTCAAGTGCCGGGGCACAGGTGACCATAACGTCACACGCTTGCTTTTTATCTCAAGCACCACTGTGGTTTGCATTTGCTACGCAGGCCAGTTCCCACAAGGATGAATTAGGAAGAGCCTCATCCTGGTACTTTTCCTTTGCTTTTAAATCCATGCAACAAGGTCAGCTTTTACAACAAGGTGGGGTTTTATTTTGTGGTGCATGACATGAAATACTCTAATGACACATTTTTAATAAAATACCTAAACAAGGTAGACCTCAATGAACCCAATTAGAAATTTGAACATCTCGCCACTTGCAGCGTAAAGGGATATAAAAGGGCAGGGCAAAGTGTTTTTTTCCTACGGTGAATATTTCTAAGGTGAGCATTCATTTGTATAAGTTTTTTTTTTTTTTAATATGTCTGAAAACCAAAACCCATCATCAGGCAGTTAGTATGAGACATCCCTTGTAAAAAACCATCTTGCAATTCAGCACACATCTGCAGCTGGTGTGCTCACACAGACCAATCAGTAGGCTAAGAGAACTTAAGATTGCACACATATGGGTCTAGATATTTATGTCAATGACACAGTACAGAGGGAGGTCCCTGTGTCCACACACACATATCCATCCAGCATTTACATCCAGGGCCTTACTTACCCTTTAAACACCTTTAGCTAACCTGCAAAGAGTAAATGCATCATTTGCCACCACCTCCAACAGTTTTTATTTTATTTTATTTTATTTTTTTATTGGTCTCTTTGTGTGATAATGACCTACACATGGACAGGTCCAAACCATCTGGATGATGTCTGATTCCAGGCTGTAAAGCGGTTCTCAGCAAAACTGGTTCCGTAGCCACCACAAATCACCAGAGAGGGGCATCTTAGGGCCATTCCCTCAGCCAAGGTTGGTGCAGCACCCCATGCCCTGGGGCTGTGTATTGTTCCAGGCAGTCCTCTGATAGCCCAAACCACTATCTCGTTTGGGCCCAGAGCAGGACAAGTGAAATTTCAACAGGGTCCTGCCCTGTGACACAAAATTATCCAGCTTCCACCGCCCATGGATGCAAGGAGCTGTCGTTCCCCCAGCACCTCCCACTGCCAACATGCCCCCCCACCTGGGGACACCCAGGGTTCTGGGAGTTGCATACCTCAGGTAACTCACAGGTGAGGGCGGGGCAGCCTGAACTTCTGGCCCTGCAGGAGTAGGAAGAAATCGCTTTTGTTTCTGATATATGAGCCTTCCACATGGGCCAGGAGGGCGGCCGGCAGCTCAGGCACGTCCACTCCCCAGGGAGGCCTCCCACCCCATCAGGGAGCTCTGGCATTCAGACAAAGGTCCCCTGAGCTGGGGTGGGAGCAGGTGGAGGGCAGGTTGGCAAGTCAGCCTACACACCTAGGTTAAGTCAGTAATCCTGCATCCGGGTGCAGAGATTCCATGTTAAAAATTCGAAGCATCGCTTTGGTTTGCTGTCTTTGTTCGCGGACGAGGGTTCTTCCACATCCATTCATTCCTGCCTGACTCACTCGCTCACTCCCCCCTCGCTCCCGAGCGCTGCCGGGCACATTACCGCTTCTTCTTCTGCTTGAGGGACTTCCTGCGTTTCAGGATCATCTCATAGAGCTTGTCCATGCCCTCGGTGAGGCCCTCGCCGATGATGGCGCACGCCGGCTGGACGTGGTAGGTGGTGGCCGGGATGAGCTCGTGCAGCGCCAGCTGCTTCTCGATCTCGGCCACCGGCAGCGACTTGGGCAGGTCCTGCTTGTTGGCGATGACCAGCAGCGGGGTGCCCTGGTTCTCGGCGAACTTGGTCACCTTGTGCAGCTCCGTTTTGGCTTCCTCCAGCCGGTCCACGTCCACCGAGTCCACCACGTAGATGATGCCGTCCGTGCAGCGGCTGTAGGATTTCCACAGCGGCCGCAGCTTCTCTTGGCCACCCACGTCCCAGAAGTGGCAGCTGATGCCCTTGGCGGTGCCGTTGCTCAGCTTGATCTTCTCCGTGTTGAAGCCGATGGTGGGCACCGTGTTCACGAACTCGTTGAACTTGAGCCGGTAGAGCACCGTGGTCTTGCCGGCCGAGTCCAAGCCCAGCATGACGATGTGCAGGGACTGGAAGGCCGAGATGTTGGAGGAGATGTTGCCCATGGCTCCTCGCTGCGGCGCCGGCCACTGCGGCTGCGGCGGGAGGGCGCCGCCCCCCAAGAGGTTAAGGGCCCGCCGCGGCCGGAGGCACCTGAGCTCCGCCTGCCGCCCTTCGCTGCGACCTGCCTGGCCTCCGGGGCGCACGGCTCGGCGCGCTCAGACGCCGCGGCCCCCAAGCCCGCGCCAGCCCAGCATCGCGTCTCTCCAGAGGGCTTTTGTCTCCTGCAAAGACGCCTCTGCTGCTGCGACGCGGGATGCTCGCTCCCGAAGCCCTCCTTCGGCCCCGGCTCGCTCTGTGTCTTCCTCGGGCCGCACCCCCACGCTCGGTCGCTGCCCAGCTCTCCGCGGCTGGCTCTCTGGGCTCCGGCAATCGCCTCTGCCCTGGGCGGCGCTGCGGGCCGCTCCCACTCCCGCTCCCGCTCTCGGGGCGCGCCTCGGAGGCGCAAGCGGGGGCGCGGGCTTCCCCAGGCGTCGCTGCTGCCTCTGTCCCCGCAGTCCCCGCGCTGCCGCTGCTGCTGCCGCTGCCGCTGCCGCTGCCGCCGCCAACGCCGCCGCCGCCGCCGCCGCCGCCTCCAGCCTGCAGCGGCGGGAGGGCGCCCGGCTCCGCCTCTCGTGGCCCCGCCCCCTCCGGCCCCGCCCCCGCCGCGGCCCTAGGTGGGGTGTAGGCTTCTCCGCCCCCCGGCCGTTTTCGCGCCCTTAGAAGCGTTGGGAATCGCCCTCGGTGTCCTCCTCCCGTGCCGCGCCCAGACAATGGGCCCGGGAGCTGTCTCTTCCTCCAGGCCCGCTGACGCATCTTATAAAAATAGCTCCGGGCTCCCGGAACTCCCTGCCCCCACAGCCTCGGGCCGGAGACTGCCCCGCGGGGCCACAGCCGGAGGGGGGGCGGCACCGCCTGCTTCGGAGAGCGGGTTCTGGGTTCCCGCTCTGCAGGCGCTGCCGACGAGGGCAGTGTATGCACAGGGAGTGGGAAGCGCCCGGGGGTGGGGTGAGAGTGCCCCCTGGGGAGTTAGGGCAGTAGGGTCAGGTCTCCAGCCCCCAGGAGAAGGGAAAAGGAGGGGGCTGGCTTCAGTGAACCACCAGCCTACACCCCAAGCGCGCCCCTGTACCCAGCCTGGGCACGTTTCCACTCAGACACCCTTTGCCATGTCCGGAACCCTGGTCTTTCCAAGCCCTGGCTCGCTTTCCTGCCTGAGCTCCAGAGAGCTCCACCAGGCCACCGCTCACGGGAGGCCCCAGTCTGTGCCTAGGGTGCCCCAAGGCCCAGCTTTTCCTGGCTGATGGCAGGGCTGGGTGCAGGGGTCCAGCATTTGCACCATAGACTGTGGTGGTGGTATGGGGTGGGGGGAAGATAGCACACTTGATCTCCAGATAACTCAGACAACTCATCATTCCAGACAGCCCCTTTGGCTGCCTTATTTTGTTCCCACCAACTATGCTGACATCCCAGGTCAAACGTTAACATCCCACCTTACTTTGAGAACCCAGAAGCACCTGCCCACAGGGGAACCATTCTCCCTGCACCTGGGGATTTAGATGCACTTGGGGGCTGAAACAAAGTATGTGCATAGTTTGGAGTCAGTGGCACCAGAGGTTACAAACACCAATGTGGGTCCCTGGCTCCCATCTCCCCTCACTCCAATGCAGCGGTTTTATTCCGGGTTGTAAACACCTAACAAATGCACATTCTCTCTGGATGCAGAGGAACCAGTGCTTTACGGGAAACACATAGACCTGAGGGAGGAGAGGCCGCCAGCAGGGAAACTGTCACATCAGTTCCCACTTACAAGCAGGGTTGAAAACGATAACCATTTAGGAGTAAAGCCCCACATTTTACAGGCATGCTTTCCTTTCCCGCCTTCCTTTCACAGGCCGTGATAAGATATATGACGATAAGATATATGACTTTGTTGGTACTGAAACATGTGAGGAGACCACATCTGTGGAAAACAGGACAAGCCATCCTATCTTTGGAATTCCCAAGGGGGCAGCAGCTATTGCAATCATCTGCCCTCCAGAGTGGGTCCAGGGACGGGGAATGTAATGTCAGGGCTGGAAATGGACTTGAGGATTATTCTGTCCAACCAGCCAGAGGAGGAAACCACAGTCCAGCGCTGCTTTTCACTTTGCCAAGGCGGAACCTGGATGCTGAGGACCTGCCCCTAGCCCAGCGGTATTGGTGCCTAGGGCTGAGGGCCTGCCGCTCTCTCTCTCCACCCACACTCTAGGTTAATTTAATGGGAAATGAAGTTGTAACCAACCCGAATTAAATGACAAAAGACAGAAATTCAACTCCAAATGAGTTGGACAAGCATGGAAGCATATTCACCGGCATATTTGAAAAGTTCATGATTCAGGCATGGCTGGATCCAGGAGCTCAAACGAAGTCTTTAGACCAGATGTCTCTTCATTTCTTCTGTTGCCCTCCGTATTGATTTGTTTTCCTATTGGCATCCCTGGACTCACATCCTCAGTTTATATCCTAGAGGAAAAAGGTTCTATCTCTTTCCCATTAACTGTGACAAAAGCCAGAGGACACACCCCTTTGGCCTTCCTGGCCCACCCCTGGATCAAGCATTACAGTCCAGAAGGATGGAACACATGGATAGATGTGGCCCAGGGAACTGGGGAAGGGTGGTTCCCAAAGAAGAATCAGGCATCTGTTCCCAAAAGGCAAATGGTAGTGAGCACGCAAGAAGAAATGTCAGCGTAATTTATAAGGAGGTCATTTTGGTTATTGGGAGCCTTAGAAGACAGAATTTTGTGTTTTTGTAGTGATTTTCTTTGCTTTCTTCAAGGCCTGCCCCATTGATAGCACCTCCTCATTAGACTGTTTCTCCATCCTCCTTCCTCCATGCCCCAGGCAGGTCTCATTTTTGTTTAAAGGGTAGTAGGAGGGAAATGTTTTAGTAATACACCTGACATGTTTTCTTGGTGCTGTACTGACGACTGCCAACAGTGGTTTTGACTGCAGCTCCCCTATTTTGCTCCCCCACGGTGGGGTTTAGCAATCCAAGCACTACCTATTGTCCAGTAGAAAAAGCAGAGTCATAGACATTAATAGAGCCTCCCAGAGCAGAGCCATTCAACAGCAACTCACCGTAATTGAATGGTAACCACTCTGCATGCTAATTTCACTCACCAGGTGGTAAGTTGATTTTACAGTTGATAATTTAACTTATTTCCCATAAAAATGTCACTCGGCTCAGTCAACTTTCAAATATGAATTGAAATTGAGAAACATTGGAGTGATGAAAAAGAAAGCCATGATTACCTCTATGTCAGAAATGCAAGGCCCACTTAGAACCCATTTCTACATGGACTTAGTATCATGGCTGATGGTCTGAGCTCTGTTGACAGACTGGGTGGGTGCGTTGTGGTTCTCACCGCATTCTAGTCATGTGGCAATACCCAGCTCACTATTTCTCAAACTTCCCATCTTTAAAATGTATCTACCACATGTGGTGGTTGTGACGAACAAATGACATAATACATGTAAAGTGTTTGGCACAGTGCCTGGCACACAGTAAGTGCTCAGTAAGCATTGGCTTTGATAACTGCAAAGAAACCACTTTGATACTGTAGTACATAGTCATATGAGCAGTGATGCCCCCTCCCAGTTGGCATGTGTTCCACTGAGTGGAAAATATTGGCTGCGTGTGCTACTTTCTTCATTTTAATTAATCAGAAGACATTTCTCAAAGAATAATGTGTGCTGTGTCTTGCCTGAGATGAATTTCACTTCCAGCAGCAACAATATTTCAGCTCCTCTCCATTCTCTTCTGCATCAAGATGACTTTACACCCGGAAAAGAACTCAATTAGTTTGAGTTAAACAGAATGCAATTGAATCCTGAAATATTATCTTTTTTTCCCCCTTTAAGGGCTTAGAAGTAAAGTGTGCCGCCTATTGAAGTGACTTTTGAGTGTATCTAGTGAACAGAGCAATGTATCCCATGGTTATTATCTTTGCGTTATTAAGGCTAGTAAGATGCAAAGGTAAACGTCCCATCCACAGGTGAGTGTGGATAAGGATACAGATCAGAACCTGGGCATGCCAGTCCACCAGCACGCATAGAAGGAGAGATTATTTGTGCTTTCTGATTGGCTCCCTGGGTTCAGGTCCACTGCCCTGTGCTTAGCTGTTATAATACAGGAGTGCCCTCTACTGAGCTTCTTGTATAATGGATGAAGGCCTTTACAGGGGTAAATTTGCCTAGTGAATGTTCAGTCCATATTGAACAAATGAATGGATAAGCAACTCCCTGATCTGATGCTCTGTCTGGATCTGTGGGACCAATTCTCTTAGATCCCCACTTGTTAAGCTGAGAAAGTGCTTCTGTTGGGGCCCAGAGCTTGGGGATGTTAACTCTCCAATGCAGGCTCAGGTCTTGTCTGTGTGGCCAGTGCAGAACAGGAGGGTAACTGGCCAGGAGAGAGAAACAGAAGCCTGGCAGAGCATGGAGGGGTTTGACCAGGAAAGCCATTCAGAGAATCACAAATTGATGGAAGAGAGAGGGACTCAGCATCCAGGAAACCCAGCTGACTTTAGAGATGGGAAGAAATCAATCTTTACATCTTATTCAGTGGGCAGGCAAGGCAGCCAGAAATGGAGATGGGACCAGGAGTGAAGAATAAAGGAGGCCAGTTGGACAAAGAAAGCAATGAAGCCTGAAGGGCTGGAGCCAGGGGGTCCAGGATTGAAATTCTTTGGCTGGTGGGAGTGTTTCCTTAACAAAGACCTCACCCACACCCCCAGAACTCTTGGGCAGTGCAGGATGGAATATGTCTCAGTCACTGGACAGTCTCTGCATTCCAAGTGAAATGCCAGCCCTAGGCAATTTGCACCATAAGCTGTGATTGGGGGCAGGACTAAAAGGGACTAAAAGAAGGGACTAAAAGACGCTGCTTCCAAGGGGAGTTTTGTGGATGGTGCAATCGATTTTGCTAGAGACAGATATGAATCTGGGATGCTTATGGCCTTTTGCTTTATTTGAGTTGTCCAAAGACTGGATATAAAAGAGATCCACTACTCTATTGTCCATTCAAGTTTATGATTTTAATGAAAAACAAAAACCAAACAAAAATATCCCTTATTTTTAATTTTTTTTTCTTTTGTGGAGCAACAAGGCTGAAATAATTCAGGTTCTCATTTTTTCCAACAACCACTACTAGGATCATTTTGTAGTTGTTTCAAATTTTGATAAAAAACAAACATAGTTAATATATTTTTCCCCATTCAAGTCTTCATTTATCAATTGTTCATCTCAATTACATGTCTGAGATAGGTATGGAAGTTCAGAAGTTATTATCTTTTCTATCAATATTATTTCCAGATAAGATTCTTGTATAAGATTGTTTTCAACCTCTCCTTAAAAGCTTAAATTTCATCTCTTAAGTGAACTTTTATCAAGGATGTCAAGAACCCAGGTCTACTGATATGACAAAACAATTTCTTATCAATGCCAGTACCTTTTCAGGTGAAGGAGAAGAAAGAGTTTGGTATGCAGAAGTTATTTCTGATTCCTTTAATAATTCAATTACTGTAGTTAAATTTCTACTCTAAAAGCTACAGTGAAGAAAGGGGGAGGGGGAGGATAATAAACACTGATTAGAGTTCTGAACCCTCAACCAGAAAGTATTTGATGGGAACAGAGCACTTTGGTTTCTCCTCCTCCCTCCTCCCCAGGTGAACTGGGATGCCTATTATTTTCATTTAATTAAAACCTCCTTGGCTGGACCCAAGAGAGAGGGAAACAATTGCGCTTTTGTGTTCTTTGAGCCCCTTCGGCTCCTTATTGTGGTGGAGGAGGCAGGGTGTGTTGCAGCTCTTGCTTCGTCTACTGTGTGGCCGATCACTCAGGACGACTCGTCCTTCTAATCCAACAGTTACTTCTTGTGGAGCTACACTCTCTGTGAACACAGTCTAAGCATCTGAAGAGCGTTCTTTGGTTGATCGCTGCTGATGTTAGAGGCACGGCCACCAAAGATGATCATTTCCCCAGGAGTTACCCCATGCTTATGTAATCTAACACTTTCTTCCATCGATCATAGAAAATCCCTTTTACTTTCTTGCTCCTGCCCCCTCTGATCTCTTAAATCTGCTTTCCTAAGGTCATTGGGGACCAAAGGAAAAATCCCAAGGCCCTTTGGTTCCCTTCCTACCTGGCCTTTCAACTGGCTCTGCTGATCACTCCATCCTTCTAAACATTTTTCCATAGGAAAACCAACTGGCCCCCTGAGATGCAGGTGACCATCATGCCCACGACTGTCCGGACTGTTAGCATAGGGAATGAGATATTAATAGAGAAAGGGAGCAAAGGGAATTAGACATTATTAAGCATAATGAACTAGGGAGTGTACACTTGTTTAGCCAGGAAACTAAAGCTTCACACACTCCAGGGAATTAGCAACCTTGCCCATCAAGGGGATGAACACCCATCCCTTCCCTCACAGGAGCAGTCCGCCTTACAGAGCCTGGATTGTGGGGGAGCAGGGGAAGGTGCTTCTATGAGGCATGTGCAGTATGAGTCAAGATGGTGACCATACAGGCCAGTCAGTCTAGCGGGGGAGAGAGTAGATTGGTTAGGAGGCGGACCCATTAGAAGCCGTGAAAGCTTGGGAAGTTGATTGGTTTCTTTGAAAAGAGCACCTGGTCCTTCCCAAGCATGAGATGATATAATCCCAGCTAACAAAGCCCTTCTCTCTCTCTCACCCAGTAGTGCGCTGGACCCTGTGCACTGACACGTTCTCACTCCATAGCAACCATGTGGCCTTAGCAGCACCCACTCAGCGGACAGCCAGGCAGACTCCAAACGCAGGCTCCAAGTGGGAGCCTGGGTAGCAGCACAGCAACAGCTGGGAACAGGACTAAGCTACTTGGACCTGGACGGGGACTGAGACTGCTTAGCAGCTGCCTGGGGCTGCCTCGCAGACCCTAAACATCGGCTCCATCCTGCGTGCAGCCGGGAAAACAAGCTAAGTGAGCTGGATGGCAATAAAGGCTGGACTGGACTGAGCTTTAACATGGACTCTACTTTGGCACAAAATGTCTGGGCACTGGCCCTATTTTTGGGCCGGATGAAGGCAGGATTGGACTTTTTCCATGGAGGAACAGATGGAGATGGGACATAGAAAACCCAAGGGAAATCCTTTGATTTTGCATCTAGCACCACAAATAAATCTCATCACCAGACCTCATCCTTCCTTGTGGGTCTCCTGGAAGGTTTTCCTTGCAACACCACAAGGACCCCACGTCCACCTGCAACAGGGTGGTCACAGGTTCAGAAGTACACCACCCTCATGGACTTCCAAATGTGCAGCTACAACACTATGCTCCCCTCCCCATCTCCCATCACGCCCACTAGACTTTGTTTCATTAGTCGTCAGTCCACAGAACCTTGGTGGCCCCCAGTTGTTGGTCTTGGACCTTCCTCTCCTCTGTTTCTCAGTAGTCAATCCCTTCTTCCTGTCGTGATTTCTCACTATCACTGCCAAGAGCAGCTGGGTGCTGGGTTCACTTGGCGGCATTCCCAGGGCACCCATCCTTTGGAGCTGCAGCCTTCCCATGGTGCCACTGGACACCCGCTGGACATCAGGAGACTGGGCTGCTGTACTGTCCCCATCAGCTGCAGTCCCGACATCTGGCCAGCCATTTGGAACTGCCTCTCCCTATCTCCTGAGTCAGACCAACAGCTGCTGGTCGCATCTCCTTTGACCTGGATGCAGCCCTGGGTCCTCTGATTTATGAGGGGCTGGTTCAGACCAGAGAAGGCAGGGGGACAGAAACAGTCACTCCAGCTGTTTCCCAGTCTGTTCTGGCTTAGGATGAAAAGATAAAGAAAAACAAAAGCAAAGAAATGAGAATAAATTTAATTTCTGTGGTGGAAGGAACTCACTACCACTTATTGAATTCTACCTTATTTGTCTAGAGTTTCTTAACTTAATTTCCAGCCTGCTGCTCATGGACCATGTCTTTGTTATATTTTTATCTGGTGCAAAGTGGGAAAGAGAACTACATAAAAACAACCCTAGGTTTTTTCTGGCTAAAGAAGTCATAAATTCAAATGTAAAAATTAGGCCTAGACTTTGGGGCAGAGTGGTGATACAAGAAACCAGGATTAAAATCACATGTAGTCACAGGGCCAGCAAGTTAGCTACAGATAGGTGTCTACTATAAAAAGTTGTTTATACTGACCAGAAATTGGAATGCCCTCTGTAGCAAAATTATTAAATAATCTAAGATACTTCCATGCAATCAAACACTTCAGAGCTAACAAAAGGAATGTGATAAATCTGTGCGTGTTGTAATGGTTATGATCACCCAATTGATTTTTAAGAAAGGATAGTACACAAATAAATACTCCCAACTAGATGAAAAATTGTTAGTCTCTGTTTCATGTGTGTGTGTGTGTGTGTGTGTGTGTGTGTGTGTGTGTTTGAATGTGTAGGTATGTGAGAATGATATGTAGATATGATATATGTGAGGATTTTCTAAAAAGAAACACAGGAACACAAAAATCTATTGGTATTGGTTATTTCTGGACAATGGAACTGAGTATGTGGAATGGAAAAGAGACATGTTTCATTGTATACCTCTAGTACGGTTTGAATTTACTTTTTATGCACACAAAAATATCATTTTCATAATAAAGAATGTAAAAAAACCCCACCATTTAGCTAGTGAATGCATGCACAGACAGAAAAAAATGCCTGCATACATATGCAGATTTAAAAGGCCCTTAATTCCGCACTGCGTTCTAGGAAGAATTAAAATAATATAACAAACGCCCAGAGAATGAATTACTGCACCAGCAAATGTCAAATATCCATAAGTAAGTGCTTCCTGTCTAGAGGCATGTCAGCAGCCTTCAAGCATGACTGAGACAGGGCTAGGAAAGCCCTTCCCGGGGCAAATTGACGGAGAGCATCATTTTCCTTCAGAGCTGCTATTCTGCTACCTCAAGGTTAGGCTGGCAAGGTTAAACATCACATTAACAGAAGCGCTTTCCTGGGGAGGTGGAAGTGGGGCGAGATTCAGCTCTTCAGAAACCTTTAACCTCCGGGGAAGGTGTATGTTGCCAACATCCCAAGTTCTTTGCAGGTTTTCAAGTTATTCTCTCCAGGGCCGTCCCTGAAAATAAAACAATGGACTGGCATATGCTCATAATGCCAATGACATTTTGTGCCATTACTTGAAAATATAAAATTCTCTTCTGCTGTGTGTGCATGCAAATATCTTTCATAGCGACATTTAATCTCCATATCATTAGCACTTATCACAGGAAAGTTATGGAAAGTACCCTTCCAGTGGAGTTTCTGTATGTAGCGAAGAAGCCGATTTTCCACAAGGTTTTCTCACACTTTTTGTAATCACCTGGGCAAAACTAAACACAGTAACATTAGATGAGTTTCTTATGTGAAAGAGGATGCCTTTCACTTTTAAAGAATGTATGTTATTTATACACCAATGCTTATCGGCCAAGGCGTAAGTGTTTTCGATGATGCTAAATGTGTGTAATACCAATGGGCACTCTTCTCCCCTTCAAACCTCACTGTCTCTTGTTGGAAGTAACATTTTCCTGAAAAAAAAAAAAACTATCCTTCTAGACCATTTTTAATTTTGACATCTTAACGAAATTGTATGAGGAACTGAAACCTATAGAATAAAATACTGTCATTCAGGGAGCAATGGAGTCTGGCCAGGGTCATCAACCATGTCATCGAGCCTGCTATCGATCATGTCTGCTCATGGCAATTTGACCTTTGCCCTCTCCACGGTAATTTCAGTAAGCTCATTACTTTTTATTCCTTCTCCAGGCACTGTAAAGACCCAAGCTAAAGAACTTAGTCAGCAAGTTTGATTTATCCAGGATCTGAACATAGTTATTTGCCTCCTTCCCCCCATTCTAGAAACTTCTGTCATAGTCAACAATGCATAGAATTGGAAATGTTGTAAGAAAGTCAGAAGATTCTCTAAGCCACCTGCACCTCACGTGTTCTTATAATCAAATTGCTCAAATCATATATATAGCACCTGAGGATATTTTTCCCATTGATTTTTGGAGAGCATGGATGGGAGGGGGAGACACGCAGAGAGAGAAACATTGATGTGAGAGAGACACATTGGCTGGTTGCTTCTTGCACCCACCTGACTGGGGCAGGGGACCAAGCCTGCAACCAGGGTACGTGCCTTTGACCAGAATTGAACCCCCAGCCCTTCAGTCCATGGGCTGATGCTCTCACTACTGAGCCAAACCTGCTAGGCTTTTAAATTTTATTTTAGGTTATTTTTTCTTTTTCTTTTTTATTAAAGCCACTCCTGATAACCACCCTCTGCAACAAAGGGTTGATTTTTAAAAATAACTGGAAATAGATCTGGGGTATATGGATAAACTCTGAACCAGCATTGAACCAAGCACCTATCAGGAATCAATATTCCAGTACAGATAGCCAAAGAATATTATTTTCATGGTAAATGCTATTCCTTTAAATGCTCTGAACCTTTATCTTTTCATTCCTCAAGTTCCTTCTAGTGAAGAAATCCTCCCAACTTGTTACATGAATTACTGAGCATAAACTATTTTCTTTATATTGGATATGTGGGAAGGTGGTTACCTGTGTTAATGTGTGGCGGATAAACTGCCATTCATTTATTCATAAATGTCTATTAAGATTTTAGGATGCCCAAACCATTTGAGCAGGTGAGTATGGGTGATAATGGGAGAAATATGTTAACAATATATCCAAGGCATGAGTCCTCTCTACTCAGGAAATTTACTGCCTGGTTGGGAGTTAAGTGGTCACCGACTTTGGGGAGTCACATCTCTTTCATTTCTCCTCTATTGCTTGCCTTTCTTCTCACTTTTCTCTCCAACCTCACCCTTTCCTTTTTTCAGATTTCAGTGTCCTCTTCTTCCTGCCTTGTCCTTTCTCTCTTACAAGGCTCGCTGAGCAGTGGCCCATGGTACCAGCCTGGACCCACATCCATGTCCAACTTGACAAAGAAGAGAAAGGCATTCCGACAGGTAAGTGAGAAAACGGCCTGATAGGGTCCTGTGCCACTGTGCCCAGGGTCCTTGCTGCTGTGGGGGCTGTAAGATCACCAACAGATGCACAGTAGACATGCATGCTCGAGGTGCCATATAATAGCTCATGTTTCACCTGGGGAAGGGTCCAAGTGAAATACAGAAAGTGAACAAACCATCATTTCCAATAGAAATACAGTCTTTGAGGAAATAATTCAATATTCATTCACTTAAGACACAGTTTGTGAATATACATTCTGTGCCCGGTGATGGACTCATGAAACGTATTACTGATTCTCAAGGAGTCTGTAGGCCAGTGACAAGTGCAGACAAGTCATCAGGCAAGAATAGCAATGGGCAAGTTCTCAGGTTGAGGGGAGCCCAGAGTGTGGTGGGGTGGGGTGGGGGATGGCAAGGAGAGCGGTAAGGGAAGTGAGGAGAACACTCTCAGAGGAAGCTTCCGTGCAGATGACATCTAAACAAGGAACATAAACGACAGATATTCAGGCAAATAAAATATGTCGTCATCTCTTTGGTGCCTGTGATTCTGTTCTCATATCCTCCTGAGTGCATTTGGTGCCCTGATGGTCTTGGGGTAACATGGTCATGAACCAACATAAGAAAACAAGGCACTTTGTTAAGAAGGGCTCTGTGCAGCATCTTGCGACAAGAAGCCACTGCTAGCAGCACTTGAGAGCAGAGTTGAGGATAACACCCCTGGCAAGTCCAGGTGACTAATCAGGAGTTTTCTCTTCCAACACCAAGGGCTTCTGTGCCCCCACTTCAGGTGGATAATACAAAGTCACACTTACAATCTTGAAATCATACTACCCACTTAGCAGGCCAGCCTTGAAGACGTACTGATCAAAAGGGTAAGAGTGACGACAACAACAACAACAAAAATAGCTTCTGGTAATTCAGTGAATATTGTGTGGCAGCTCATTGGTAACACCTCTCAGTTAGTGTGTTGTGACCTCAAGGATGTGGCACTTTATATTTCAAAGATTTATTTTAAGAACACCATTTTCAGGTTGAGGAGGTTTATATTAAAAAGCAAGTCAGGAGAATAATGAGAAGGAAATTTGATCTAGTCTCCTTATCACAAGAGGGGCTGCATGGGACAGGGAAGGCTGTGAAGGTCCCTCCATGTAGACCCCTACAGGGAAGCACCCCACCTCATACCCTCTGCACCATCCCCATAAATATGCACTTTCTTCATCTTCTGTTCAGCACGTATTGAGTTTCCACTGTATATACAGGACTCTCTTGGCCACAAGAACACAAACGTCTACAAATCCTGTCCCTTTCCCCCTCACTCCCTTTTCCCCCCTCTCTTTCCCTCTCTCCTTTCTTCTTCTCTCTCTTTCCTTTTCTACACACCCTCTCTCTGCCTCTGCATCCCGCCCCACCCCCCCCTCAGCCTTCTAGCTAGTGCCTGGCAGATCTCCTCCTTCCCCTGAGGACTCCCCTGCCCAACCTTGCAGCCCCCAGTCTGCTGTGCCCACTCCCTGCCCTCGGAACCTGTCCTGCAAAAGCCACTCCTGATCCTGCACAAACTGGATGTCTTTCAGTCCTTATCTTACTTGTCCCTATGGCCTCTGGCACCTTGAACACATTCCTTTTATTTGGCCCAAACTCTCTCAGCTTTGGCTTTCCTTGCATTTCAGTACAGCCCTGCTCCCAGCTCTTTTGTGCCTCAGAGGCTCCCTGACAGGGTCCTTTTCTTCCATCTGCCCACGAGCTGTGAGTGTTTGCTGGGTCCTCGGCTTGGACCTCTTTCCACGCCATATGCACCTTAGAAGGATAGGCTCTCTGCTCCAGGGAATTCTTCTTCGCCACAAATCTCATCACCCAGATGTCTGCCTCTCCTGTGCTCTGTGCCTCAGTTTCCTCAACCGTAACATCAGCATAACCATAATGTCTACCTCACATGGCCCTTTGAGAATTACATGAATTATTAATCCACATGGAGAGCTTAGAAGAGTGGCTGGCCCAGCTTGGTACTCAATAAACGTTCTGCTATCATTACTGCTATCCAAAAATATCCCAGAGCCCCGCTCCTCTAGCATCTTTCTTTACACAGTTCCTTGCAGCCAATCTGTTTCCTTTATACCAAACAGATTGCAATTTTTTTTCCAAAAAATAAAAATGAATTAAGAGGCTGTAGTAGTCTAGAGTAGAAGGGAGAGAGAGTTCCAACGGACATAGAGAAGAGGAGTGATGACCAGAGAGGTGAAGGGAGGCAGGCAAGGGGAGAAGAGAGTGCAGGAGGACCGGAAAGCAACCTGCCAAGAGAGAAAATGTATGGATGGAGGTGAGAAGTACCATCCTGAGAGTGCCCACCAGAAGAGAAGTCTTCTGTTGTGATATACACACAACTGATGCCCTAAGTCATCTCACATTCATTGGTAAAGTGGGCTCACCTCCCAGACAGTAATGCCCAGAAGGTAAGGATCCTATATCATCTTCTTTTAGAATCCCTCCCCCCAGGGACTCGACAAAAGAATGCATGTGCAACGAGCGACTGCAAATTGCTTATCCAGTATCAAAAAGATCCTGTAGGTGAGTGGTATCAGCTATTTTCCTTTGTATCAACAATCAGGGTCCATGGCAGAAGGACTCAGGAATCCACCAAGCAATTTCCAGTTTCACTGGAAACATTACTCATGAATGATCATCAGTAGCCACTCTGCAGTTAGCATCAACAGTGCCCTGGTGTATATATAGAGGCCAACTTCGGTAGGAATTCATCACTTCCATGAAGAATACAGCTTATCAGTGACAGCAATGTTAATAGATCCCACAACCAAGTCTCTCAACAAATCATAATGTGAGAGAACAGAAGGTGGTGCCTGTCCATGCTGTGGACTCATTGTTAACGAGACATCATTCACATGTTTTAAGATTCTTTTAAAACAAAGGCTCTGAATCATGCTGGGTTTGAGGATGAATGTAAGTCAGCACCCAGAGGGTTTGCAAGTAAATTGGCGATTCAACTGTTTGCTTTGTAATCCATCATAGAGTATTTACTGAGCACTAACTATGCATCTGGCTCTGTTCTCAGAGCTGGGGCTGCCCTGGAGAGCGAAGATAGCAGAGTCCTGCCTGCTTGGGCTTAATCAGCTAAGAACATAGTGAACGGTGGCTACTGTACTGGGTTATTGTTCTGGCCAGAATTTGGCTGGAAGTAAATATAATGATGAATAGGTAAGGAGGAGACATATAGAGAAAATGTATTTTTAAATGTCCATAAATATAATGGATTTAAAGTCTCTGAGTTCTTAAATTAGAATATGAGATGTGTGCCTAGAAGTGTGTAAAGTCTGAGTAAATAGGAAGCATCTTCATGGGGCACCAATTGTACTTGAAAATTTGGGGGAAAACCCATGATTTTTGAATATAGGTAAGTTATATTGAAAAAATGCAATAGTTTCCATATTTTTTATGGTAAAACAAAAAACTTGAGGACATTCCTCACTGGTAGCAGCACCTTCAGATTCCAGTCCTCAGAGTATATGTTTATTCTCCCCTGCTGCTAGTTAGCCCAGTGGAGCCCTGTTTCCATGTTTTCTCTCTTCCTAACTATTCTGGTTAACTTTTTTTATTGAAAGTGAGCTACAAACACTAGTCTTTATAGCCGAATGAGTATGGTTAAGAGGGTAACAGTATTCAGTGTTGACACTGGGTAGCTCACATTCTCACATGGAGCTTATTTGCCTCTTTTACTATTGCAGCTGGGACGGAAGAGCTGCTCCAAGGAAAGCTGTCCAAACGGTATGTTACTTTTCAAGAGCAAAACTCACAAATAAGAGTTGACATTAAAATACATTAACGTAATTGACTTGGAGAATAATGAAGACAAAACGTTGGATGATCCAACTTCCCCATCTGAGAAGAGGTCATGAATGTATTGACTGGAAAGACATCTTATTGGCCTGTAGAGACCAGTTGAGAGTAATTTGAATATTTTGGGAAAGAATCAAATGAGTTCAAGGATTAGAGGTAGAGGGGTCCTAGAAATGCTTCCCAAAGTTCACCATGAATAGAGATGACCCAGAAGCTTATGAAACATGCAGATTCCTGGCATCCATCCCAAAGATTCTGATTCCTTGGGTCTTTATTTGGTTTGGGGGACATGCTTGTTTTCACCAGCTCCTTGGGGGGTTTTGATACAAGTTACTATCCTACTACATCTTGAGAAAAATCTAGCTCTGGGTGGTTCATGGAAGGATTCTTCATCTTAGTCCCACGAACCCCTGAGATGGAATGGCAATTCAGCTTTGTGTGTTCATATTCCTGGAGAGATGGAGGACCCATACCTTTCTTCAGATTCTCAAAGAGGGTCTGACACAACAGCATTTTGGGGGGTGTAGGAAGGAGACCTTAAAGCTGGACTCTGCCATTAGCAAGATAAGGAAAGGAGGTAGACAAAAAGGCTATACAAATTGGCATGGCTGTTTACTCATGGCTATAGAGAAATGTTTTGACTTTAACATAAATTAAAACATTAAATAAAAAAAGAGGGAGAAGATATTTTGTAGATGGTTCAGCATATGGGTGATCTGTATCTTTAGGACCTTCCATCCACCTCCTTGTCAACAGATGTGCGGTTGTTATGACAGCAGGAGAAGAAATGTGTGGCAGCTGCTGCATCTGTTACAGGCAAGTCAAATGTGTCCCCAGACTTACACATTATTTTTAACCTCCTTGGAAGACTGACCAAGAGGTCCGGAATGCTGGAGTGCTTCTAATTATAGGGAAAAAGACATTCGGGTTTCCAAGTTTCAGGTATTTCTTTCAGCCACCGTTGCTGCGCTCTGGAGCACTTTGCAAATAGTAGATGTCAAAGCAAGGTGAAAGGATTGAAGGTGACAAAATTTAATCAGAACAAAAAAGCAAAGAATCAAGAAATGAAACCAGGAGGAGTGGGAGGAGAAAGCACATACATTCCCTCAAAATGGATTTCTCTTCCAAAGAAATTGCTTTCTCTACGAGATCAGACACTGTGAATTGAGCTTCCCATCAATGTTGCTATGAAGTTGCCAAGCACAGAGAAGCATCTGGGGGAAGGATCACCAGATGAGGAGTAGAGACTGTTCCTGCCTGCAAGTGGTGTGGGTTTTGTGTCAGGGAGGCATCTTCTGTACCCGAGCCCCTGTTGCAAGGCCTTCACTTGGGACCTTTCCTGCTCTGTGCTCCCCACCTGTGGGTTTCACATGCAAGGCTGTCCACTTGATCCACGCATTTCTATCCTCTTGGTTCCTCATCCACAGAGCGGGACCAAAATGTTCACTCCCACCTCACCCAGCTCCTGCATAGGACCCCCAGATGCTCACGGACTTGAGATGTTGATCTGATGAGAAGGATTTCTCTTCACCTTGACGTGGGTGACCTAGTTCCAATCCTAGAGGGGTCTCTGCTTATGCTTAGCAGAGAGAGCATGCATGGGCTCCGGCGGGGGATGGGGGGCGTGGGGGAAAGACATGAGGCTGGAGTACAAAATTCTGATGCTCTCCTTTCCCAGCGCCAGGCTTCTGTGGCTGACCAGCTGCAGCTTGGAGCCTTCCAGGGGCCCTCAGAGGAAGGTCAAGGTAGCAGGGGAGCCTCTGAGGTCCAGCCCCTCTGAAAGTGGACTGTTCACAGGAGTGTGAGCTGGAGAACCAGGAGGACGGAGACCCCTGGGGATGTGGAGCTGTCAAGGGGTCTGGTAGGAGCTGTGACCATGGGGGCAGTGAGCTCCCAGAGTCTGTCAGCAGGGATAGTAGAGGGCACACACACTCCAGCCTTTCTCCTGCCTCTGAGGTGCTGGGTGGTGGCTTCGGACCTCCCCTTTTGGGGGACCTCTGATTTGGAGCTTATATCTGAAAGTGTTAATTTGAACTATTCATGGTGCTTGATAACATGGCAGACTGTTTCAGTTCCTCTGGAGAGATTAACAATCAATTTTCCAATAATTATTTTCCAATAATTTTTAATTACAGTTGACATACAATGTTATATTAGTTTCAGGTGTACAACACAGTGATTAGGTATGTGCCTTATGAAGTGATCCCCCTAATAAGTCAAGTACCCAGCTGGCACCATGCATACTTATTGCAATATTATGGACTGCACTTCACATCCTTGTGATTGTCTTTGTAACTGGCAATTTGTACTTCTTGATCTCTTCACCTTTTCACCCTTCTCCCAAGATCTATGTTTTCTTTTTTGTATCCTCACCCATGGACATGTTTTTATTAATTTAGAGAGAAAGGAAGGGAGAGAGAGAAACATCGGTGTGAGAGAGAATCATCAATTGGTTGCCTCCCATGTGCGCCCCTGCAACTTTTGGTGTACAGGATGATGCTCCAACCAACTGAACCACCCAGCCAGAGCAGAACTGTCTGTTTTGTGGCCCCAGTAACCCAGAGTGAATCATGCCTATGTCCTATGATACATCCTCCAAATTTAGTGTGTGTGTGTGTGGTGGGGCGGGGGGGGGGGAGGGGGGCGCGGAAGAGACAACTTTTCACATAATGCAATGATAAAAGGGTACTATTAACTGTTTTCATATAAATTTTTTATAGTAAAAATCCCATGATAAATTTCATTGAGTTTGCATGTGCTGTTGTTTTAATACTCCACTTCATTCTTTTTGCTAGGATTTTATTTAGGACTTTTGTTTCTATATTTGTGAATGTGATGAGTGTAGAGTTTCCTTTTCTGCATTGTCTTAGTAAGCAGTTGGTGCTAGAATTATGCTGGCTTTGTAAAACATATCGACCTACGTGAAGAACCCTGTAGACCTTACAGACAGAAAGGAAAGTTTAAAAATAGACCAAGATATCCCATACTGGATGGAAAAGAAAAGTTTTTAAATTTTTCTTTCCTAATTAATTTTTAGATTTTATGCAGTCTTCATTATCCCATCGGAATTACATTTTAGAATTTGACAAAATAACTGTAAAGCTCATCTGGAAGAAAAAAATACAGACGATAATTTTGTTATCTAGGATCTTAAAGTGTATTTTCCAAATATTGCAGGATATGGATTTAATTTTTTTCGTAAATCATCTTTTTTGTTTATCCATTGTTACTGATGTCACTTTATATAAAAAAAAAATTGTCACTGTGGTCAGGGAATATGACCTTTGAAATTTCTGCTCCAGGGAATTCAATGATGATCGCTTTGTAGCGAGCACATAGCCACTTTTCATACAGGCTCCTTTGTGTATGCTTTGTAGGTAACGAGTTTGAGATGTAGCTACACAGGGAGTTTACTTTATTATTTACAATTTTAAATCTACCTTATTCTTATGTGTGTGTTTCTACCTGTTCCACCACAAAACCACAGTTGTATGTGAAAAGCGTCACCACGTACCTGGCTTCCATCACATTTTCCTTCTGTCTTTAAAATCTTTGCTACATGAACTATGACTTATTCGTTGTAAGTATCCATTATCAATGAACACAGCAGAGACTCCAATAGCAGAGCAAAAGTCACTCAGGAATTTAGCACATGAGAAAGTGGTCCTGCCAGCCAGCGAAGGGAAGATGGGCAGAGTTGCTTATCTGTTTTTGGGGAAAAGGGGTGTCATTCCTCTTCATGCCAAAATAAATTCCAGCCCTGGCCAGTGTGCCTCAGTTGGCTGAGCATCATCCTGTGCATGGAGAGCTTGCCAGTTCAATTTCCTGTCAGGGCACATGCTGGGGTTGTGGTTTCCAGACCTAGTAGGGGTGTACAGGAGGCATATTTCTCTCTAATCGATGTTTCTCTCTCTCTCCCTCCCCCTACTCTCTCTCTCTCTAGAATTAACAACAACAACAACAAAAGAGTACTAATGAAGTACAGAATCAAATATTTCTTTCAGAAAAAAATAAAAATAAATAAATAAATTCCAGGTATATCAATGATCTAAGTGTATAATATTAAAATCTAGAATTATTAGAAGTAAGCAAGGATTCTATCTTTGTAATTCTGGCATGAAGGCCTTTCTAAGCATGACACAAACCCAAAAGACATAATAGAATAAATGAATGCATTTCACTTTTCTTTTAAAAATCTGGCAAAATATTTTAAAGTCAAAAGTTGAATGGCAAACAGAAGGGAGAGTTGGTGACATAGATATGAGAGACAAGTAATAAATTATCTGCAAGAACACAAGAGGGAAATAAAAAAAAAATCCTTGACTATGAGTCCCATTTATGTCTTTCAACCAATTTAATATTTTTCTCTGAATCCTTTTTTGCATCTTTTTGAACATTTCTATTCCTACTGCCTTTTCATCCACATTTGCCAAATATTTCTTTGCCATATTTTTAACCTTTCTAAGTCATTTTATTTTTAGATGTGCCTTATAAGCTAGAATATCTTTAGATTAAAAAATTAACCTGAGTTTGCCCTTTTGAGAGTAATTTAATCCATGTGTTCTTTCTGCAGTAAGGAATAAATCTGATCTCCATACAGCATCTTTGTTTTTTTGCCTTTTAAAAATTTTTGTTTGGTGTTAGTTTTATTTTTTATTTTTGCAATATAAATGATGTTTTGCCTACTTCCATAGCCGATAGTAGCTTAAAGGCTGGCATCCTTTTATTAATTCTACCAGTCCTAAGTTTCACAATTTACCAAAATAGTTTTAAACACTGGCCCAATTAATCACTAATGTCCATACAGTACTCCTTTTCTTTTCCCCCAACTTTACTGTTTTCTACTTATTTTCTCTTTTTTCTCCTTCACTTTTTAGTTTGCTGCCTGTGCCCCGGCGGGGGCTAGAGGAGGGGTGGAGATGAGTCCTGATTGGGCTCCTGCTGTGGCTCAGAGATGAGGCAAATTCTGATGATGGCAGGGGAAGGGAGCCATGGTGTTTTAAGAGCTGCTGCAAACCTCACTTTTGCCTTTCCCAGGAGTTGGGATAAGTGCAGCAAACTGCTGCCTCCTCTTCCCTGCTGGGGAATCCCACATCAGGGACACCCCAGTTGACTCTGCAACATGACATTCAGACTAAGGGGGACCAGCATCGCTGGGCTGAGTGCAGGAGAGCCTGCCCGAGATGCTGGGATGGGCCTGGCTGCAACCGAGGGCACAATATCTGCCCTGTACTGGATGTGCTGGCCCCAAGGACCCAGAGAGTGCTGTCTCACAGCCAGTCAGGTGCCCCAATGCCGGAAGCCAGTTCTAGCATGTCATGTTGCAAGAGTTTCATCAAAAGGTTGATGGAACTTGGGAACTCAACAAGGGCTGAGTCACATATGTTATCGCCTGTTGGGAATGGCTGAAGGCATTTCCCCAAAACTGAAAAGGATGATTGTTTGCTGCCAGACAGCTCAGGGTATCTTAATCTACGTGTTATTGCCTCCTGTTGGCCAAACACCTGAACAGCCTAAAGCAATTCCCCAGTCTGATAATGCTTCTGTATGAAACCCTACCCTTTGAAGTGTACTTCTCCACCTTGCCATAGGACAATTTGTGTTAATAAAAAGCAAGGGGTTCTGAGACAAGGAGAACTTGTTTTTTTTAGCGAGGCTCCTCTGACCCCCAATGCCTTTCAAAATTATCTTTCATTTCTGGACTCTTACTTAAGTTACACACAGCCTTTTTCCAGATTGCTGAACCCTTCTTAATGCCGGAACAAGAACCCCGGCACCCTGACAAGTACATTCAAGTATGGCATGTGCTGGGCTGGGAACACCTGGGAATATGGGGTCAGGCAAGGCCTCCCACATAAGTGAGATGAGCTGACACCCATAGGGTGAGGAGGGGATAGCCATGCTCTGGGGTCAAGGAAGGAAGTATTGCTGGCAGAGGAACAGCAAGTGCAAAGGCCTCAGGCAAGAGGTAACTGGGAGTTGGGGGTTCTGGGTGATGGGGTGCCAAGCCAGGGGTTTTTGATGCTAACAGCAGAAACTGACTCTGACTGCGTCAGGCAGAAAATGAGCGTCCGGAAAGTTACCGGGAGGTCTCAGAGAATCACGAGTGGCTGGAGGCCAGGCTGAGTGAGGTTCAGGCCAGGCCCAGGGGACCTGGAGGCTGGAACATGAGCAGCCAGGGGAGGGAGATGCTATGTTGTTAGATGACAGATGATCCCGCTGGGGTCACCATGCCCCGACCCAGCAGGCCACCCACTGGCGCGATCCTACCTGCCTCCTGGATCTCACTGCCTCTTGCTTCAGAACCAGATTCCAGTGCCTGTACTGTGATTGCCAAGCATCACACTGGGCACAGGCCACTCTGCCTGGAGAAAGGGCACCTTTGCTAACTTGCACCCTGTGTGGTCTGGAAGGAAGCCTGGGCTAGGACAGCTGGTTGACCAAGCCCAGGTCCCATGCCTGTGCCCAACTGCCAGGGAGTGGGGGGAGCAAGTGTCCAGGCCTGAGGGGTTCTGTGGGCTTCCATCCAACCTCATGCTGTGGGTTCCCCCAAACAAAGAAGAGCTCAGCAGGGGCACAAAGGGCTGCAGCTCCAGGGCAGAGCAGAGGAAGGGCGACAGCTGGGTCAGACCAGATCGTCCCGCTTCATGAGCAATGCGCTGGGCCTTTGCATCACCGCAGGGGACAGCGATTCCAGCTGCACGAAGGCACTGCGTCCTCAGCAGTTCTCTGCTCTCCTCATGGTGGCCCCACGTGACAGATGGTTCAGGGCGAACATTTGGAGAGTCTTCCAGTAGACTCAGTTCCTCAGAGGCTGCTATTTGCGAGCTGACCCCGTGTGGCCTTTAGTCCTGGGAGGGAACCTGGGACCCAGAGCTGAGAGCAGCTGCAGTGTCGGGGGGGGGCCGCCCAGGCTGTGTGAGCAGGGCATGCGGGAAGCGCTGTCACTTCTGTGGCTCCCAGGGCACCGTACTTGCATTTATAGAACCTGTTCCTCTGCGTGTTTCCACAGAGAGAAGGCACACAGGCAGTCCTCAGGGGCCAGTCCCCCACAGCAAGGATGCAATAGTACAAGGGGCACCCCTGAAGGGCTGGCTCCCTGGGGATGACCCCTTCCGTCCACAGCCTTACCTGCTGGCCTTGCATAGGGACCACATGGGGGGGGGGGCGCAGGTCGGCAGCAGGGCCACTGGCCCCACTCACAGGCACACAGGGCTTTACCGTTAGACTCGTCCTTCCTGCCGGTTCTAATGCAGCCACGGAAGGGATGGCGGCAGGCACCGCACAGCCTAAAGCCCGCAGCCTGTCCCTGGTCCACTGCCTGTTGAGCAGGGTGTTTCAATTTTTAAATAAATTCTGTATTTACTATGTGAATAACTTAATTGATTTTTTCGTTAAAAACATTCATTTGTTCAATGTAAGCTTTTAAAATACAGCACAAGTGTGGTAGCTGTCTTTGGGTGTTTTTCATCTTCGGTTTTCTAGGGCTGGGACACTAGAAGGGCCCTGGGCCGGCCTGCACTGTGCGGGTCCAGGCTCGGGTGGGAGGACAGCTGGGGGAGCACTCAGCCCTCCCCACAGATGGCCAGGTCACCACATCCCTGACACCAAGAACACTTTGGCCCCCAGAGCTCCCCAGGAATTCTGGGTGCAAAGTTGACGGGTCTTAGACGCTGATGCTACCTCAGGATGGAAACCCCTTTAGGTTTTGAGTATATTTGAAGAGATTTTTGAAAAGATGTGAAACAAGTGTTCCTTCAATTGACTGGAATTTTCTAGGATTCCTTCCCCAGCAGTTTGCAGACTTGGACTACCAGGCTGTGGGGAGGAAAGGCAGTGTGAAAGCTACAGCTGCCGGTAGCTACCCAGAGCCTCCCACTTAGAACACAGGCCCTCTGGCCTCTGAGCATCCCTCACGCTGCTCTACTGTGGGCCCCTGGGCTTTCCTAGAGGACTATCCCGGCTGGCACCTGTCCAACAGAACATGCTGGCAGCCCTGCCAGCCTGGACTCACACTCCTGAGGCTGTGTTGGGGCAGACAGGTAACTTGGATCTGGGACACACAGGGGACCCGAGGTGGGTTAGAGGAGTAAACAGCCCAGGGTTCACGTCCAGACGCCAGCTCTAATATGTCAGGACGTGTGGTTTTGTTGTAGTGTACCCCCATCTTACAAAGGACGCCTCAAGAAGTCGAATTATGGAGTTATTTCTTAAAGGCCGGCACTCCAGACCTCGCAGCCCCGAAAAGCTCGCCACATCTGGCTTATATGCAGAATATCACACAAGTATCAATTACATCTTTGGGCTTGGAATGAGGAACCTGGTTTGTGAAAAGCATTTTTACAGAAGCGAAATTGAGCAAGTTAGTTATCTAAAGTATCTACGAATCACTGAATCAACAGAAACACATCATCAGGGACCACAGGGGAAATTTAGAATAATTGTGCTGTCCAGATTCCGGGACCACTGAGTCAACCGAAATGCATTATCTGTAGCTACTGAGGCAATTTAGGGTCTGTTCTGATTCCGGGACCACTGAGTCAACCAAAACTCAGTTATTTGTAGCTACTGAGACAATTTGGGATAATTGAGCTGTCCTGGTTCCCAGAAGAATGTGCTTCAGTAACCAGTGAGATCACAATCAATGGGATATTCAAACCATCATCAATAGAGTATTGGGATAGCATACATACGTTCAGAAAATCAAAATAACTTTCTATTGTTTTATCAAACCAGTAAGTACAGAACCCAAGCAGCAGTTTCTACCTAAGATGATTGCTACCACACTTCAGTTTCAGGGACTCTGAAGAACAGAATCGGTTCTAAAGACTCCCGTGTTCCTATGGAGGCCGTCACTCTGCGGAGGCCGTCACTCTGCAGACGCCTCTTGGAGTTAAAACATCCATGTTGTTTTCTGGAGGCTGGGGGATGGCAAGCCAGTCTTTTCTCTTCAGTAAGAAAAGAGAGAGAAAAGGAAGTGGGCAGGGAGAGGAGGAAGGAAGGAAGGAAGAAAGGAAGGAAGGAAGGAAGGGAGGGAGGGAGGGAGGGAGGGAGGGAGGGAGGGAGGGAGGGAGGGAGGAAGGAAGGAAACCAATAACACAGAAGACAAAGGCAGGTGCAGATCCATCCGCAGAAGCAAGTCAATGAGCAAGGAAGCAAGACTGAGCAGATTACAGAATTGGATTCAGGCCCCAGGGAAGATCTGTGTTTGGGCGGTTAGAGGAGGATGGAAGTATCTCCGTGGTCCAGCCAGCTAACCTCCAGGGTGCTTTCATGGTGAGGGCTCACCCAGATTCCCATGCCCATGTTGCCATGACAACGGAGCAGGCAGGTTTGGAGGGTTAGGAAGGAAAGATGCTCCCTGATGCCACAGGGTGCTCCAGTGGGATTTGTTACAGTGCCAGGCACAGGCTGTCGGGAGCGGGAGTGAGTGGGCTGACCATGTGGGTGGCATACCCCACTGCTGAGGGCAGCCGCCAACCAGCCAGCAGGGGGCATTGGTGCGCATAGGTGTGAGTATATTTGTGTGTGTGTGTGTGGGGGGAGAGGATTGGGTGTGTGTGTGGCGGGGGGCGGGGGAGGATTGGGTGTGTGTGGAGGGAGGGGGGAGACTCAGGGAGGTTTTTCAAAGGAAGTCTCCAGAAGGGAAAATTCCCATTGCACCCTTCATCTAATTCTAAGGAGACCAATTTTCACAAGTGTGCTTTCTCAATGAGTCAGAATGGCATGTTTTCTTTCCTATGAAGTTAGGTAACAAATGCTTATGAAAGGGAAATTTTTGTAAATACACTAACACACGCTAGTTGTGGGAAAGAATTAAAAGACTATGAACAGCACTGGCCTGTGGCTCAGTTGGTTGGGCTTCACCCTGTGCACCAAGAGGTAGCTGGTTTGATTTTCAGTCAGGGAACATGTCCAGGTTGTGGGCTTGATTCCCGGTAGGGGGTGTGCAGGAGGAAGCTGATTGATGCTCTGCTCTCACATCAATGTTTCTCTCTCTGTCTCTAAAATTCAATTTAAAAAAATCCTTAAAAATTTAATAAAAGACTATGAACATATAGACTGCAAACATAAAAGCTTCTTAGCCACCCTTTGCTGCCTGCCCAGCTGCACTCCAGCCCATCTGTGTCCAGTCCCTTTCCCACATTCACAGTGCCATGAATCACACGCTTGTGGTACTCCAGACCCGTCCCTCCTCCCCACCCACCTCTGCAGAGCTGAACTTGGAGCTCAGGAAACCCAGTTCTGCTCTGCCAGCTGCTCCCTCGGACACTGTTTATGGGGGTCCTAGAGGGAGACCGGAAAGCAGGACGAGGGACAGGGCTGCCATCACCCCTCGACTTTCTGAGGCTGCAACGGCCCCTCCACCTGGCAGCTGTTGATTCAGCCTTCAGCTTTGTCCAGTACCACCAGGAAGCGTCCCCGCCCTCAGGGGGCCGTGTCCCAGCTCTGGCAGGCCCTCTGAGCACTGGGGTCTAACTGCAGCCTGGGTCCAGTGTGGCCTGGGGGCTGCTCCTCCAAAACCTGCTCCTGCCTTTGTTTTCATAGCCTGAGGGGTGGGAGCTGCCTTGCCTAGTACCTCAGTTTTCCCTTTTGTCTTCTCAGTTCTACAATAACTTTTAAACTAAATCCCTGTATTAAATTCTATCTGTGCAGCTTCTGTTTTCCTAACGATCCACACAATGCCATGATTTGCCGTATCCCCTTGACCATACACAGGACATTGTTCCATATGAATGCATGTAGCCCTTCCTTGATCATATTTATAACTGCTGGTTCTCCTGTGACAAAGACCACCTTCCTCCATGGACCACATTTGGGATGCCGCAGGCTTTCCCCACCACAAACAGAGCTGCTGTGAGCAGCCATGAGTGAGACTGTCACTTCTGCATCCAGGACTTCTGCAGGAGGGATTTCCAGAAAGCCCTCTTTTGTTCGCTGGTTCTCATCCCCTCCCTCAGCAAAGGATGCGGCTCACATGTTTTATCAGCACACTAGAAGCCTAGCACGCGAAATCGCGTGGCCCTGCCCACCTGCGCGTGCCTCACTATGCAGGCAGCCTCCTGGTGACCAGTTTTTGGTCATTAAGGTGTCACGACCACTGGGTTTTTATTATATAGACTAGAGGCCCCATGCACAAAATTCGTGCATGGGGGGGGGGTGTCCCTCAGTCTGGCCTGTACCCTCTCCTATCTGGGACCCCCTCAGGGGATGTCTGCTTGCCAGTTTAGGCCTGATCCCGACCTCTGGCTCCTAACTGCTCACCTGCCTGCCTGCCTGATCGCCCCCTAACCACTCCCCTGCTGGCCTGATTGACACCTAACTGCTCCCCTGCCAGCCTGATCACCCCCAACTGCCCTCCCCTGCCGCGACCCGCCTCCTCTGCCGGGACCGGCCTCCTTTGTGCCATGCTGAGCCTTGGGACCCCCAGGCCTCACCGTGTGGAGTGGCTGCCAGGCCCCGCCTCCACTGTGTGCGTGGCCATCTTGTGGCGGCCATCTTGTGATGATGTCGCACACGAGGGCCATCTAGGCTTTTATTAGTATAGGTAATTTCAGACTCCAAGGTCATTTTCACTTCCTTCATCTTCTAGTCCATTGATTTTAAATCAGTGTGCCACAAGAATTTTAAAAACATGCAACACCTGCCCTGGCCAATGTGGCTCAGAGGGTAGAGTGTCGGCCCATGCATGGAAGTAGTCGAGGTGGGGGGGCCTCAATTCCCAGTCAAGGGTACATACCTGGGTTGCAGATTCATCTCAGCCCTGGTCAGGCACGTGCTGATGGCAGCCAATCAATGTGTCTCTCTCACATTGATGTTTCTCTCTCTTTCCCTCTCTTTTTCCCTTCCACTCTCTCCCTCTCTCAAAAAAAAAAATGTAATTAGTCACAGGCACTGACCCCTTTTCCCTTAGACTGTCAAATTAAAAAAATAACAACAGACAACACAAAAATAGCTGTCTGGTGTGAATGAGTCAAAATTACACCTACTTTTTGTCAGATTGGCAAAAAATATAATATATTATTTGGTGTAACGCAGAATTTTAGTAATTTGTTTATGTGTGTCATGAGGTGAAAAAGATTGAAAATCGCTGTTCTAGTTGGTTCAAATGTCTCTATAACCTATTAATATTAAATAATATTGTTTTGTATATAAAATCTTTACCTCCAACAAGAAATAATAAACTTGATTTCTTACAAACTCTTGCTATTTCAGCATGTTCTTACCTCTGTTTACTCTTCTGTAGATGAAAAATTTATCAAATCCATGTTATTAACTATAAATGCTACATCACACTTACACCATAAAGGTTCAGCTTGCTTTCTGTTTTCCACTTACGAATTAACACTCTACATTCCCTAGTGAGTGTAGTTAAAATTTGCATCAGGTAAAGAACCACTATGACATTTTTCTTAACTCAAGGGAAAAAAATTCTGATTAACTTCTATTGATTCTCTAACTTAAAAACACACAAGCAAATCTTTTATTATCTTTATGTAGGGAATTTAAAACACAGATGGGCAGTTAACAGGTAAGTGTGTGTAAAAACAAACACAGAAGTCCATTCTCAATCCACATCTTGTTCCTCAAATATACACAGAATCTGGGAAATTATAATGAGGTAAGAACAGAGGTAGGAACTCCGTTTGGGAATTGGAAGAAAGTAGCGGGGGGTTGGAGGAAGCTCTCTTATTTCCAGGGGTCTCTGAGCTTCTGTTTGCAACTAGAAATCCTACAACAAAGACTATTTAGTCTGAACCTGTGGACCAACAGTCTGCTTTAGCCAGGCCTGGTCTGGGCTCAAAGCTTGTACCCAGCAGTGCAGAGGCAGAGAGACCCTGGAAAGTTCCATTCTGCCTCTTCCCCACCCAGTTCTCCCTCTCCCCCTATCTCTCAGAACTCTCTCCCTGTAGTCTTCCTCTATTTGGGCAGTTCTTACAGAACCATGCTCCCAACTTTTGTTTCTCAGTGATCAACTTCTTCATCCAAGTACAAACCCCTCCATATTTACCCCTGGCTCTACAAATATGTGCAGATAAATTATGGAGAATAACAAAAGTTATGGTCCCTGTTGGGCCCAGGATCACGCAATGAAGGTAGGTGTCATGGCCTGCAGAGCGAAGGGGATTTCAACAACTGATGATGTCTGGAAGGCCTATGACTGCACCAAAGGTGAACATTCTGAAGACACCTACAAAAGATCCTTCCCCTGGGAAATAGTCACACAACTCTCCTGGGTTCAGGTCCCTCCCCTCACCCAACTACAGAGGTACCATCGGAGTGAGTCAGCAAGGACTTGACCTGCCTCTGCAGTCGGAGACCTGTGCCTCCCACACGCTCCCATTCCCAGCCCTGAGCACAGAAGCCCTGCAGATTTACCAGATGTCTCAGCACTGGTGGTGTCCCTGGGGCCCTCCTACATCCAGCATCAGCTGAAGAAACAAGCATTCAAATGACATGGGGTCCACTTAACAGCTGGGAGAGGTGCAGGCTTGACTTCCTGAGACAGGGAGGATTTCAAACAGCACTGAGTGCTTCTACAGGACAGATAAGAAAATAGAAGGTGACAGAGCCTGAAACTCACGTAACAGGTATGGCAGACGACTGGGATGTTGCTTAATCCAGGAAAAACTTTGATCTGAGGGCACTGCCTAGAAGGGCCATCTCGAGTTGGATGGAAGCCAACTGCAACAAAATGTCTTATCAGTTTTGTTCTACACCCGGAAGCCTCCGTGACCTTCAGGTTAGAGTGACTGAGATGTCCACCAACCATTTTTATCCCCCAAAGTGTGTCAGGCTTCTGAGCATGGACAGTGTCAGGAATATTTTCAGGGCCATGAGTTTGGTCCACAGATAATTGGCAAGACATGCAAATCAGGTGGCAATTCATAACGGTTAGAAAATTTCCATTTAAATTGCTAATCAAGCTGAATCCATTTGCAAATGTAGAAATCAACATGTGCATAAATTATTAGGAAAACTGCAAAGCTTGGAGGAAGACATGGCATCCAGCAGCCAGTGGACAGAGGACAGAGAGAGGCAGCAATGTCTGGAGGCAGGCAACCTCCCTCCAAGCCATCTAAGCATGTTATCCTGGAGCTCTTCAGAGGGCCTCTGGGCCAGGGCTTCTAGGTGCATTTCTCAGGACAAAAATGTTCTGAGATGGTTATTAATGCATGCCACACACACACACACACACACACACACACACACACGGTGAAATAAACGTGGGAGAAACAGCACCCTGCATCTCCTCTCGGAGATACATATTGGTACATTCCAGATGCTGAGACTTGCTCACCTTGGTTGATTTAACACGGCATTTCCAGGAAGCAACAGATCCAAGAAGGCTCCTTTTTGGTGGAACACCTATTCACATCTCGGGACGTACACATTCGAAAGCCCGGCTCTCGCCAACTGCGAGTTTGCCACTACCGATTTCATTGCTTACTCTTTGGTGGGGAGACTACTCCCACACCAGTAAGTAAGGAAACAAATCACAGCTGCTTTTCTCTCAGCCGACACCCCCCTCCAAATAGCAACTGCTTCCCAGGCTTCCCATCTGTTCTGCCTGTTTATGTCTACACAATCCTCCCACCATTAGATTGAAAAATGGAGGATCTGTGTTAAATCTCTAATAATTGCACTGAGTGGACAGAGAACATCATCTCTTCCCTGCTCCACCACCTGCATTGGCTCCCCATTACCTCACAAATCACCTCATCATTCTGGACCTCAAAGTCTCTTCTACGCTGAGCCCACCGAGCCTGTTCTGCCTCTTCTTGTCCAGGCTTCCTTCGGATTGCATGTCTCACTGTCCCCTCAACACTGCGTGCCCCTCCCCCACCCCTGCAGCATGCTCCTCCCCCACTTACCTAGAACAGGGGTCACAGTCTCTCCCCAAAAGGGCCAGATGGTAAAGATTTGAGGCCTGGAGAACCATACAGGCTGTGTCCCAACTCAAGTCTGCCATTGTGGCGTGAAAGCAGCCAGTGACCAATATGTAAACAGATGAGCTTGGCTGAGATCCAATAAAACTATTTACAAAAGCAGGCGGTGAGCTGGAGTTGGCCGTGGGCTATAGTTTACCAACTGTGATCTACATGACTGTCCACTTTTTAAGGAAAATTTCTAGTCTTATTCCATGGTTCTTTCATCCATCCCTTCAGCAATCATCCTGCATTTAACCTCCTCACTGGTCCTAAGGAAGGGTTGGAGATTTAACATGGGACACCCACTTGTGTTCTGGGGTCTACATACATGATTTCATTGACTTCAACCATGGTTATTTCTGCTTCCCAGCAGCCCAGGCTCAGCGTCTCATGTCTACGGAGAAACGGCCAGTGGGAAACAGACTCGGGCTTAATCGTTCTGCCTGATTCCACAGCCCAGAGTGTCCACTGGGCTGGTCCTCAGAGCTGCACACCCCAGGGATGTAGAGACTGCCTTTATCCCCATTTGCAGATACGTAAACGGAGGCTTCAGATGATCCGCTGGTTGCCCACAAAGCCCAGATCCAAACTCACATCTTCAGTCTCCAAAGCCTATTTCCCTGTGTCATGTGTTCATTAGGCAATGACGCCCTTCCCTGGGAGACGCAGAGGGCAATGGAGTGTACTGGAGCTTGTCAGGACGTGCTGGGCAAGTCGATATGTGCCTTGTCTCAGAGGTAAAGGGAGGTTATATAAAGACATATAAAATATTGATAAGATATAAATAAAATACAGTATATATGTATATATATAAAACTCAGATGAGGTTTATCTGCATTTTGACCCCTAACTTAGGAAGAACACAAAGAGATTTTTGAAAATATTAGATCTGGGCTTTTGTTCTTCAGGAAACTAGTGGAAGATGCCAACTTCCTGACAAACAACCTTCTATCCAGCTTTGAAATTGGTTGAGAGTAGACACAAGGAACCAGAATACTGTGTTGGTGTTACTGGTGAAGCTGCATCAGAAAACTCTAATATTGCGTCTTCAATCTAGAACTTGAGACCACATGACCTAGATTTATTCCTCAAGCACAGGCAGCAAATCTGACTGAAAAGAGCAGAGATCCAACCGTCCCCGACAGAAACAGGCTCTGTCTGGTCTGTTTACTGTGTAGAAACTAAAGCTGTGATGCCCTTGGTTCCATGGAACACTCCGTGCCATGGCCAATATTCCCAAGGGATGTCTAGCTTTCCCCAGGCTCTTCACCCAAACTAGTCACTGGGCCTTCCTTGGGGAAAAAATAAAGCGTGCACGCATGCAAGAGAGAGAGAGAGAGAGAGAGAGAGAGAGAGAGAGAGAGAGAGAGAGAGCCCTCTCTGGATTAGCACAGGAAAGTCCCCTCATAGAAATAGGAAGCTAGAGGAATGAGTGTTTTCCTTGAATTAGTTAGCTATCATTGTGTAACAAACAACCCTTCACACTATAGGACTTCTCATTTCTCATTTAGTTACATGTTGGCTGGCTGCAGAGCTGTGGCTCCATTATACACGACTTCCCCACCCTGAGATGCCTGAGGAGGCAGCTTCATGTCAATGTCTTGGCAGAAAGAAAAGAATCCGGGGGTCTGGCAGAAAGCATGCATATGTCCTGTCACATATGCTGTCCCATGAAAGCAAGTCACCTGGCCAAGCCAAGCATCCTCAGGGGATGTGTAGTCATCTCACAGGAAGGTAAGCACCTGGGAACACAGTGTTAACCCGCTGTCTCATAGGAACAAACGCACTCAGAGTAGAAGAGAGAATGCCCTTCCTCCACAGACCAAGTGAACGAATCAGTGAGCAACTTCAAACACAGAAGTGATATATGCTGTGTGTACTATACATTTAAGATGACTTCTAAAATGCTCTAAATCTGCTACTTCCATTTATTTCAATGTCCTCATCGTGGTTCATGTCAGTAGAATCTCTCCCTGGTCTCCTTTCTTCAGTCTGGTCCCCCTAATTCATTCTCAATTCTGCACCCAGAGTGAGTTTCCTACAGAGCAATCTGGTTTTGTCATTCTCTGTGTAAAACACCCTGGTACCTGCAGCTCGGTCTATAAAAGTATAGCTAATGTTTTTTGCTCACTTAATATGTTCCTGAGATAATATAGGCATTATTTATTTAGCCCTCACAGAAATGCCACTGAATACTATTATACTAGTACTTACTAGGTGAGGGCCAGAGGTCCAGAAAGATTAAGTAACTTTCCCCTTCGAGGCTGGGTTTTTGAATCCAAGAATAGTGATTTTGTTGTGGCCAGCCTGCAGGATAGTGACCCATCGTTCCTGCCTTGGAACACTCACATCATTGTGTAGTTCCCTCCCATACTCTGTCAGGGTTGGTCTCTGTGACTAATAGAACATGGTAGAAGTGACAGTGTGTGACTTCCAGGGCTGGGTCATGAGAAACATTGTGGCTTCTGCCTTGATTGGTCTCTAGGCTCTCTCTCTCTGGAGATGGGCAGCTGCCATGCTGTGAGGAAGCTCAAGCAGCTCTACAGAGAGGCCCACATGGTGAGGAACTGAGGCCTCCTGCCAACAGCAGAGGGTAACTGAGACCTGCTGAGCCATGTGAGTAAGCTAACTTGGAATCAGATCCCCAGGCCTTTAAATGATCTCAGCCCTGGCCAAATCCTTGACTGAAGTCCAGAACCATCTGGCTAAGCTTTCCTCCGTCTTGAGCCACATAAACTTTGGGATAATAACTGCATGTTGTCTTAAGCCACAAAATTTTGGGGTAACTTGTTACACTATCATAGAAAACTAACATACTATGCAACCATCACACTAGACCCAGCTTTTAAGACCATGGGGCAGCACTCCACGGTATCCCACTGCTATGGAGTATGACACATGATGAAACTTCCTGGAGAAAACTCAAGCTAGAAGAGGGAGGTAAGAAATGTGGTAAAATTTTAAATAGAATGGCCAAGAAGAGACTCATAGGTAAAGCAACTTTTGATGGAAGACCTGGAGGTAGTGAGGAGGTGAGCCCACTGACTGGGGGAAGAGCATGCCAGGAATGGGGTGAGAGGCAACAGCAAGTGCAAAGGCCCTGAGGTGAGCATGCACCTGGCATGTTCAAGGACACAAAGGAAGCTCATGTGGCTGGAAGAGGTGAGTGCAGAGATGTGCAATAGGAGATGAGATCTGAAAGGGGCCAGAACAAGTAGTGTCCTTATGGGTGATATTCAGTCTGAACGAGAAGGAAAACCACTGTAAGGCTTTGATCAGAAGAGTGACACCATTTGACTCATACTTAGTACATCCCCACATCCCTAACAATAATTGAATAGAGTTAAATAATACCAACTAATATAATATTAGTTAATAATAGTAACATCGTATTACTAATATTATATAATGCTTAGCATTATATAACCTACTTTACCTGAGTTCATTGTGTTCACAGGACATCTATGAGCATTCCCATTTTACAGATGGGAAGGCTAAGTCTTGGAGAGGTGAAGTGGCCCAGGGAACTGAACCCAGGCAGTCTGGGCTTCCAGATTAAGCAATCAGGAAGCTTATGATCAATAAACTGAAGTTCTCTTCTTCAAAATAATACTTAGTTCAACTGGATCAACCCCTGCCCTGAGTTCCTTGACTGACCCTGCCTTTGACTCTCTGTGCATCGTCCCTTGAGGGGGTTGCATGGCCAGTGGAGGGACCACAGCCTGGGGCCTAGACGGACTTGAGCTTAACACAAACTTCATCATTCCTCTTAGGCAAAACTTCTCTGACCTCAGTTTTTGTGACAGTAGGGCTGTTGTATGATCGCATAGCATGTGATTAAATACTCAATTATTATGAACAGCTATCATTTCATTTTAATCATTATTTGGGGGAAAGCTAAAATTTGAACCTACCCTTATTGCTTTTTAGATGATTTATTGCAGCACACCCTAAGGTAAAATCCATTTTAAGGGTTCTGCAGCATTGAGTTAAAGAAATTAGGTTTTTGTTTCCATTCTAATATCATTGCACACTTTGTTGGTTTTTGCCCCAGCCACGTGACTGCCCGAAACAATGGTGAACACCGAAACAGCTCTTTATAAAAACAGATTCTTTCTGACCAGGCCATTCACATTTCATGCACTTACCCGTCAGTGGCCAGAGAGAGATGTGATCATGGAGAGTAAAAAAAAAATGGTTTTGTCACAAAGTGGATCAGTGACATTCATCTTGCCACGGAATGTCACCCTCTAAGGGGGTTCCGCCGGTTCTGCTGACCAGGCTGTTTTTTAAATCGACTTGGTCACACATGCACGTCAGTGACTAACGCAGACCTTCAGGGCCAATCCTTCAGGCCCAATGGCCCACGTTGGGGCCGGGTCCACCGAGCACTGTGCACTGCTGTTTTCAAATCAGCCGTGGTTTCCCAGATTGTCATTCGGAGCTTTCAGGTAATGATGTTTCTGCAGCAAGGACACCGCACTTGATAACATTCGAAGGTTCCACGGCAAGAAGCAGGTGACCGTGGGAAACAGGCGTCGGGGCCTATTTCAGGACTCAGTCACAGCAGGCTGCCCAGCAGACTTTTTCTTAGAACGAGTGGAGGATGTCTCTCTGCTACCTCTTAGTGGAGAAAAATTTCTCCGGATGACCTAACTCAAGTAGAGCCTTTCAGAGTCAACCTTGTAAAATAATAGTCCTATATAATAAAAGGGTAGTACGCAAATTGTCTCCTCGACCGGGAGTTCGACCAGAGTTCGACCAGGGGGTGGGGATGGCCTGCCAACTTCCTGTGGCTCCTTGCCCTGGCCAGCCCAGCCCGATCGGCCCTTATCTTGGTGGGCTGGCTGGACCCCACCCATGCACAAATTTGTGCACCGGGCCTCTAGTAATAATAGTAATAATATAACTTGGTCCTCATCACAGGAACCTGCAAGATCTTAGTGCCCTCCCGTAGCTCCATCCCTATGAATAAAATACAACTAGAGGGACAGGCAATACTTCTCCATTCAAGGTCCCTCTCTTTAACCTCGTGCGCTTTCACTGTGGCCCTGAGGCGATGCTCAGGCACCATGTCTGATGTAGAAGAATTGTGATAAAGAAGGGAGGTCCCGGCCCCAAAGCTGAGGATGGAAGTTGTGGGTGGGGCAGGGGTCGTCGTCGGAGAAACCAGGGCCAAATGCCACGAATGGTGGACCATGCATCCTCGGGAAGGAAAGGTCAAGGGGAAAACAGTAGATGGGCAAAGTAAGTAAAGTGTCAACAGTCAGCTGATGGGGCTTGAGAAGTAGGGCCAGGCCGCTCTGGAAACTGGGTCCCCACCTGGGTGGGGAACATGCCAGTTGTGGGGGTGGCTGGAGCACTTGATATAGTCAGCGTGGCCCTTTAGAGACATCTCACCAGACTCAGTACCGCCTGAACCCCCGCATACCTTCACCTCCCTCCCCATCTGTTCCAGGGGGTCACCCACAACCTTTGTATTTTCTAGGATGTCCTATACCTCGTAGCCTTTACTTATTCAACCATCTTCAGGCATGTACTATAATCTTATTCAACAGCTAGTTATTGAGCACTTACTCTATGCCAGGGAATGGTCTAGATTCTGGGTGCATGGCCCCTCCTTGTGTGATCACCCTACTGGGCTCGCCTCACAGGTGGGCTCCTGGTTCAAGGAGAATGCCCTATGCATCAATGGGCACAGTGTTTCACTTGGCATGTGGCAATCAGTCACACTCACGGTTGTGGAAAGAGTGATTGAGTGGATGAAGGGATGAACAAATAATAACTCTCCACGCCTCCTGACTAATCAGAATTGGGGTCTCTGGATGTGACTTTTTGGGTAGCCAAAATAATCGTATTCCTCAAGGATTCCTTATGTGAACTCGGGTTTTCCCTTGTAAGTCCATGCAACTTCAGGCAGTGCAGGAGGCATGCAACGGGGTGGCCTGCCCCCTGGTGGGGAAGAGGGGGAAGGCAGCTTGCTGGTTAGAGGGGCCCTGCCCTTGGGTTTGGTGCATCATTGATGCCACCAGTCATTTGTCCCCCGATGTCTGTTGCCCTGTCCCAGCTCTGCAGTGCCACTACTTATGGGTGGCTTCCCTGTCCCATTAGTGTGAGCGCACAGATTGCAAACTCTTTAACATACGGGTAATCAAAACTCTATTTGAGAATACAAATGAACTTGGATGGCAGTGTTTTAAAGCTAAATTGATTGATTTGGGATAAGTACTATTGTGTGCTCAGTGTTTATATTGCACACTATTACCCACAGAAAACGAGCTATATGGTAATGACAACGAGAATCAGAAATCACTGTGGAAGCCCATCTGAGTGGGTCTGGGCTTACTAACAGGGGAGACCTTCGGGTTTACTGTTAGACCAGACACTGGCGGTACACAGAGCGGCTCTGCTTTCTAACAAACAGAAAACGTCTGAGGAAGTGAAAGAAAACATTCTGAAGCGTGATGATAAAATGTGTTTAAGTTACGATATTTAAGTAATTTTTATTTTTTGTTTCCACTTTCTAATTTCTCTAGTGTATTTCTGCATTTCTCACCCACTTTTTCTTTAGTAAAGTACAGATGTAGACTTCAGTGACTTTCCAAACATGCAAGTTTAAAAAAAAAAAATTGATTTTTAACCAGAAGAGGGGCCACTCCTCACATTTCACTGTTTTCAAAGGCTCTTTCTGGATCCCGCCCCTCCCTTCTCCCAGGAGGCCCTTGGAATGTTTAGACTCCCAAGGGCAAAAGCACAGTGGCTGATTCATATCAAGCATGGGACTACCACCCACCAGTATCATCCCAGGCAGGTTATTTCAGGTATTAGCTGTCACCCCAGGATGGGTGGAGGGTGTCTTTTTAAATTTTATTTCAGATGGGGAGACAGAAAGAGAGATAGAAACATCAATGATGAGAGAGAATCATTGATCAGCTGCCTCCTGCACGCCCCACACTGGGGATCGAGCTCGCAACCCAGGCATGTGCCCTGACCGGTAATCGAACCATAACCTCAATGCTCAACCACTGAGCCACACCAGCCGGGCTGGAGGGTGTCTTTTTCTCTCCACTTCTACTCTTGGGAAATAAGTGAGATGCGAACAGTAAGGAGGAAGCAGAACACTGCGTCTGCCCCATGACACCACCTCATTCCCGGTGGTAGACATGGTCCTCACGCTAGTCAGTTATATCAGATCAGTGTCATGTCACGTGCGTGTGAGATGTGCATGCGGTGTGGCAGTGTATATGTTCCTCTGTGTCTGTGTGGCGTGGAAGGCAGTGGGGGAGGGGAAAAAGAGAAGTTTGTGCCCTGGTGTGAATGACATCAAGAAGAAAGTGACTCAGCAGGAAAGGGTTGCATGAGCCTGAGAGCACCATGGTTTCTCAGGACTGACGCACCGCCCCCCTCCCCCGGCCTCCCCCCCGATCTTGTGGCCTCTGGTACAGTCTGAGTTGGTCACAAAAGAGATCAAGTCGTTTCATATCACGTTGTCACCTATTCTTTTTTTAATTTTTTTATTTTTAGAGGACATTTATTAAAGCTGGGGACAGTGAAGCAAGAAAGGGCCTAGGATAGAAGCAACAGGAGAGAGACTAGGTGGGGAAATGAGCCTGGGTTGGGCTGCTTTGGCTAAGAAGTCAGAGAAAAGGGGCCTTGGAGACAGGGTCAGGGGTTAGCCTGGGACTAGCTGCCACTGCCTATTGCTCCCTGGTTGCAAGCCTCAGTGGGGTTCCTTAGAGTTTAGGGGATGCATGCCTGTGGGGAAAGGAGGGAGGGGCGTTGAAGGGAAAGCTCGGGCATGTTCCTGAGAGGGAGAGCAAGCCTTGGGACCTCCCCCCAGCTTGTCACCTACTCCAATCAGATGGCAGCCTCTCTCCTGGGCCAGGGCAGCAGGCCTGGTTCCCAGCAAAGCCAACAGCTGGCTGCTTGACTGGTTTCTCTGCCCGTCCCTCCTGCACCCAATGCAGAGATGGGGCGGAGTCCATGGGTCCCCTCACTGCTAAGTCCCATAGTTTGGTGTTGTTCCCTGCACACCTCACTGGCTTGGTTGGGGTTTGCCTGCTGCCTGTCAGGGATGCTCTCAGAGGACCTCTTCACAAGAGCCATCTTGGCACCTTTGTTTCAACTGTAAGAGTCTGCTATTTTCTTAGTGCAATTCAACACAATATAGTTTATTTTCTCAAAATGCGAATGTGAAACATCTTTAAAGACACAGGCAATTATTTTTCCATCACAAACATGTTGGAGATAAAAAGATATAGAGCATTTTAACCTAAACTTCTGCAACCTCATATCACCGGCAGGACCGCATCCTGGGGGCACAGGCTTAAATGAGAAATACACTCCTCCATGCACACTGCAGAGAGCCAAGTTCTTCCTCTGACTCACACCACAACTTCCAACGGCAAGTGCAAGCTAACAATTGTGATACAAAGAACTTATTCTCATTTTCCTGGTTTTAAAATGCAGCAATGAATCGGGGAAAATCTAATACAGTACTCAACTTTTATGTTTGAACAAATGACACAAATTATGGTCATTTTTAACAAGTGTATGAAGATTAACTAAATCACTGAGAATGTAAGATATCCAACTTCAAAGATTAGTATATATACTTTCAAACATATGGATAGTTGGTGTGGAATAGGGCAATGAAAAATTAATAGAGTTTTACAGTCAAAGACACACGCAGAAGTGCGTAATCCACAAACCCTTTCTCGTCAGAGTCTTCTTAACAAATTCTTTGATCTTGACATTCTCCAATGTGGTTTCATTCTTCAGAATCTCCGAGAGTGGAGGGTGCAGACAGTGTCCCCAGAATGCTGTGCATGGGACTAGATCACAGTCTGAGCAGGATACTGCTCTCACGGTGAAGGTGCTCATTTGCACCACTAGAGGGAGCATGCTGCACGCAACATAATCGTAATTAGGGCAGGAAGGAAAGGGGGAGAGACAGAGAGACATGGAGACAGAAACAGGGGGACAGAGAGACAAAGAAACACTCAGAGGGAAAGACAGAGAGACAGGCACACACAGAGTAACACACACATAGAGAGAAATTCACAAAAGCCCGGAAGCTCAGATAACAGATGATCCCAGAGGCAGGAAGGAAGCCCGACTGTGCTGTTAATGGACTTGGACTCAAGCACAGTGATTGCTGTCCGCCCTGCTGCCAATCAGAACACGAAGGCCCTATTCGTTTTTTTGCAAAAGATTTCTCTGGCAAATAAGCAAAAGTGGCATTATAATAACTTCTGGGTTTATAACCTCAGATATATTAACAAAGACCGAGGTATGAAAGTAGGGATGGCCATTGTTTCTATGGGTACATTGAAGTCAGAACTTATTGTCATATATATTTTTTTTACTCTGATAAATTAGAAAAAGATGGGTATAAACACAAGTTTACAAATCTATAAGTAAAGGCTAATGAGTTAAGAACAGAATGTCTCCACTTTCAAATATAAGAAAAAGGAAAAAAAAAAGTTCTATAAATACATATATGTAAATATACTTATATACAAATAGATGAGAATATATTTATATATAAAGTACATGTATCTCTTTTTATATATAAAATATACATATTACGTATATAAGTTCTATATAAAAGATAAGGAGTGATGGAAACAACAGTGGGGCCCAAAGAGAGAAAGTGTGACACTTTATGGAAAGAAGGAGTGAAAGAGAGTTGTTCAAATCTCATAATTAAAAAAATTATACTTAAATCAGATTTTTAAAAAAAGCATCAATTTCCTGCTTATAAGGGGCACAGTTAAAGCACAAGGTGCCAGGGGCAGTGCTGGCATGTGACATTTGTGGAACTAATAAATGAAAGAAACAGCCAAAACAATGGCAGCCACCCAAATGCTCCAATACAGGGAACGGAAGTGAACCACAGTCAACCAGGTGATGAAATAAAAATGGACCCACTTACATACGTCTCGTGAAATGCTTTTCCTGACGGAGAAAATGCTAACAATAAAATGTGAAGTCAAAATGAAATGCAACTTGAACATGTGGCTATGAATACCTGAAGATGTTTATTTACCCAGGAACTCAATATTGACTGAGAAAATAGTATTCCCTCTGAGGTGACATAAATACAATTTTATATAAGATAAATTATTTTATAATTCTTCTTTCTGCATTTATTTTCTGTCTCAGCGTTAGACAAAGAAGAAATGGGAACATGACCCTGGTCAGACTCATTCTCAAGGAACATTCTCATCACCTCTGCAGTTATGAATCGTCACGTTAGCAGGAGGGAAGGTGGCTCAACCACCCAGGTCTCCAGCTCGGCCGGACTCAAGTCGGGCATCCTTCACCCCAGTGCCACCCTCCTCCCTGCCAACCTAAACTCACGAATACGAGAGGGTGGCCTGGGGACCTTTCAGAGCTGCTCTGGGTGTGTGCACTGTCACATGTATTAATAGAGTTGCTGTGAAACTGTTTGGGATGAAAGAGAACAACATAGTGGCTCGGTTGCAAAATTCTTGCATCAGCTGGTGCGAGTTGGCCTCAAGTCAGCCGAGAAAGACTGGAAATGCCTGGAACTGATCACAGGCCTGAGTCAAAATTTATACCCCACCCCCCACACTGGGTGGGTGCAGAGGTCACTGTGATGGGAGCCCAGCACAGGCCGCAGCGAGGATGCTGGACAGAAGGAACATGGAAGGGACGAGTCTGCGGTGGGGCCAGTCTGTGGTGGGCCTGAGGACTGGTGGGACAGGACACGGATTCTCACCCATAGACTCCGTGAGCCTTTGTGGGGAGCTCTGGACCTGCTTCCCATTGCTAAGACTTTCTCCATCTGAACACAGATTCTCTGACCAGCTTTTCAAGAGCAGATGGGAATTCTCTCTCCATTCTCTGTAGAGAATTCCCTCTACCCTGAATACAGTCAGCCCTCCTAGGAAGACTTCTGGAAACTTCCAAGCCAGGCTGAGTGTTCCACTGAATGTCTCTGAGGGACACAGCTCTCTCCCAACCCGGGGAAAAACCTGTCTCCTGAAATGAGTTATATTCTTAGGACTACCAAGACTGTTCAAACCCCATTTTTCCAGGAAAACTGTCCTATTGTATGAGCAGCCCCAGCATCCCAGGCTTTTGTTGTTTGCCTGGCTTCCCCAAGCCCGGAGTCCCGGTTTCAGGGTTATAAGAGGGTCTCTTTTGGACCCTGAATTCACCCAGCTGCCACCTTTGCCCAATCACCATTCTCTCCAAGATTTAAAGGTTTTCCCCCTTTAAAATTAGAATAAGACTTTCTAGGGTTGTTTTAAAGATTAAATAGATACTGGAAATGAATGATTAGGCAGCAACTCGCACCTGGTAAACATCCCAAGTGTGTTTGCTAAGAGAGTTCATTGTCTAGCTAGCACGGTCTTTTCAAGGGCAGAGTGTGAAATCTGTGCTATGCCCAGGTCTGACTCACAGCGGAGGCCAGTGTTCGCCTCTTACTCTGAGCCTGACCTTCAAGGAATGTGCCCGGGATCAATGGGACCTTCTGGGAGCCAAGTAACATGGCAGCCACACAGAGCCTTCCAAGAGCCTCAGAAGGCATTGGTGAGACATGGGTAGGGAGCCCCCAGTTCCAGGAAACACGGGGGAGTCAAGAGTAAAAGAAAACCTGTGACCACAGGTCGAGTGGAGCACAGAGCAGTGGACAGGACTGGAGCAGGAGAGCTGCCGGGACCATAGGAGGTATGGAGGGGCCATGACTACACTGCCCAGTGATGGGACCGAATGACCAGACTGAGGCTGGAATCAGAGCTAAGATCTCCCGTGAGGTCCAGGGCTATGATGTAGCTGTTCGCCCATGAAGAAAAGCACAAATGCTCAGCCTACCTGGGGTTGCATCTACCTTTCCAAAATGAAGGGAGAGCACAGGCAGACACCATGTTAGCAGGCTGCACACATCTGCGCCTGCCAGTCCCAGGCTTGGGGGTGCAGTGTGCTGCTGGGGTGAGAACCTCAGCTTCCTCTGGGTTGTGGTCTTGGAGGATCTGCCTGAGAGCACCATGAACCTGAAAGACAGAGAAAGGGGATTCCTTTCTCCAGAATAAAGAACATGTGACCCCTATGCCATATGAGCAGACAGATAAATAGTACAAAGCATACACAGAAATCAAGTGCCAAAGAAGAAAGAGAAAATTAACTAACTGAAGAATATGCACCTGAAATAAGGGTAGAAAAAGCAGAGAAAATTGATGATAAATGGTAGTTAGGAATCAAAATCCATATGGAGAAAGAATCAATCTCAAATTTGGGGGAAAATTTTTAGTTATTGAAATCAAAGCCTAGTAATTCAATGAGCTAAAAAGTTGAAAAAAATTGATGAAGGAATTAAAGATTTGTAAAATAGAGTTGAGATCATCAATCCAAATGTAGCATAGAGTAATAAAGAGAAAGAAATATAAAAGAGATTGAAAGAGACAGAGAGATATTAAAAAGCTCCATATATATCAAATAGAATGGGAAAGAGACAAAGTTAAATGAAATTAGGGCAAATTATTTCCAGAAGGGAAAGAAAAATGGTAAGCTCTTCAGACTGAAAGAACCCACTGAAGATCAAATTAGAGAAACATACAAACAAAATTCCCTATTTAAATGCATCATAGTGAACCCGCAGATTAGAGCTGATGAGGTTTTCAAACTCCTGGAAAGAAAAGACATGTTATCCTAAGGAATGGCCACCAGATAGACAGCTGACCCTTCACAGCAAAAGAGATGCCGGTGTTGAGGGAAAATTGCTAGCAATGCAGCATTCCATTCCCAGCTGAAAAGTCTTCTGTGAATTATGGCTCATGTAAATATTTCTAGATACACAAATGACACAACCTGGTTATCTGGTCAAGATGGCAGAATGAGCAGATGTCACACAAGAGTAACACGATCAGTAGGAGAGGAGGGTTCGAAGGGAAGTGAGTAAGTTCTTGAGATCGGTCTGGGTGGTGAATTCAACATTATTCACATTTACATAAATAATTGTTCCTGTGTGCAATATTTATATTTTAAAGCTAGGTCCCTTGCCTTGTTCGGGGGAGTTCGATTAAATTTAGATTCTGACTTTAGGGCAATCCATGGCGTTGGAGCCTGTCTTTCCCAATGGGACTCTTCGAATGACGTGACCCTCTCAACTGCAAGGCAGAGCTCTCCGTGAGGTCTTTTCTTCTTGAAATGCTTTGAATTGCATGTGGATTCCCCCGCTTGGGCCAATGCCAAAATCTAGCCTATAATTGCTTTCATTTCGCACATGGCAATAAACATTCAATTGAACTTCCCAGCTCACAAGACCAGAATTCACTCACTTACTGGCAAAGCCGACCCTGGGAAACTGGTTTAGAACAGAAAATTACAGTTGTTAACTTATCCACAGGAGGGCTCTCCTGTTGCTCTGAACAAGAAGAGAAGCTTGGGTGGAAGTATAAGGAAATAATTTTGGGGGAAATGGATTGAACCTTCTCAGTGTAAACAACATTTTAATGAATGATGATTCAGGTGAGTTCCATGTCTCATACAAATGGAACCCCAGCCTTGTGGTGCTGATGCATTTATAACAACCCACGAAAATCACATTGATACAAAAGAACAGGTGTTTTTTGATAAACTAATAGTCTGGAAGCAAGTGAAATAATTTCAATACAAAGATCAACACCAACAACCTGGTTTTCTGGATATTTCATTGTCCTGCTCTGCTTGGGCATGAACAGTCTGTTAACTGAAGAACAAGCATCTGACACCTGGGCGATAAGAATTGGTAAAAAGCCTTTAATCTCTCTCTCTCTCTCTCTCTCTCTCTCTTTCTCTCTTCTCTCTCTCTCTCTCTCTCCCCCATACCTTATCATTTGCTGAGTTATTAGTAACAAAAACTGCTATTGAGTTTCAAGGGTTTAATCAAGCATAGCCCTTTCTGTCTTGAGTTATGAAGCTATCTACACTAATAAAAGAGTAACATGCAAATTGACCATACCTTCACAACACCCACCAGCCAATCAGGAGTGAGTATGCAAATTAACCCAACAAAGATGGAAGGTTAATTTGCATACACAGGCGCCATGGCGATGACGCAGGTGTACCGCACCGCCCCAGCCACTCTGGGCCTCTAGGCAGCGTGGGAAGGCAGAAAGGTGGCTCTGGGCCAGAGCGAAAAGGCGGCTCTGGCCATAGCGAAGGCAGTGCCGGCAGCCAGGGGAAGGAAGGCCCATTCTTGCACGAATCTTTGTGCATCGGGCCTCTAGTAGAAAAATAAACACCAGAAAGGTAAGGATCCCATACAATATCCTATTTATTCCAGGGAAGCTGGGTTGGAGACTGCAATCTGGCTTCAGTGTAAGATTATAATACTTTATCCCTCGAATTCAAATGGAACTTTTCTACTCAGTCCAGAGATGAGCAGGTGGGCTCTGCAGACTTTCACCCACATTTGTGGTGAAGAACCTTGGGTGTCGCGTAAGAACAGGTGACACCAAGTGAGAGTGCCACCTCGTGCCCAGGGCAGGCAAGAACGGCTCTCTGGGTAAGTCCCCCCAGAAGGCTGCAGAGAAGGGAGGAAGCCAGCTGCTAACACGTCCTCATCTGTGCAGAAATGTTGTTAAAAGATCCAGTTTTAGAGGTCAAGGAAGAAATAAGAATGTTCTGTTCTTACCGTCTACTGATTGGCCAGACAACTTTACCTACATTATCTTGATGCTGTAGGCATGGAAAATAATGTTTACTTTTGATCAAATTATTTTTCCTAGTCCTAACTTATTTGACGGCTACTCTATAACTGAACACAACCAACAACAGCACATATGTCCTCACCTTCCACAATGACCAAGCAGAGCAAACGAGTGTCTTATTTTTTCCTCTCCGCTTAAAAAACAAAAAAGAAAATTCCTTGCAATTCTATTCCATTACCAATAGTGAAAGACGTCAAGATGGGAGAGCAAAGAAACCAGAAGAAATGGCTGGCTTCCCTGTGCTCAACAGGGAACAGAACAATGACAGTGCTGGGAAACCACCGCACCGCCAAAAGGCAGCCTACCTCATTTTGATAACTGGCGAAAATGTTGAGGCTGCCGAATACACAAGGTTGAGATGAGGGGCAATTTGGTGTTTGGCTGAAACCGGACTTCTTTGACTCAGTGATATTCTTACCTACACTGCATGGTGAGTAAAAAAGACCTCAAATGATGCCTTTGGGTGGACTTCTAAAAATCTTGCTGCATTTTCTTTTCAAATACAACATTTCTTAATTTTAAAAACTTTTTATTTAGGACAATTATAGATTCAGAGGAAGTTTTAAAAAATCACCTAGAGAGCCCTGGCCACTGTGGCTCAGTTGGTTGGGCGTTGTCCTGTGCACCAAAAGGACATTGAACTTTTCAATTCCTGGTCAGGGCATACGCCCAGGTTGCAGGCTCAATCTCCAGTAGGGGCATCCAGGAGGCAGCTGATTGATGTACTCACATTGATGGTTCTCTCTCTTTCTCTCCCTCTAAAAATCAATTAAAATATTTTTTAAAAAATTCATACAGAGAGGTGCAATATGCCAATCACCCATTCTCTCCCAATGCTCACATAAATATGTGTACTTAATTAAAGAACAATTTCAAAACCAGGAAATTGACCTGGTACAATCCATGGATCTTATTCCAATTTTTCCAGTTTTATACACATCTCTGTGAGTGTCTAGTTAACAGTTTGATCACATGTCTATTCATGTAACCACAATCACAATGGATCTACAGATCCACTCATTTAGACAGGATCAGGGCCAAGGAATACCCGGGAATGCCCAGGCCCACTGAAGCAAGTAATACACATCTCTTTCTAAAAAATGTACTTTATCCCTTTTTGTTATTCAGTGGCTTTTAAAATCCTACTTAACCAACACTTTTCATTACAAATACCCTCTTTAGAGTCAAAGAAATTGCAGCTCATCGTCTTGCCCAATTTGCATGCCTCCCAATTATCTACCATATAACACACAGGAGAACAACGCTCAGCTCAGCGGCAAACAATGATTCGTCTGGAAGAAACACATTCCTTTGTTTTCCTCACCACTGTCATTCTCTATGATGTTGCCAGACACCAACAGAGGAGCAAATCCATTTTGGACAATGGAGCCATAGGTCTTTAGGGGGTTCTTTTATCCCCTAAAAGTTTGCACTAGGGAGAAGGCATTTAGATGAAGACAAAAGCCGAGTAATGAAAATATCTTTCGTCTGTTCACTGGAAATTCAGATCCCTCTGTGGGAGGAAGGGTTTTCTTGCTGGCAGCCTCCCTGTTTCCAGCCCTTCAGCCCTGAAGATTCTGGAGTTTGAGGGCGAGGAGATGCTGTGCTGCTTCGGGAGGGGGCATTGGATGGAGGAGTGAAGGGGTCAGAAGGTTGATTGTCCCTGAGCAGCAAAATGAAGGAAAATGCCTGCACTGTATTCTCACCCCCTAGACCCGCCGTGTTAAACTTGGGGGGCTCCCTCTGATCCATCCCACCACCTCACATGCCTGGAAAGCCCCAGGCCTCACCTCCTACCTTTCCCAGCCCAGACCTCCCATCTGCACAGCCAACTCTCCTTTCCCTTTTCCTTCTCCTCAACCTGTCTCACCAGCCTCCAGCTCCAGAACATTCCAAACACCTATTCTCTGTGCCTCCTTAGGAGCAATGTGAAAGGAAACACCCATAACTGGACCTCTCCTGCCTACAGCAATGTCTGGTTTCCTGTCCCTGCTGGGTCCTCACATTTTTGTTTCTCATCTTCTTCACCTCTTTTTTTCATTCTCCACCACAGATATTCTAAATAGCCATTGTAGGAAGTGCTAAACAAGTATATTAGTTTCCTAGGGCTCTCAGAACAAATTACCCCCCACAACGTGGCTTAGAGCAATGGGAATTAGTTCTCTCACAGTGTGGAGGCCAGAGGTCTGAAATCGGGAGTGAGCAGGCATGGCTCCTTCTGCAGCTCTGAGGGGGGATCTGTTCTGTGTTTCTCTCCTCTTTTCTGGTGGCCGCCAGCAACCCTTGACATTTCTTGGTTTGTGGATGCACCCTCCAATCTCTGTCTCTGTGTCCACATGGACTTCTTTCCTTCATCTTTTCTGCGTATGAGCCCAAATGTCCCTCTTATAAGAACACACTTATTGGGTTAGGGCCCATCCTAATTCAGTATGACCTCGTCTTAACCAGATTACATCAGCAAAGACTTCATTTCCAATTGAGGTGACAGTCACTGGGACCCAGAGTTAGGACTTGAACATATCTTTTTTTTTTTTTTTTTTTTTTGTGGGGGGAGGGTGGGCACAAGTCTACTCATTATAATAGACTAGTAGCCCTGTGCACGAATCTGTGCACCAGTAGCTCTCTGTGGGGCCTGGTCGCTCCATGCCCACTGCCCGAGGCTCTTCGCAGCCCAGAGGCCCATCCACGGCCAGGTGCAGAACCCTTGCCCCATTGCCGGGGTGACGATGCAAACGTCCCACCACCCTCACCCCTGGCCACTCTGTGACCGCTACCCAGAGGCCCTCTGCGGCCAGGGTGGAACACTTGCCTCATCGATATGGCGACAAAGCAAGCATTCCGCCAAGCTGCTCACGCTGCCCGCTCTCAGCGGCGGCCCCCCCCAACCCCCCTGGGACTGGGGGACTCCAGCAGGGCTGAGAGAACTGAGCGCCGCCATCTTGTGGCTATGGGTGCCGCCATCTTTGTGATGGAGTGATGGTTAATTTGCATATCACCCTTTTATTAGATAGGATGTCTCATATCTAGAAGGAGTGAACAGATTTTAGCTTTCTTTTTAAGAAATCATTATCTAGCCCCTAGGTCATTTGCATTTTCTTCCCTAAAAGGAAGACTATTAAATATGTAATTCCCAACTTCCCCTACCTCATCCACAGCCCCATATGCCCCACACCTGTCTCACAGGGGTGCCCCCTGCATTTCCAAGGCTAGTGGTCCATCTTTGTCTCTTCTTTAGGGTAGTTGCCTGACTCTACTGAAGAGTGAAGTGATGTCTCCTTGATTACAATCCACCTGATGTATCCATTGCTTCAAGAATACACAATTCCTTCAGGAACTGCTAATGTACATGTCCTTCTCAGTCAACCTCCTACCGCCCGCCCCCCCCCCCCCCCCCCCCCCCCGCCCATGAAGAATGTCTCCTTGGCTTTTCCAAGCCATTCTGAAGTTCACAGCACCTCTTTGCTGAGGCATTCTTTTTTAAAAAATATATTTTATTGATTTTTTACAGAGAGGAAGGGAGAGGGATAGAGAGTTAGAAACATTGATGAGAGAGAAACATCAATCAGCTGCCTCCTGCACACCTCCTATTGAAGATGTGCCCGCAACCAAGGTACATGCTCTTGACTGGAATCGAACCTGGGACCCTTCAGTCCGCAGGCCGACACTCTATCCACTGAGCCAAACCGGTTAGGGCAGCTGTGGCACTCTTACATGTCATTTTCCTAGCACTCAATAACTGTGCTGGAAGAACCACTCCTTGGGGAAGCCCTACCTCCAGCTGATTTCAGGGATATTGTTAGCATGTTGCACTTTTGGCTATTTCTCTGGGAGCCATTCACTAACACACTATTGGATGTCCAGTCTTCCTAGGCTTCTGATTGGTCTATCCCATTTTCCACAAGCATTTAGGTTTCAGCTAATGGAGATCTGTGTCAAGTGGTCAAATAGCATTGGGTTCGAAGGGCCCTGACAGTGTCCTATGAAAACAGTAGAATTAGGTTGGCACAGATGGTCAATGAACAGTTTTAGATGGACCACGTATAGGAGACATTGCAGAGACCAGAAGCAAAGGGGACTGCCAATGAGTAACTGTCATTTTTGTTTTCCCCAAAAAGTTTAATAAAATGGGTTCTTGCAAACTATAGCTCAAGGATCTTGACATTGATCCTAGAAATAATTCCAGAATGGAAAGTGTGCTTAATGAATCCCATATGAGGAACCAAGGAGAGGTGCACTAGGCCATACTTGTTTCCTTCTGTCATGAGGTGTGTAAACTTTTAAAATAGGGAGATGAAGCAGCCATAGACTCTGTGACCTTCATCCTGGTGTGCCCCATGGTGCCATCATTCCAAGTGCACCACAGCCTCCAATGGGGTACCAACAATGATGGAAAACTCATTACCTCCCAAGGCAGGTCATTCCATTTTACAGCTGCTCAGATGGGAAGAAAATTTCTTTTCTCCTTCTTTTGAGCTAAAATTGGGCACCCTGAGGCTTCTATTTGTCACCATTAATTATTTACAAGTTCCTCCTGTAGGTGCATCACCACCTGCATTCCAACATTGCATTCTCTCCACTTAGCCTGACATCAAATCAACAGCTGAGTCTCTCTGGGGCCCCTGCCGAGCTTCCTCTCAGCTACTGGTAAAACACCAAAGTTTCTTATCTGTGGCCATAGCTAAGTCACTGAGGCCATTTCTTTAGTGTGGGTTGGATTTCCTGTTCTAGGCAGGATCTGACATTGTCTGTGCTGGATTTTCTCATCTTCTGCTAAGTTCCAAGTTCTACTCCAGTTGTTGCCGGAAACCGATCATTGTCTCACTAATTAGAAAGGTGTGGACAAGGAACCTTGGAAGGCTGGTCAACCTTGAAGCTCTGAAAGGTCAGAGCCAACCACTCCCTATCTAATTGAGACAATGGTAATTGAGGCAACTTCCCCATCTTGTAATCATGTAAATCCTTACTGATATGATAATCCGCTTATTACCTGCTTAAGGGCTATGGGTGTTTCCCAAAGCTGCTTAAGGGTAATGGGTGTATCCCACAGCCTCAATAAAAGGGATAGCAAGGCCAGAGCCTAGCGGTAGTCCTCCCACTAGAGGTGGGCTCCCGCCTGGCCCCCCATTTTCCAAATTAATACTTTTCTAGTCTCTCTCTTCATTTGTGTGCGGCCTTCTCCAGAACCTGAACCCTGAACTGGAACCCTGAACCACGCGGGATGTGAAAGGGGTTCCCACATCTTGTTCTTAATTAAAAATTGTGACCAGAGTCATTTAGAAGGCTTTCTTGAAATATGGATGTCTTGTCCCATCTTCAGACTGACTAAGTCCATAGGATGCAATACATGCCCACACGGAGATGCATTATTTTCTTCACTTGGCGGACCCAGGTGCCCAGAACACACACAGCTGCCTGAACAGAAAGAAGGCTGCACCCCAAATACAGAAGGTCCTGGAACAGAGGGCAAGGTGGGTCTGAAAAATACAGTTTTATTGCTGTAATTATAACCCGATTGTCATCCTCGGGCTGGCACATTCCAGAAAAGCATGGCTTATTAAAATTAAAAGGCAGACAACAAACTAAGGAACAATATTTGAAATAACTGTAAAAGACAAAGAGCTAATATTTTAATATTAGCTGAGTTCATAAATGTCAGCAAGAAGAAATCCCCAGTAGTAAACATGCTAATTATATTAATAACTTACCAAAAGGGAGAGAGAAATGATGAATCAATATTGAAACAAGGTCATCACATGCCTGGTAATTAAAAGAATGCAAGCTTCCATAATAAGGAGAGTGTTTTTGGAGCTGTTTCTCTTTGTTAAATGCTCTGCAAAGCAGCAAGCACTTACTGAAAGGGGATGAGCAATAATCTCCATTTTGGGGAATCCATCATAAACAAGGAAAACCAACATTCCAAAAATATGTATGCCCCAACATTAACTTTAACATTATTAAATAGTATTTCTAATGATGGAAATAATCTAAATGTCCAACATTAGATGAACGGCTACATAAATGATGGTTATCTCCTAGAGGAAGCTATTTGTAGTCCCACCTCCCCTGTGAGCATTCAGGATTCTTACTCACTGGATAGTGAAGATCTGTCTCAGAGCCAGTCCAAGGGTCCCCAGCACAGGTATGAGAAAGGCCCTGTCGATCCACCAGAGCTGGGATGCCTTGCAGGAAGCTCACCCACGCATGCGTGGCACCAGCAGAACTGTGATGGAGAACCCAGAGACAATTTAGCTTGAGTAACTTACCCAGATCTCAGAAAGTCTAGAAAGAAACTATGAAATGTCAGAGCATGTGTAAGCGTTGCTGTGCAGTTCGGTGTTGTCATTTTTATGACACTGGTATGCAGGGCTCCCAATGTCTCCATGTGGCCAGGTAAGAGACGAGCATCCTGCACGGCGAGTTCACAGAAAGGGCCCAGGGACAGCTGAGAGTTCCAGTAACTTTTCGAGTCATAAATCCAGACAAGGGTGGGGTAGCAGGCCTCAGGGAGGACTGAATTAAGGCAGGTTTCCACTGGAGTGTACAGGACGTCCTGGTCATGGTCCCACTGACTCTTCTCATGCCTTTTATTGGGGGAGCTGAGACTTGCATCGTGCCAAGGAGTCAAACTCAAGGTCAGATCAGCAGGACACAGCTGCGTAGGCTCTGGGGTGGCCGAGGAGTTATTGAACATGACGTAAGTAATCCTGCTCGCATTTCATTGTAATTTGCCATTAATTTCCAGCTGAAGGCAATGGAAGAGGACAGGGTGACAGGCTGATGGTTTCCTGCCCCCTGCTGAGGGCAGCCTAGATGTTTATTCTCCTAGGATTCTCCATGGAGACATGATCCTATAGCAGGGGTCAATTACAAAGATTGCCAAGTAAATTGTGACTTATTTTAAATTATTTTGCAAAAGCATAGTTGAGTTTTTAAAAAATGTGATAAATGTTCGCTGAGTCTTTTTGACACACTGAAAATTTTTAGTAGCACAGCAAGAATTGATGCTATTTGTTTCGTCAAATAGAAATGAACAGTTTTCTAGAGCCTACCGCCTGCTCTCAGGAGGCATTGGGACCTGATCGAGTGAAGACATCTTTTAACGTATTTCATGAACATCGAGTATTGCAATCCAGAGGAAAAACCAAGATGAAAGAGGGTCTGTTAGAACACCAATTCTCAAGTACCTATGTCTTTCCTCATGAGATCCCCAGTCAGCTATGGGTGTGAGAGAAGATGGGGATGAACAACCATCAGTCTCTTTCTTAGCTGATCAAAAAATGGTGTATAAATAAACTTGTCCCTCTCCTTTCTTACTAAAATGACTATTTGAAAACCTCTCCCAGCCAACTTTTTTTAAATAAATCTTTATTCAGATTATTACAGTTGTTTCTCCTTTTTCCCCCCATAGCTCCCCTCCACCTGGTTCCCACCCCACCTTCTGCCCTTACCTCCCCCACACTGTCCTCATCCATAGGTGTATGATTTTTGTCCAGTCTCTTCCTGAACCCCCCCATACCCCTTCCCTCCTGAGAATTATCAGTCCACTCCCTTTCTATGCCCCTGATTCTATTATATTCACCAGATTATTCTGTTCCTCAGGTTTTTAATTCACTTGATTTTTAGGTTCACTTGTTGATATATATGAATTTGTTGTTCATAATTTTTATCTTTATTTTTCCTTCTTCCTCTTCTTAAAGAATACCTTTCAGCATTTCATATAATACTGGCTTGGTGGTGATGAACTCCTTTAGCTTTTTCTTATCTGTGAAGCTCTTTATCTGCCCTTCAATTCTGAATGATAACTTTGCTGGGTAGAGTAATCTTGGTTATAGGTTCTTGCTATTCATCACTTTGAAAATTTCTTGCCACTCCCATCTGGCCTGCATAGTTTCTGTTGAGAAATCAGCTGACAATGGTATGGGTGCTTCCTTGTAGGTAATTAACTGTTTTTCTCTTGCTGCTTTTAATATTCTCTCTTTGTCTTTTGCTCTTGGCATTTTAATTATGATGTGTCTTGGTGTGGTCCTCTTTGGATTCCTTTTGTTTGGGGTTCTGTGCGCTTCCTGGACTTGTAAGTCTATTTCTTTCACCAGGTGGAGGAAGTTTTCAGTCATTATTTCTTCAAATAGGTTTTCAGTATCTTGCTCTCTCTCTTCTTCTGGCACCCCCATAATTCTGATGTTGGTAAGCTTGAAGTTGTCCCAGAGGCTTCTTACACTATCTTCAACTTTTTGGATTTTTTTTTCTTTTTGCTTTTCCAGTTGGGTGTTTTTTGCTTCTTTGTATTTCAATTCTTTGACTTGATTCTTGTGTTCCTCTAGTCTGTTGTTGGGTCTCTGTATAATATTTTTTTTATTTCAGTCAGTGTATGTTTAATTTCTAGTTGGTCCTTTTTCTTATCTTCGAGGGTCTCATTATATTTATTGGCCTTTTCTAGGATATTCTTGAAAAGCCTTATAACCATGGTTTTGAATTCTAAATCCAGTCGTTTGTTTTCCTCCATTTCTTTCATTTGTGATCTGTTTCTTTGTCACCGCATTTTCACTGCTTCCCTGAGTAGGTAGGGTAGCTTTGTGTGCTACCTTTCCTATATGGCCCAGTGGGTCAGCCTCCCCAGTTAACCTGAGGTGGACACTCTTGGTGCACCCCTTTGTGGACTGTGTGTACAGCCTTGCTGTAGTTAAGTCTTGATTGTTGTTGGTATCACTGGGAGGAATTGACCTCCAGTCCAGTTGGCTGTGAGGATCAGCTGTGTCTACGCTGAGAGAAGTTCGGTGCTGGAGACAGCCTTATAGGATTAGACTTGCCAAATTGCAAAAGCCTCTGTGCTCAGCTTGGATGGGGTGGAGTCTCAGGGCGGAGCAGACAGTCTTGGCTTCCTGTCAGCCTTGCCCTTGCGCGCGCATGCCTCCAGACCTCTGCCTTCCCCGGCTCCCGAGTCTCCGCCCGAGAGTCCAGATTCCCCCCGCAAGAGTATGGGTCCCCAGGGGCTCGCCTGGAACTGAGGTTCAGTTCAGTCAGAACTGGGGGTCAGTGCAGTCAGGAGCTTCTGACTCCCTCCACTAGGGAAAGCCTGTGACAACCTCCGCAGTCTTTGTGCACTCTGGCGCGTGTGCCTCCAGACCCCTGCCTACCGGGGCTCCCCCGGGCCTCCCCCAGGTCTCCGAGTCTCCGGGTGCCTTTCTCTCTACCTGACAGTCCAGACTCCCCCTGTAGGAGCCTGGGTCCACGGGGTTTCGCCCAGAACTAGGGTTCAGTGCAGTCGGAACTGGGGTTCAGTGCAGTCGGGGGCTTCCTTCCCCCTCCTGCCAGAGAAAGTCAGCCAGGCTCTCAGCCGCCCTTCCTCTCTGCGTGCACAAAGACCCTTTGCTGTACCTCCAATTCTCTGTGAGCTTTTCTCTTTCCTTCTAGTTGTAGAATTTCCACTCAGCCAGCTTTCCTGTGGTTCTGGATGGTGTCCATTCTGTCTTTTAGTTATAGTTTTGAAATTGTTGTGCAAGGCAGCAGTTTAGGTGTTTACTTATGCCGCCATCTTGGTTTCTCCTCTCCCAGCCAACTTTTACCATTTCCCATTGCCACATAACCACGTTCTCCATCCCTGTCTCCTCCCAAGCTCCATGTGGCTGCATAAAATCACAGGACACTCCTGTTTGCTGCCATCAGATCAGCCAGGGAATGCTCCCCACCCCCAGGTACAGCCCCAGAGCTGGAGCAAGGCAACCCTTTGTTTGGCCACATCACAGGACTTCCCGGCTGCTGAGCTCCTGATCTCTCTCTCGTGTGATTCCAGCAAACTGACCCATATGCTGAACATTCAAGTTACAAATATTTATATGCCTCGAGCCTCTTTTCTCTAATTAGATCTTCTGTTGCACTAGACTTTTTTTAAAAAGAAATTTTAAAAGTTATTGCGAAGAAAAGATTTTTCTTCTCTTTCAACAGGCATGGCCAGAACATCTGCATGGCCTCCGGACTGCCAGGCAGCTTCTTTAATCAACAGAGACATTAGCATCCCGTGACCATCACAAGTTAGTCTTTCTCGAGATTATGTAGATCCTGAATGTTTGCTACTGTTGTTTTTCTCTTCACCTTTACAAGCCATAAAAAGATTCTGATTAAAATAAAATGATGGGTAGGCATTTTTTAGTTCTCTTTGATTTTTGTATTTTCTACTTCCGTCTCCATGCCTACCCTCTTTCAAGCAGATCTGTAGCCTTGAGGTAAAGAGAAGGAATGTGACAGGGCAAGAGTGAAAGATAAACAAAACAAATAAGTATGAACAAAGCATCTCTTGAAAAGTCCACGCCCTTCGAAAACTAGAAAGGCTTAGCACATGGACAAGGTGTTAGAGAAATGAGTAAGGTTTCCTCGGAGGCAAGGAAGGTTCTTCCCACATGGGGAGCAAAGCAGATGGGAAGGAAGGTGCGGGTCTCAGGAACAGTGGCCGTGCCCCGGGGAGGGGGCTGACAGGCAGGTGCTACCAAGGGGTTGGGACAGGTAAGGCTCCAGGAGCCATGGAGGGGCTTGTGCCCCAGGTTGCACTGAAACAGCAGCATGGTTCTGCCCCCTGTAGTGATGCTGAGAGCTGCTCTTGCAGGAGCCAGGGAGATAGACAGGTAGATCCGGGCAGCAATGTGGGTGCCCTCCAGCCACACCACCAGAGAGCACCTGTCATGGAACACAGTTGTGTTTATTGATCCATTTCCACACACAGGGGACCAGGGGCACCTCAGGAAGATGTGTCAGAAAGGATTCGTTTTAGAATCTGGAACTTGCTAGACACACACACCCCACACACATGCTCTCATCTCCCCAACATATGCACTCAACCTCCACACCCAGCACACACACAGGACATACACATACAACATACACTCACTCACACACACACATATACACACATACCCCTGACACACACCATGTACTCACACCACACATGCGGCAAGCACGTGCAGTGCATACACTGTGCTCCTCACTGCCTTCAGGGTCTCTCAGAATTTCCTGGGCCTAAACTGACCTCTGTTTCTTCAGGGGCCCTGGTGTTGGAAAGCCTACTTTCTAAACACGAGTGCCCCCTCTCCAGTTCTGAGGCTGTGTGCCTGGTATCCGGCCGGGCACTGAGAGACCTGGCCAGGCCCTGCGGTGAATTCAGACGTGATGCCTCTCCTGGCAGCTGCACGACCAGCTCTCATTTACCTCCATTTGAGATAGTGGCCGGTATCCAGAGGCAACATACAACAACTCCTTTCTCCAAAAAACCAGCCAGTAAAAAAATCAAGCCTTCTCTCCCTCGTCGATGCTGAGGTCCTTCCTGCTTTCCGAGCCAGGCACCCCACATCATTTAATGTTAGGATGGAACATCTCTTCTAAAAACTGGGTTTATTGCTAAGAAAGCCTTTTCCTAGATCTTCACATATCCAGTGGCTCCTCCTGTGGAAGAAGACCATTCATCTGTGCATAACCCTGGAGCTGGAGGGACCTCCTTTTAAGCTCCCCCAAATCTTTCCCTGAGGAGCAGCCCCAAGAGCAGACTTCATTCCATGTAGCAGCCAGAGCTCACTGAGGCCATGCGCAGGGACATGGAAGAGATCCAGATTCACCCACTAGAATATGGATGGGCTCAGAAGGTTCCGAAGGTCAGAGTTGATCCAATTCGAAGTTCAAGGAAAGAGCAGAAAAGAAACAAGTGAAAGATGCCAGACAGATGGATTTCATTCTAAGAGCAAATCCTTAGTGGGCTCTTGCATTTCATGATAAAATAACAGGAAAATGACCATTTCTAAAGAGGTGAAGGTCAAAATGTAGATGGAAGACATTTCAATAGGCCTAAACTATTTTGTTTTCTTAGAAATGTCTTATCTGGGACTATAGTTTTATGTAAGACACAGCACTGATAATCCCACACTCCATTCAGCCCCCTGAAGTGTCACTCATGTTCTGAGGGTCGCAACTTGAGGAAGACACACAGCGGAGTTGTACACTAAGCCAACAGAGGTCTCTTGGGTGGATCAGGAAAATAAAACTTCTCAAGTTGATAAAAAGAGAAACGGGGCTGTTTTCATTCACCACCTGCCTTTTAACTTTAACTGAATGACTTGCTGCTGATACTATTGTACTTAGCTAGGTATTAATAACAGCAAAGGAGGAAAGGGAAGGCCAGATATTATAGGCATGTTCCCTACAAAACCTTGGGGGAACGGGACTGGATGAAGGGGAGACAGACACAGGCCTAGTAAAGTTGGAGTGACACCGGGAAGGTGCTTACCGAGGTCACACCTGGGAACAGAGGTCAATGGCAGAATGGGCGTAGCCACTGCAAGCCTTGGAAGATTTGGGATATTTAACTCCCTAAACAAAGAAGTTCGCTCTCTTATGCTCTTGGTTCCTCTTGGCATGCTTGGCTCACACTTGGCTTCCTGGCATTCTCCCATGTGGCCCACAGCCATGCAGACCCCCCACACACAATGGAGGAATGACTGCAGTTAGCCTGATGCTGTACTGGACCCAGCTGCAACATGGAAAGGAAACTCTGAACACTGGCTCTGATTTTAGCCCTGCTGAAACCCCAGCTACACTTCTATGACTGGACTAAGGGAAATGGGACTTTGGAAACCCAGGGGTATAATTCCACGGAAATAAAGCTGTCTACCATATCACGTTCTCCCATGGGGGCCTCCAAAATGCTCATTTCAGGAGTATCCCAAGGACCCCACTCCCACTAACAAACAGGGAAAGACGAGGCACCTTCTCTGATAACATTGCCACTTGGGGTGTTTTGGGTGGAAGACGCCCAGCCTTGCCTAAGCCCCAGCCCCGCCCCCGTGGGGACAAGAGGATGAGCGGGATAGAGAAATAGCTCACCCACCATGAAAGTGTTTTTCTTTTGTTTTTCCCTGAGCCTGACAGCTTTCTGCCTGGCTCCCAGAGAGAGGGGCAGGTAGGGTTGGAATTAACATGAAAACAGAGGGGATCTAGAGAAAAGAAAGTAATTTCAGCTTATGAAATTCAAAACAGGCACTGTGGCTGCCAGGCATGATTGTGAGGAAGCATTAGCATACCTGTCTGGAGCCAGGCTGGGCCAGGCCACAGACTGTCACGGACTGTCACAGATGGGGCACCCTCCCCTCCCGGCCTGGGGGACAGGGGAAGGCACAGGTAGGGCAGACCTGGCTTTGATAGGGAGGGGTGCTAGGTAAATTCAGGGAATATCAAGGATGAACCAGCTTAAACGGTTTGAGCCTCTCTGTTACCAGGGTCATGGAGTGCAGGCCAGCAGGTCCGCGGAAGGACCTGCCATGTGGCCTGGACGAGATTCTACCCGTGTCAGCTGGAGGATGAGGCAGAGACTCAGAGATGCCAGTAGCTCTTCAAGAGCCAAGTGGAGGCCACCTGGACAAAACAGGGCCCTGACAGCAGTCAGAACACAGAACATGAGCCCCTCAGCTCCAGGAGTCAGCAGAGCATGGAGGGATGGGACAAAGACAACCCTATCCCAGGGGACACCACACCCAGCACACCTCAGGCAGGTCTGAGAACCTCCCCTGCACCACCGGGGGGCGCCCTGAGGTCTTAGAAAACAGCCAATGGGGGCGGGACTCCAGGAACCAGAAAAAGAGAGTCTTCATTCCCGAAGACTTAGCCCCTCCTAAAGTTGTTCTTTAAGAGCTTGAACCAAATTCAGCTCAAAGCTGCATGAGGCATGTAGCTCAGTTTAGTCTAATTTCCCCAGCTACATGCTCTGAACTGAGTGCTATCAGAAAGTGGGGACAGCCCTGTGATTGGATATTACAAGAATCATCTCTAGACAGAGGACAGACCAGAGCGAGGCTAGAGCAGTAAAAGGTAAAGAGACAGCAGCCATTCCCATGAGACAGGATGTGGGTGTTGGTCATTTCTGTGGTGTGGACAAAGTGCTTGTCCACATGTGAGGAGAGTAGGTTTGGGTCTTGATCTATCTTGGTCACAGAGGGGGTTTGTGTCCTGTGGAGAACCCTGAGGCCTGGCTGTGTGTGCTGGGCAGCCCCCCGGTCTCAGGGGCTGCTTTCCTCTCTTCAGTGAAAACCTACAATAAAGGCACAGTAATAAGCTTAGCTTCATATGGACCAGCACATCAAGATGGGCATGAGACAGCTTTCGGCCAACCTGACTTCATCAGAAACCATAAATTCTTAGGAAGAGGATGTACGAACCAGGTAGACATGGAATCCTCGGTCATCAAATGGTTATAAGGATTTGTAAAAAAAAAAAATAATAATAAATTCCAGTAGATTAGAGAAATGTATGCTTGAAAAGTCTAAGTGCTCACAATTGAGAACACATTAAATATATTTCTCAAACATATGATTGTCACAGAATTTTCCAAGTTTAAATACTGCTTCTTTCAAAGACTGTGATTAATATATTAAATCCATCAAATGTTTGAAGAGTATGTGCCAAAGCATAACAACTAAAAGGCACAGATCTAATTTTAAAAAGTGTTTTAAGCAACTATGAAAAATGGAAATATCATTAATCTTTAAATAGCTCATACACATCAATATAAAGACACTAAAACTTTAATAGAGTGGACAAATGTGTGATCAAATATACATGCAAGTGACTAATAGTCATTTGGAAAAATAATTGAACTAGTTTTGCTAATAACCAAAAAAGCAGGTTAAATAATAACCATGCACAATGGTAAACAATCATATAAATAACAATAAAGTACAAATCTCTGTACTAAATCATGAACAATCTTTAAAAATTGAAAATGCAAGCAATCATGAGCCTTTGTTCAAATGACCATCTCTGGTACTAGTGATCGGGTTGCAAACTGTCCCAACAGCCCGTGGAAATAATCTGGCATTAGACATGCCCATGGCTTTATTTTTTTTTATTTTTTTTTCCTTGTGCCATCAAAGGGCACCTGGCCCTTTCCTCCCTTTATTTTTTTTAAAATCTTTATTGTTCAGATTATTACAGGTGTTCCTCTTTTTTTCCCCCATAGCTCCCCTCCACCTGATTCCCCACCCCACCCCATGCCCTTACCCCCACCACTGTCTTCATCCATAGGTGTAAGATTTTTGTCCAATCTCTTCCCGCACCCCTCACACCCCCTTCCCCCTGAGAATTGTCAGTCCACTCCCTTTCTATGTCCCTGATTCTATTATATTCACCAGTCCATTCTGTTCTTCAGATTTTTTTATTCACTTGATTTTTAGATTCACTTGTTGGTATATATGTATTTGATGTCATTTTGTTGTTCATAATTTTTATCTTTATCTTTTTCTTCTTCTTCCTCTTCTTAAAGAATACCCTTCAGCATTTCATGTAATCCTGGTTTGGTGGTGATGAACTCCTTTAGCTTTTTCTTGTCTGTGAAGCTCTTTATCTGACCTTCAACTCTGAATGATAGCTTTGCTGGGTAGAGTAATCTTGGTTGTAGGTTCTTGCTGTTCATCACTTTGAATATTTCTTGCCACTCCCTTCTGGCCTGCATAGTTTCTGCCGAGAAATCAGCTGACAGTCGTATGGGTGCTCCCTTGTAGGTAACTAACCGTTTTTCTCTTGCTGCTTTCAAGATTCTCTCTTTGTCTTTTGCCCTTGGCATTTTAATTATGATGTGTCTTGGTGTGGTCCTCTTTGGATTCCTCTTGTATGGGGTTCTGTGTGCTTCCTGAACTTGTAAGTCTATTTCTTTCACCAGGTAGGGAAAGTTTTCTGTCATTATTTCTTCTAATAGGTTTTGAATATTTTGCTCTCTCTCTTCTTCTGGCACCCCAAAAATTCAGATGTTGGTACGCTTAAAGTTGTCCCAGAGGCTCCTTACACTATCTTCATATTTTTGGATTTTTTCTTTTTGTTTTTCTGGTTGGGTGTTTTTTGTTTCCTCATATTTCAGATCTTTGGTTTGATTCTTGGGGTACGTTGATCTACAGTTGAGTTTCTGTATATTCTTTATTTCAGACAGTGTATGCTTAATTTCTGACTGGTCCTTTTCCATTTTTTTGGCATTCTCATTGAGATCCTTAAAGGTCTCACTAAGTTCCTCAGCCGTTTTTAGAAGATTCTTGAGTAACCTTATAAATGTGGTTCTGAACTCTATGTCATCCAGTAGTTTGCTTTCCTCCATTTCTTTCATTCGTGACATGTTTCTTTGTCTCCGCATTTTGCTGCTTCCTTGTGTTGATGGAGTGGCTTTGTGTGGTAGGTGACCTATAGGGGCCAGTAGCTCAGCCTCCCCAATCACCTGAGGTGGACACCTCTGGTACACCCCTTTGTGGGCTGAGTGCAAAGTCTTGGTGTAGTTAAGCCTTGATTGCTGTTGGTACACTGGGAGGAATTGACATCCAGGCCAACTGGCTGTGAGGACCCGCTGTATCTATAATGGAAGAATTGCTGCGCTGGAGACACGCTTATGGTGCAGGACTTGTTTCAGTGGGGCTTTGGTGCTCACTGAGTCTGCCTCTTGAATGTGTCACTTATGGATGTGAGGAGTTTAAATCTGGTATCTCACACTGACCACTAGGTACACTGGCTTCTGGATCTTCAATGGGGTGCAGGTCAGCTACTGTCTGAGGCCACCCAGCTGGCGCTACAGCGAGAACTACAGTTTTCTCCTCTTTGCTTGGGGTTTGGAGGTTTTGGAGCTGTCTGACCCAGGCTGCAAGTTTGCTAGGTTAAACTGTGATAGGGCAGGTCATTCATATGCTAAAGCCGCTGCTTGGAGCTTGGGTGGGTTTGTAGGTTGTGCGGGGCAGGTCTCAGGGCGTCACTAGGCTAGGGTGTGCAAACAGCAATGGCTGCCAGTTAGCCAGTTCTGCCTCTCCGACCGCGTCCCGGCGCCCCGCGCCCCACCCAGCACAGTAAACAATTATTCCTGCGCGCAGCCCTGCAAGCAAGCCTCCCTCACTTTCCATCCGATGGCAGACAGTCCAGCTTCTCCCCATAGGAGTTTGGGTCCTGGAGTTCAGAGTAATCGGGAGCTTGTCTCCCTTCAGGTTGAAAAAAGCAGCGCTCCCAGTCGCCCGTCGCCAGCCAGATTTGCGCGCCTCCGTACCTCAGCTTTTCAGCGCTTGTGCACCCCTCAATGCTGTTTGCTCTTTCCTTCTAGTTGTAGAACTTCCACTCAGCCAGCTTTCCCGTGGTTCTGGGTGATAGACGTTTTGTCTTTTAGCTGTAGTTTTGAAATTGTTGTGCGAGGCAGCAGTTTAGGTGTTTACCTACGCCGCCATCTTGGATCTTCTGACTTTCCTCCCTTTAAAGAAGTAAAATTAACGCCCTCTGCCCATGGCTTTAGAAGTCCTAATTCTATTTCTAGAAATCGAACCCAAGAAAGTGTTTCAAACATAAAGATTTCTGCACAAAATGGCCATGGTCACAGTACTTACAATAAAAGAAAAAATTGGAAATAAAGAGTTAGGGTGAAAAAGGTTATGTCTTTCTATAAAATAATGTTAAGAATCATATTTTACAGAAAGTTTATAATGTCTCAGGAAATTCTCTTTTTAATATTTATTTACAAAAAATAATACACTATGGCATTGTTATGGTTGACCTTTAAGATAGTAAAGGTTTTTAGAGAATAGTTATTACTTTACATCATGAGAGTGATAAGAGTAAATTTTCATTTCTTATCTAATATGGTGAACAAATTGCTGATTTAAAGAACAGGAAGGTCTTGTTTTTTGAGGATTTTTTTTCTCAGTATTTGAGGCAAATGATTGAGCTCCTCTCTTCTTAGGCAACTAGCCTCAATCTCCAGATATAAACACGTATTCAGAACAGTTTAAAAATAATTACAAATGATTCACTGTGCGAGGCAGCTTGTATTTTTTTTTTTTTTTCACTCTGACATATGTGGAAATTCTCCTTTTTCTGGGGAAAAGTTATTTGGTCTTTATTATTCCAACATAGAGTGGGTGTCTGTCATGAATGAAAATGTCAATGTATTTTAATAACAGAATATCCCTTTTGGTATTGGCAAAGAAATGAATTATTCATGGCACCCAGCCGCCCGAGACGCTCCCATCCTGTGTAACGTGTGGCCTCCGCGTTCCATTATTAATGTTCCTGATTTGCAAGCACACAATGCAGAAAGCAATTTCCCATGAAATTGCTGTGTGTTTTGTCTTGTTCATTTGGAATGGTTTGGAGAATGTTAACTCAACTGGATTATTATGGTATATTATGGTAATGTTACAACTTTTTGTAGTATTTTAGAAATAATCATGTTAAATTTGGTGACACAATGAATCATGACAGCAGGTATTTAAAAATTACCCCCATACAGATCTTGTATCATAGAACTCAACATCTGAAACCTATATGATCCTATTAACCAATGTCACTCCAATAAATTTAATTTAAAATAGGATCCCCCAACTTCCGTGAGCCAGACAGAGAAATGTGTTCCAAAGGCCACAGGTGGCATCTGGGAAATCCTTGTAGGGCCAGAGCTGCCTCCATGTCCTTCTTAATTTGCTTCCTGCAGAATCTCTCTGCTGTGCTGCTAGGGTAGCCCCATGCACCCGCATCTCCACCATCCCTGCACCGTGCCCTACTCCACCACACCTGCTTGCCCACCCCTGCTGGGCCAATTAGATTCTCTGTCCAAGAACTTTGGAATTTGAGACTCAGAGACACTTTGGTATGCATGTAGAACCCTGGAGGTTTGAACTCATTTTGATCCTCAATAATGTCTACATTGGGTGATCGTGTGGGCCAGCAATTCCATTCAAAAGAACTCAGACATACTCAAACAAGTGTATGCTCATAGCAGCATTATCCACAACAGCTAAAAAGTGGAAACAATCCAAATTGTCATCATCAGATGAATGGATACACAAACCGTGGTTGATCCATACAATGGAATATTATTCAGCCATAAAAAGGAATGAAATACTGATATGTGCTAGATATATACTGATATATGGCTAGACTCAAAGCATTATGCTAAGTGAAAGAAGCCAGTTGCAAAAGACTACCTATCATAAAATTTTATTTTTATGAAATATCCAGAATAGGTAAATCCACTGAGGCCGAAACAGGTTGGTGACTGTCAGAGGCTGGGAGAGGGGACATAAGGAGAGAGACTGCTGAAGATATATCTTAGTCTGTTTGGGCTGCTATAACAAAAATACCATAAACAGGTGGCTTCTAGACGACAGAAATTTATTCTCACAGTTCTGGAGGCTGACAAGTCCAAGATCAAGGTGCTGATAGGTTCAGTGTCTGGTGAGGGCCTGCTTACTCATAGAAGGGTATCTTTTGCTGTGTCTTCATGTGGTGGAAGGAGTAGGGAGCCCTGTGGGGTCTGTTTTATCAGGGCACTAATCCCATTCATGAGGGCTCTACCCTCATGACCTAATCCCCTTCCAAAGGCCCCACCTCCTAGTATTATCACAATGGGCATTAGGTTTCAACGTATGAATTTTGGGGCACACAAATATTTAGGCTAAAGCAATAAAAAGAGGTCTTCTTTTGAGGTGATGAGAACATTTTGGAATTAGAAAGAGATCGTGATCGCATACTGTGATTTCACATTGTGAATGCACCAAAGGCCAGTGAATTGTATACTTTAAAGTGGTCAATATTATGTTTTGTGAATTTCACTTCAATAACAAGTAGTTCATATAGAGTTTGGATCAAGAACAGGCACCTTGGAATTGCAAATACAGATGTTACGGTAGATAAAACTGTGTGGGAGCCCGAGTCAGGAGGCAGCAGAGGCAGTTGGCTTGAGAGAGGATAGTGGAACAGGCACGCAGAGACAGGGAGCACCAGCAGTGGCTGGTGACATCTCAGTGCCTACAGTGAGTCTGCTGGGTCCCCATGGATGCCCCTTGCTCCAAGCTGGAGTGGATTTCTGCCTCTTACAACCCAGCAGTTTCAGTTGAAAACAGCCTCTTTACAGCAAGATCATGGATAGATATCTCCTAGTCAGTAGACCAGGCCAGGATCAAACATGGGAACCAGAGATTCTGTCACCACTGGCCCATCTTGCTGGATTTGGGGACTAACAAGCTGTCTCGATCAGGAGGGAGGCAGCAGGCAGGTTAGCCCTTCTGTTGCTGGAAGCATCTCCATAGGTTTCTGCTGTTGAATATGACTGGGCAATGCTTACACAGTAGCTCTGGGTCAAGACCAAAGGTCTCCTTGAGGGGGAACAGGAGGGTCTCACTGACAGAGGAGCTGGGCAGGGGCTCAGGGAGGATGTTCACCTGCCCCAGCTCAGAGGAGGCCAGAGGGAGATCCTGTTCTTAGGCATTGACTGACCAATGCAATACTCCAGCAGGAAGGGCTGTTCTGCTCAAAGGACTGCAGGAGTCTTGTTGGATTTTTTCCTCACAATCCTAAAGCCTTTGAATTGACGAGGTCAATGCGTTGCTTGAGCAGGGCCCTAGTTTTCAGGCTTGCAATGCATACATTTTCCACAGCAATTGTTTCTTAAATGTATCTGGAACCCTAGATTGCATTCACTGTCAAGTCACTCTTCATACGTAGTGTCCAATAAAGGTGTCAAGCTGTGTTTGTCAGGCCTGGGCACCTGCACAGAGGGGTGAGAACCCCTTCATGACTGTCGGTTCAAGGTTTATTGAGCTCCTGACACGTGGCATCCCAGTTCATCTTCTCTGAACACTTTGGAACTCAACTGCCTGTTTACCCAGATCTTCTCCTTCCTTCCTGAGACCCCAGCACAGTGACCCCATTGCTTGTTTATTATGGATTCTGCTCCAATTGTCCCCGAAGGTCATGCCCTACAGGAAGTCATAAGGCTGCCTCCTTCTCATGCACAGGTTCCCTTGATGGACATCCAGGCTGCTGAGATCTGTTCTTCGAAGGTCAAGATGAAAATGGCCATTAACAGACCAGACTGAGGCCCTCCTGCTGCCTCAGGCTTTCAACCGGCCTGGGATTATTGTCTAAACCTCCCTTCTCTGTCAGATACACGAACCCATTGGGAAAATTTGTCAGCTATGACTTTTGAAAGGATAATTTTATGAGATAGTACTTAATGAGTGGTGATTGTAACTTTGGCTGAGAGTTCAAATGACTTGTCAAATCCGTCCATGGTTCCTACCCATTTATTAAAGTAAGTTGCAAGAATGCTAGCAAAACTCTCCAAAATTTTGTAGGGCATCATGAAATGTAGAAAATTAGTTTAAATGGGTGATCATAATATATATTTATAACTGTGAATCAGACTATGCCACTCGCCATCTGTAACCCCGTGGTGGCTCCCCCTTCTGTATGGACTGAACGTTTGTGCCCCCAGAGTTCATATGCTGAAGTCTAAGCCCCGTTCCATGGTGTTGGAGGTGGGGCCTTTGGGAGATGTCTAGGTTGAGATGAAGTCCTAAGGGTGGAGCCCTTGTGATAGGGTCAGTGCCCTTATTAAAAGAAGCAAGCTTCAAATCCACAGGGTTTACCAGGCCACCCGGATGCCCACTGGTGCTTAAGACAGCATGCTCCAAACCACTCAGCTTCGCTCCTCCCCACACCCATTCCTCATCTTATTTTCTCAGATCGCCAGAGAGAAATCTGGGTGCCACCCTTGCCACCTTCCCCTTTTTTGCCCACCTACCTGAGACCTAAGCCACAAGGATAGACCAGCCTCCTGTACTTCTGGGACTCTACCCCTTCCTCTGCACCCCCATCTGTGACAGCCTTAGCTGGAGGGCTGCCCTGTGGTTTGCCATCAGAGGGCGATCTTAAAGCCCCAGGTTTAATGCCCTGCTTGAAAGGATCCAGTATGTCAATACCATCCACTGAAACAGGTCCACGCTCTCTGTCAGGCATGTCCACAGCGCCCCCTGTTTGGACTCTTTCTTTGCCCCCAGGATTCATCTGGGAAAGTGTTGGCTCAGCCCCCTCACACCTTAGAAGCAGTAAAGGACAGCTTGCCCTTCAACACACCAAGTTCCATTGGTTCCTCACGGCCTTGACACATGTTTCTCTCCCCATCCAGAGCTTCACCCCTTCCCTATCCACCTGATAGACACCCTACTCTTGTTTTAAGGGGCTTCAGGGACCACACTTCCATGCAAGTGTCTCCAGGCGTTTGCTGTGAGCTGACTGTGTGGGCCCGGTGCCAGGACTGGCCGCAGGCGGCTGCCGCCCCTTTTAAGGAGGACAGAAATAAGTGAACACAGTGAACCACACCCAGAATGACCAGCCATACTGAGGGCCTGGCCTGGTTCCATTTTAGCAGCGAAAGTCTCATGTCCCAGGAAACTGTGACCTTAAATCTTACAGGGGGTCAGAAAAGAGAGAGACCCGGAAGCAAAGCAGGTGTCACACAGAGCAGGTGGCAGGAGAGTGAGGAGAGGTTTCTGGGCAGAGGGGGCTGAAGGGAGGGAGAGGGTGGCTGACACGTGGCAGTTCCTGGAGCAGAAGGAAGCCCAGTCTTCCTGGGGTGAGCCCAGCCTTTCTAGTAACTCCCTGCCCTTCTCCGGCACATCCACCTCCCAGAAAGCATCCTCCTCTCCTCCAAGGCCCTATGAACATATGTCTGCATCAAACAGCGCACAGATATCTCATGGCATTTTAAAACTTATTACTTCATTTGCTGTCTCATGTAAGTGACTTCAGGCTGTAGACCATTATCTAATCCCATGTCTGGGGCTAGGAGCAGGCGTGCAGTGAATGTTGGAGCAGCTGACGCTTTGAGGTGCTGGCTTGTTCTCAGCACACCTGTCAGGCACCACTGACTTAGAGCTCTGTCAAAGCAGAACCACTTTACCTGACAAGCAGGGAAGCAGTAAGCCCAGCGAGGATGATTTCCAAGGCTCCCAGAGATGCCAGGATTGTAGAATGGAGACACCCAGGGCCAAGAGCATTTAGAGAAAAGAAAATTATATCAGTGCAGGCTTTGAGGAAGAGTCTGGGTCAGACTGAGAGAGCATGGGGTTTGTTATTATCTTATATAATAAAGAGGTAATATGCAAATGGTCGTTACGTCATGATGCGTAATGACCAATCAGCAGGAGGGCGGGACAGCGAGCTACAAGCAGGCAGAGAGCTACAGGAGGGTGGGGCAGGGGTGTGGAGAGCTATAGGAGGGTGGGGCAGGGGTGTGGAGAGCTACAGGAGGGCAGGGCAGTGAGCTACGAGTGGCAGAGAGCTACAAGCAGCGGTGGGAGGGGCAGCCAGCTGAGGCAAGTGGCAGCAAGCTACTCGCACAGGAATTCATGTGCAGGGCCACTAGTTATTACATAATTTTTAAATGAATTTTTATTGATTTCAGAGAGGAAGGGAGAGGGAGAGAGAGAAACATCAGTGATGAGAGAGAATCATTGATCAGCTACCTCCTGCATGCCCCCTACTGGGGATCAAACCCACAACCCAGGCATGTGCCCTTGACCAGAATTGAACTTGGGACCTTTCAGTCCACAGGCCAATGCTCAATCCACTGAGCCAAACTGGCTAGGGCGTTATATAGTTTTTTTTATTGTCATTAGACTCTAAGTCCCCTTAGTGAGAAAGCTAACCCCTATTTTGTAAAACTACTGTTTGGAATTTTCTGCTGTTTTTTTAGATGGATGACTGAGACTGTCTTGGTCTTGGTCACCGCCCTGCCCAGAACTTGCATGAGGGCCTGGCCCTTGGCAGGTTGCTCAGCCTCTACCCGCTGAAGCCACTTTAACCAAGTCTTACTGCTCAAAGTGTGGTCATCACAGCATCAGAGCCCCCTAGACCATCCAGACCAATTGAGTCAGAACCTGCATTTAACAAGGTTTCTGCATGATGCATATTAGGTTTTGAGAACTGGATTTCATCAAGCCAGTGACCTAGGTTGGCTGTAAAAATGAATTAGACTCGAGGCCCCTTGCCCATCTGGAAACCTTTCTTTACCCTTGAATACCCTGCTCAGAAATTCTTCTCCTGAGAAACTTCCCAGATATCACCCCATTTTGCCATCAGGGGTGATCATTACATCTGCCAACCTGCCCCCAGGTCTCCCTTCCATCCCGACATTTATCACTCAGCAGCACAATTAGGCTCACATGCCCGTCTCGCCCACCAGATGGTAGACCAGACTGAAGTCTTTGAGGTGAGAAAAGGAATCATATTTATCTTTGCATCCAGGCCTGTTGGCACTCTGAACTGATGAGCGATTTGTGTGGTGTGTGCCGGCCTGCCAGCTCTCCCTTTCAGTCCTCGTTCTAATCTCAAACTTCATCAAAGCAAGTCTTTTCTTCCTTCCTTTCTCCCATCCCTTATTTTTTCCTTCCTTCTCTTTAGCCTTCAATTCCACCCCTCTTCCTTCTTCCTTCTTGCCTTCCTTCCTTCTAACAAAAATGTAGAAAACCAAGAAAAAAATTTTTATGTGGCCTAGCTACCAACATTACCTTGGTACCAACATGAGAAGGTAGAAAATACATTCAAAGTGAATAAGAAAATTCCCCAGGTGGTCCGTGAAGGGCAGTGGAGAATGTCATGGTGTGCTCACCTACAGGCAGAGGGATGGGGAGCAGGGGCCCTGTGCTTGCTGTCCCCATCAAGAGGCTGGGAAAGCCTTCTTCACTCCAGGATGAGTCAGCAAAGACCACATGGAACCGCCTGGGGAGTTCAGCCCCTGGGGGACAGACAGCTTTTCTGCTGAAAACCGGGGGCCCTGGGCAAACATCGCCAGGAAGGATCTACATTTGGCTCTCACAGGGGTGGCCTAACATTCAAAAGTCAAGATATTGCACCCAGAAATGGGGATTTTCAGCTTCTTTCAATAAGTCCGAAGAGCAGAACTGAGTGTTCTCCAACCCAGAGGCTCCACTCATTTCTTGCCTGCCCAGCCCCAAAGGCCTTTGGTTCCCAACCCCTGAACCCAGCTCCCTGCCCTCAGGAGAGATCTCCTGTGAAACAGTGTCCTCCATGAAGCAGAGGGAAGTTTTTGAAAACACCTGTTCGGTATTCTTGGCTCAACAAGACACGGTTCTTGTCTAATTCTCCATGGTCACATGGTATCAGAAGAGAGTGGTCCTAGAAACACATTTCTAGACATGAAGAATGGAGGCAGATATTAAACTTACACTGGGAGAAAAAAATCAAGTTCATTATTGAAGGAAATCAAAGAGTAAAGCTAAAGATGAACTTGAACAAACTTATAAGATCACAGAGGAAATGAATAGAGATTTAAAAGATGAGAAAAATAAGATAATAGAGGCAGAGGACTAATAAAGGACATCCAACCCATGAATAAGATCCACTCCCTATCAAGGACACCCTGGAAATGAGCAAGATGCAATTATAAAAGGTATTAGAGGACACTCTCCTGACCTGGAAATGGACTCATCCGCTGGAGAAGGGAGGACTTGCAGTTTCTGGCAACATTAACAGAAGAGATGGGTGCCGGGACAATGATGGCAATTTTTTTAAAAAATTTCAAAAACAATAAAAGAACCCCTTTGAGCTCATCAGCAAGGAAATTAATGTCAGGTAGGCTGCCCTAAGATTTCTCCCCCACTTTACTAAATGCCAAGAGGCAGTGGAGACATGTGGGCAGAGCTGACAGAGAGAGCCAAGGCCAGGGACCCCAGGCCATGAGCAGACACACCTACCATGGGGGTGGGCAGTTCACCAACATCCACTACATCTGGCCATTGACCCAGGAAACATCCTAATGTCCTGTACCCAGTTCCAAGGGGACCGTGGGTGGGTGGCTTCATGGGGCAGCAGCTGTAGGTGCCCAAGACCACGGGGGTATACAGCTTGTCCCTCTCCCAAGCGGCAGGTGCAGCCGCTGGCGCCCAGGACCACAGGGCGAGCGGCTTGTCTTTCTCCTGGGCCACAGCCTAGCTGGTCCCCATTCCTCTCTCCCCAGTGTTGAGTGTCTGAGCCATTATGGCTGATGGCAGCGTGAGGACGTGATGACCATTTGCGTATTAGCTCTTTATTATATAGGATGATCCAAACTAAGCCAAGTTCTTCCTAATTTGACATCACCTGGATGCTGTGTTTCCTGCTGTCTATGTGAAAAGAATTGTAATTCAAGAAAAGAGCCAGTTTCTTTTGATGTATTTGCTAGAAACAGCACTTCTAACAAAATCAGGTCTATTCTGACAGTTAACACTCAAGTCCAACCACTGTGTGTCATTTAATAAGGAAACTTCTGCTCTTTAATGAAGCAAAAATGATGACAGACGCCATCCAAGGCACAGTAATGTCCTCAGAAATGCTAATTACAAAACAGTCCACATGGTAACCGCTTGATGAAAACGGCTGAGAAAAACAGCCTTGTGCCTCTGGCCCCTTCTTTGTCTCTGTTAAAGGAAAGAGATTTGAAAAGGCAATCTGGTGTCAGTCTGGGTGTCGGGTGACCCTTTTCAAGGAGTCCCAGTGGTACAGGTGGTGGGGACCCACAGAGTGGACACAGACAATGAAGAGGATGCCCGACAGAGGAGGTATGTATCCCAAATCTCCCCTGCCTGCTTCTTCGTCTTGCAGCCAATACCAGGGGGCAGGGGCACTGGTTTCTCTCCTGGGGTGCTCTGGCACCAGATGCTCAGGGAGCCCCAGGTAGACGTGGCAGTTCTACGTTAAAAAGCAGGGCTTAGGCCAGTTCCAGAATTGGGGTGTGGGCAGTGGGGTGCACAAGTATCCCCCGCCCCCTGACCCTGATCTACCTGGCATGCCTGGATCCATGTGGCTCCAGACTGCTCCTGTCCCCACTGTGAGCCCCAGAGTGTGTAGCACCATCTGCCCTTCTACGGAGAGTTCATCTGTTCATGTGAATGAGCGACTTCTTCGTTGGAATTTGACATCCGCTTCCCCTTCTCAGGCCACGGGTTTTAGGGCAGGCTGACTGTGCCACAGACTCTGCCCGGGATGTGCAACCTGGAGGAGGCCAAACAGCTGTCTTCAACCCCGGGTGTCAGTGAGGTTTGGTTAAACTGCCCCTGAGATCCAGCCTCATAGAAAGGGAGACCTCACCTACATGAGGGCCTTGCTTCTTCCATCTGCCCTCGCCTGAAACAACAGCGTGATGAATCTGGCATGGTTTGGAGTTCCTTAGTTCTTCATTGCCTCATAAAGAGGCATCTTCTGGTATGCCGTTCCCACAGTGAAGCTGTGTTCAATACCTTGCTGGCAGAGAAAAGCAGTCCCTGAGCATAACTTTGCCATGCCCTCCCCCCAAAACCAGAACAACCTGGTATTTTATTTTTTTTCATTGTTAACATGCCTCTCATACATTTCTCCATCCTAAGCAGAGCTGGGCCTGCCACATGTCCCTTCCCCAATCTTCCCAATGCCACATCTTCTCCCTGAGTGGCCCACTCTGCTCTTGCTGCCTAAAGCACCTTAATTACCTGTTGAGGTTTTAGATGGTTTCCTGTGCTGTGAAGGAGGAGTTGCATGACTGTTCGCAGCATATTTCTGCACTTCTGCAGAGTCACAAACTCACTGTCTGATTGATTGTCTTACATCCAAAATGTGAATGAGGGTGAGTTTAACGGATTCCGCATAGATGTCAGTGTCAGGAAAATGTTTCTTTTAAAAAACCGTGTTGGCTTCACCTTACCACATAGTAAGAAATGTAAACCTTCTCATCGTGTGCTTATTTCCTCGGCTCTTGTGAGACTAAATTTAGCCTTCAATGGGATTAACTAAGTGATTATATGTTTCTGAAATATTCATTTCTCTGCTTCCGAAAGATTTCTAATTTTTAAATTTAAATATTATTTTTCTGAAAAAGAAAGTTGTACAACAAAAATGTATATAGCATGATATCAAACATTTATCTTTTAAACATCTACAGTATGTTATTAAAATTATAAGATTTTAAAAATAAAATTATATAAAGCTATCATGTTTTAAAGACATATTTCATGTCAGTGCATATAGGATTAACTTCTCTATAAGTTTTCTCAAGAAGCCTGAGCTAAATTACAATCAAACAGATTAAATTGTATGATGGCAATTGAAGTGCAAATTAGTTGTGACAAGGATCAGTAAGGATGTGTGACGATGGCAGGAGGAAATGGTAGGAGGTCGTTCTCATTATTCTTTAAGCCTCTGTACTTGTGAGCATGTTTTAATTTTGTTATAATAAAATAATGAATGAGAAAAATAAAAATAAAAGAATACAAATATATATAAAGAAGAAAAAATTAAAGTAGAGCCAGCTCCAAGTGCTCAGATACACGCTGCTGAATAAACAGCAGCCACCCTACAGCCTCGTCCACTGCTCTTGCAGAACCCTTTCCCCTGATGGTGCCTGTCTGTTCCCTGAAGACACCTGAGATGCACCAAATAATTTCCTGCCTGCCTGGTGTCCAGGCAAGAGCGCAGTGGGCACAGTTGTGGGGGGGCTATCATGAATGAGCTTTAAGATGCTTTCCAAGCCTAAGATTCCAGATCCAGTTCTCCTCTACTGCTTACTGCAGACCTGCCCTTGGGCCCTGGACATAACAGATCAATGTCAAGACAAATGGAATACACAAGGCTTCTTATAAACAACTAGAGGCCCGGTGCATGAAATTCGTGCACCTGGGGGGGGGGGTGGTGTCCCTCAGCCCAGCCTGCACCCTCTCCAATCTGGGATCCCTCTCACAATCCAGGACTGCTGGCTCCCAACCACTCGCCTGCCTGCCTGGCTGATTGCCCCTAACCACTTCTGCCTGCCAGCCTGATCACACCCTAACCATTCCCCTGCCAGCCTGATTGACACCTAACTGCTCCCATGCTGGCCCAATTGCCCCTAACTGCCCTCCCCTCCCAGCCTGGTCACCCCTAACTGCCCTCCCCTGCTGGCCTGGTTGCCCTTAACTGTCCTCCCCTGCAGGCCTGGTCACCCCCAACTGCCTTCTCCTGCAGGCCTGGTCCCCTGCAACTGAACTCCCCTGCTGGCCTGGTTGCCCCTAACTGCCCTCTCCTGCAGGCCTGGTCACCCCCAACTTCCCTCCCCTGCAGGCCTGGGTCCCCCCCCCAACTGTCCTCCCCTGTAGGCCTGGTCCCTCCCAACTGCCCTCCCCTCCTGGCCATCTTGTGGTGGCCTTCTTGTGTCCATATGGGGGTGGCCATCTTGTGTGTTGGAGTGATGGTCAATTTGCATATTACCTCTTTATTATATAGGATGTTGCTGCATAAGATGAGCCTAGATTTTAATTCTATTACATAAATTCCATTAAGGCCATCCTCTAGGGAAGCAAGTTATGGTGAAGATGGTTAAAGATGAACAATATTTTTAAAGACAGGTCAAAGAGATATAAATTTTTAAAATTAAAATCACGGACATCTTAACTTTGCCCATACTTATAAGCATTCACCATAGATCTCCCTTGAATTGCTTCTGTTCCTAATAACTCTAGAGCCCTTTTGAATAAATCCTGTTCTGAAAAATGTGTTAGTTCAGTTGGGTGGGCATGTTTCAACAGTTGACAAACACGTACACAAACACCATGGCAACTTTTCACTCCAGAATATGCTGTTATTGTCCAAAGATGCAGCTCAACCTTGTGTTATGAAAGGAGGTATTTGGGTTTTGAAATCATTGCTTGCATTCATGTATAATTCATGTCTGTCTGCCAGCTTTTCTAGAGTTGCAGAGGATAGAGGTGGAAATGGAGGATTTGAAAGTCAATCTAAATATTTAAAGGGAATTGTATAATGGAGGAGGGGGGAAGAGGGCTAAACAAAATAAAATTTTCACGACTGCCTGGCACGGTGTGCGCTCTCTTTAGAAATTCAAAGGACACTTACAGGAGCACACCTACCACCCTTTTTGTGGGTGATGGAGTCAAGGTAATGCCGCAGGCGCACAGTCTGGCCTACAACAGGTGTTTTCATATTACTTAAGAACTTAAGAGACCATGATGCTCAGCTTAGTAAGTTTCCAGGATGCAGCTGCCCTAAGGCAATAGATGTTCTTTATAATTTTAAAAATATGACAGCTCATGAATAAACAATGAGTCTAAAGCAAAACCTCTCAGGCTAGAGATCCGATTCAGAGCCAGCCACTCCCCCAGCCTTCCAGAAGCACATTCAGAACACGCTAATCCCTCCAAACGTCAGCCTTTCAGTCAGGAGCTTGAACTTCTGACTTTTGTTGTTTTTATAAACAAGTCAACTATAAAATCCCAGGAAGAGTGAAACTGAGGCTCGTTAAGGCTTTGATTTAAAAATTTTGCTTTAGCCCTAGCCGGTTTTGCTCAGTGGATAGAGCGTTGGCCTGTGGACTGAACGGTTCCGGGTTCAATTCTGGTCAAGGGCACATACCCGGGTTGTGGGCTTGATTCCCAGTAGGGGGCGTGCCGGAGGCAGCCAATCAATGATTCGTTTTCATCATTGATGTTTCTATCTCTCTTTCCCTCTTCCTTCCTCTCTGAAATCAATAAAGATATATTTTTAAAAGTTTTGCTTTAAATCCTAGCTCTAGAAATCATGTCTCTCTCTGTCTATACTCTTCAGAGACCTAGCCTTTCCCGGGATAACCAGCAACCACCGAGGCAGCAGAAGACAGCACCAGACCTGACTAATGTCCCAGGTCAGTCCCTCCTCAGGCTAACGATAACATCTTCACCTGAGTTCTGTTCCAGCTCTTGAGCCCTCAGGTGGAATGACCCTCTGGCTACTTTCCCACAAAACCAGACAGAGGGACCCGAGAGCAGACCTCAGAGTGTCCTCAGACCTGAAGAAATGACTCATCCCCCACTTCCCACAATCAGCTCCCAGCACCCCCTGGACCCCTAAACCCTGGAGTCTGGTGACTTTGCCTACAGAATCCGACCCCTACGCGCCATCGGAGCTCGGGCTTTAGCGCATCAGCTTCCTGCTCTCCTAGGTGGCACCATTTGTGATAAAATGGCCAAGGTTGCCTGGCTGGCATGGCTCAGTGGTTGAGTGTCAACCTATGAACATGGAGGTCATGGTTTGATTCCCGGTTGGGGCACATGCCCTGGTTTCAGACTCAATACCCAGTGTGGGACATGCAGGAAGCAGCCAATCAATGATTCTCTCTCATCATTGATGTTTCTGTCTCTCTCTTCCTCTCCTGTCCTTTCTGAAACTAATAAAAATATATTTTTTTAAAAAAGTGGTTTCTCCATGCGGTTCTCAGTGTCTCATGTTTGGCTCCAAAGTGCCGGGTGCATTGGCCCTTCCTGACCTATAATAAGAGGAGCAAAACAATTCCTGGGGGGTAAAGTAATAACTGAGACAAAATAGGAATAAGTACATGTGGATTTTCCAGGCTCTTCCTTCATTCCCATCGCTGGTTTCCAATAACGGGACCTGCAGCCAGCTGGCTCCATGTGTCTGGGGCTGGACAAGTCCTCCTGCTGGAAAGCCTTGCCTTCCAGCCCTGGGATTCCACAAAGGCCCCTGGGCCCATCCGCACCCTCAGCTGAGAAGACATCTGTTCTGAAGCCTTGCCAAGCCTTTGGTCAGAATTCCATCAGGGGCCAGTCTGGAACCCTATCGGGTGTCTCCATGAGAGACCTGCTCTTGTCAATAGGCAGCTGGCTTCTGTTGTAGAAGACTGAAGAAACCCAAGCAACGGTTAGAGAAAGGGAGTTACACAGTTTTATTACGCCAGCAGTCTCAGAGGAGTTGCCTCCAAAGTCTGAGCAAACCAATATTGTGGAAGCTCTTCTTTTATCCCCTTTGGTTTCTATGTCCCCCAAATATGGAAGGGACTTCCAGACCTTTCATGGGCTTTGCAAAAAGCCCCGCGTGTTGGGATGGGGGCCTTGAGACTATATCTAAGGGCCTGGCCTGGCACCAGCACTGATAACCCGCTCTGGGGGTTGTGTACTGCTCATGGTTTATGGCCTCTGTAAAATGTGAGCATTTAGGTAACAGGTCTTGCAAGACCAGATTGTGGAGAAAGGGGCAGTGACTTAATTATACGTTATCAGGAATGTACATTGGGTTACGGCACAGATTCAGATTGCTAGCTCCCCACCCCCAAACATCAGGGTTACATTGCAATTAGCCTTTTAGCCTTCTCACTTCTACCGTATCCTCCCATGGGTAAGCAGAGGCTCGGTAAGTCTCCCCAAAGACCTCTGCAGCCTTCTGAACTTGCAACTAGTGATGCCTGGTAGAGTTGTCTAAGTTATTTGTTATTATTATTGTTTTTAAAATATGTTTTTATTGATTTCAAAGAGGAAGGGAGAGGGAGAGAGAAATAGAAACATCAATGATGAGAGAGAATCATTGATCGGCTGCCCCCTGCACACCCCACACTGGGAATCAAGCCTGCAACCTGACATGTGCCCTGACCAGGAATCAAACCATGACCTCCTGGTTCATGGGTTGATGCTCAATCACTGAGCCAACCAGGCTGCTACACATTTCTTAAGAAGCAGTAACAGAAATCTACCCTCCTGCTCAAGTGTACCTGTGGCTCAGAACCCCATCATGCTTTCTAGTCCAGGACATCTAAGTGCCTTAAGGGTAAAGTCACTTCCCAACAGGATCTCCATCAGAGGCGTCCAGAGCCAGTGCTGACTTGTGCCCAGCTCGAAAGAGCAGACTGCGAAAAATCTCTAGGATGTGGTTAAAAACAACCATTATTATAAGTGAAATGATCTCAACTTCCGATTAAATAAATTCTACTAAGGGCAAAGGTTACAAATGTTCAAATCTCATCCTGCCTCCATATTTTACTGTAGGTTAATTCTCTCTGCTTTGAGGTAAGTTTTGCCTCTTGTATCTATAAAATGGAAATATGCTGCAGAACAGGGTGCTGCTTACCCTGCGTCTCTTCCCAGCCCTGCATTCAGCAACATCAGGTTGGTAGGTTTAAAACCACCTCATTGGGAATATTTACACCACAGTAATAAGCAAATGCTACAAACCAGGGTTTTCCTTTTCCCCTCAGAAGATCCAGTTGTTAAACATTTACTAGCACACCACGGGTCTCTAACCAGAGCATAAGAGTTATAATTTAATGGACAAGTACGTGTTCTGAGACCATATTTCCGTTAGCACACACTGCCCCTCCTGCCAGCACACTCAGGGTGGGGCTCTTAATTTCTACTGGTTGACTGACGGACATAGAAACTGTGGATGAAAGGGGCCACATGCAAACCTGACTAGTTCAGGGAAGGCCTGCATGGCAGTTGTGCAAACTCAAAGTCCTAAAATAACCACAAAAGATGGTCTGAAAATTAAATATTTAACTACAAACAGGTTATAGTGGGTAGTCAGTCCTAGGCCAGTATTTTCCCTGACAAAGATCAACTTAGATCTTTACTGAACCCATTGTCTCTTTGCATATAAGATAACATACCTGTGAGATGTCTGGGTAACTTGTAACTTCCCTTCCTCCCCCGCCGCCCACATCACCCCTCAGGGCACAACAAATGACACCAGGACATTCCCTCATTGTTATTGTTTTCAAGTCAACTGTTATCTATGTTAAGCTATCCTGTATCCATCTCTGTAAAAGAAGCATATGTCCATCATTTCACTTTTTGTCCTATCCCAGAGATTTCCTCGCTTTGCTTTCTCCCACCTCCCTAATCTTATCACAAATGAATTACATGTAACCCACTTACGTATTTTCCTTTTGATGGTAATTTATTAAAACAAGGAATGAACTTCCCATTTTTTCGGAGCATTATCTCAATCCGTTGATAGTTTGGCTCAAATAAACTCACAAAATTCGTTACAGGTCTGAATGCTTTTTACGTTAACATTACTGAGAGCTTTGTGCTCCATCTTGTCCAATCGAATGTCCAAGGCTAGCAGCCTGAGAGGCCAGCATGACCAGGGATGAGACCATCTGCACCATCAGGCCTTGGAGAGATGGTGTGGTCTGTTTTTGCACCATTGCTTATTCAAAGCCCAGGTTGGCAAACACTTTTCAGCCTCTGAAACTTAAAAATTAAAAGTTTTTTTGCAGAGGTCCGATGTATAAAGCAGAGGAGGTCAGTGACAGAGTCGGGAGTGTGGGGAGAGTGGAGAGAGTGGGGAGAGTGAGGAGGGAGAAGAGGTCTCCCCAACTGACTTCACATCTCCCCTCTCGCTCCCTTCCCCCAGCAGGACCAGCAGGGGAATTCCTCGGTGGCTGGGCCCCTAGCTAGGAAACCTTCATCACAAAGAGTGACAGCCAAGAGCAGATGCCTGTGTGAAAGCACACAGGGCAGCCTGCTTCAACCCACAAAGGCAGTTTTCCCAGATACTGTTTACCTAGGCGGCTAATTTCACCTATAACCCGAGGCTCTCCACAGTGAGGATCTGTTTCTACCAGAAAGAGGGATTCCGTTTCAGGACTGCTAGGCCCAAGTGAGCAGCCTGGTTCCCACTGAGGTCCACTCTGACCCCAGGCACTGCTTCTTCCGGGGCAAGTGTGTGAGGGTGCACAAGAACCAGGAGGGAACATGGGAGTGGTTAAGAGTCTCTGCGATTTCTTGGTCAGTGTGTAGCTAAGCACCTTGTGAGAAAAATGCCAGTCATCCCAGTGAGATAAGATTGCAGACGAGCCTCCCCTTCCCTTGGGGCTTCTTGAAAATGATTCCGGACTCTCAGATGAGCTGGCGGGTCTTCAGTTGGAGAGAGATTGACCACAGATCTGTCTGCCGAGGGGAAGTCACCACATATGTGTGTGTATTACTTCCAAACACTGGCGTGCCCATACTCCCGACAGTCCTCCTAGAAGACATACTTGGTTAATTTGTGGGCTCTGTGGTTTTTTGAGTACTGTTAGAGTCTCTAATTCTGTACCTTTAAAGCTATAAAAAGAGTCACAGTGCACACTGTCTTCATAATTATCACGTGTACACAAATTCTTGACATATTTTTCCTCCAGTTCTAATGCATTCCAGCATGTGGAGCTGACCACAGTTGAACATGTCATAGATGTGTTTATTTCCTTAGAATCGCCCTAGGCTCCTTGTACCATGTCTGCAGGTGTTTCTCAGTAAGCAGTTTATGTTCTGCTGCTGCTTGAGACTCTGATCCAGCCTCTTCATAAGCATGTCACTATCCATGGAGGCTGGATCCTCTCTCCCACCAAAAACCTGATCACCCCTAATCCCTGTGCTTACTGTCACTGTGCCAGCTCTTAATGGGACGAAGAATGGAATTGGCTGGGGTGAGTAGAGGCATCGGGGTTGTGAAAAATCAATCATGTCCCACCCAACTTCCCCTTTATGAATTTAGAAAGAATCCTTCTGGTTTTATACATCAGTCTCTCGTGAGTTGAGATAGTATGTGTCGCTTTACCCTGTCTGCTCACTTTAGATAAAAATCATCTCTTTCTAGAGAATTCAGGGCTTCTTTATGGAGGCAAACTCTGCATTTATTTTGTTTTCTCTACAGGCACAGAGTACTTGCTTAAAAATGTAGACTTTGGGGGGAGTGGAAAACTCCACCTAGGCCTATAGTCCCAAGCTGAATTCTCTGTTCCAGTAGTACCAAAAATGCCTGAACTGAGCCACTGACCCAGGCACTGGCCTGGCCACCAGCAGCATGGGCTCATGTATCCTGAGGGCTCGTGTCCCTTGGGGATAGGCATCCAGGTAGAGGGGAAGTGTTCAAAATTGAACCCTGAACCCCTAGCTCCCTTCATGGACATATCCAATTCCAATTTAAACAGAAACTGAACCATGAAAACCATTTCACCCCTGAGGATAGAAACATGCAAACAACATGAATTAAAACAAAGAAAACCTGTTTGCCTCGTCTTCAACATCCAGGATGTGTATTCCCTTCTCTCATCATGAATGACATCTCTGCACAAGCTTGTCCCCAGGAGGCTGCTCTGGTGACTCACAAGCCTCTCCCATTGAGGGAGCAGAGAGGTTACCCTCTGCCTCTGTGGCCGGCTGAATGTGTCCTCATAAACTCCTATGTTAAAGCCCTACTCTCCAATGTGACTGTATTTGGGAATAGAACGCTTAAGGGAGGCAATGAAGGTTAAAATGAGGTCATGAGGGTGGGGCCCCAATCTGATATGACTGGTGTCCTTATACTAAGAAGAGACACCGATCTCTCTCTCTCTCTCTCTCTCTCTCTCTCTCTCTCTCTCTCTCTCTCTCTCTTCTCTCCCCCCCCCCCCCCCCCCCCCGTCTCTCTCTTTCCCCATCTACAAACCAGGAAGGAGACTTCAAAAGAAACCAAATCTATTGACACCTTATTCTTGGACTTTTAGCCTCCAGAATTGAGGAAAATAAATTTCTGTTGTTTAGGACAGTGATTTTCAACCTTTTTCATCTCATGGCACACATTAACTAATTACTAAAATTCTGTATCACACCAAAAAAATATATTATGTTTTTCCCAATCTGACAAAAATATAGGTATAATTTCGATTCCTTCACACAAGAAGGCTATTGTTGTGTTGGCTGTTGTCATTTTTTATTTGACAATCTAAGGGAAAAGAGGTCAGTGCCCCTGACTAGTCAGGTACTGCATGCTTTAACAATTCTGTGGCACACTGGTTGAAAAAATCTCTATTTTAAGACATTCAGTCTGTGGTATTTTGCTATGGCAGCTCTAGCAGACTAATATATCCTCTTAAAATATATCTGAATGGATTTTGTTTTTTGACCAGTTTAAGAATTCCTTAAAGGGGTATCAAACATATTTATATTAAATTCCTTTTGGCACTGTTCCTTTCAATACTTTCCTCACAGTTTCTTATCCCCTGTCCTTCCTATGTGACCTCGGTCTCATTTATTTTCTCTTTGCTGCTCTATACACATATTTTATATGAACCTAGCAATTAAGGCGATAGCGATGTCTCTAAGTCATTGGAATAGAAGTGATCGCTGCACTTACTAGAATCTGATTTTCTGAGAAAGTGTAAAAGAGGAAAAATAAAAACAGAGGCCACGGGGCCCATCATGGGGCATGGTGTTTTTAGACAGAGGATGGGGCCATAACAGAGGAACTGGGGGAGCCCAGAGGACACGAAACCATACATGCAAAGGGGAGAGAGGCTTCCTTAAGGCAAGTCCAGTGACTGTCTCCAAGGCTTCAGGGGGCCAACCAAGATTTACTTAATAAAAGATCGTTAGGTTTGGTAACTAAGACATCACCAGGAATCACTGAGAAGTATCTCTAGCTACGTGGTAGAGGCAAAGGCCAAGATTAATTGAGTGCTGAAAAGTCACTGTAGGCAGACTAGACATTGAGCAGGAGAGAACAAAAGGTTACAGCTTCAGGGGACAGCTGGTACGGGGCCATGGAAAGGACCAGGACATGGGTATTAACGTTGGAGAGAAGACTCATAAGGCAAAGTGGAGAAGGAATCCTTGATGGAGCACAGCCTCCAAAGACAAATGCTAAGAGCTTTGCAATACCACTGAAGAGTGAGCACTGTTCTCCCTCGCTCCGAAATGAAGGGTTAGCACCAAGCATGGAATACACAATAGGCTGGACTCCATTAAGCTTCCCCTGCTGCTGTCAAGGGCTCATAGCAGGAATGCCAGAACAATCTCAAGGAAAATCAGTTGTTAGCACAGGAGCGAATAGGGGTCATATTCAAGTCAATGGCCTCTGTATCTACAGCCATTAATTCAGTGACTGCACTGTAAAAGTCTAAGGATGAATGCACACAGCATTTGGGGGTGATAGTCTTCATGGTTCTACCTCATGTGTGCCTCACAACCATTCTGTAAGATTTTTAATTTAACCAGCTTTAAAGAGTGGGCTCAGAAGGCGAGCAACCTGCCTACGGAGGCAGAGCTGTGAGGTGGCAACACTCCAGTCCCGATCTCTCGGCTCTGAATGTAATGATTTTTTTCACAACATGACTCTCTCCTTTTCAGCAGTCAGCTCATCAACAGCTAAGCACATACAGGTGACAGAACAAGAGTGTCAACAAGACAGACCATGAAAGTGACATAGTTGGAGGAGCTCTTCACTTCTTGGCACTCCATCCCCCGAAATGCATGGCCTTTATTCCTGGAGACAAGGTTCCTGTGTGAATCCTGACTTCCTTTCTGCAGGAAGAGAACCATGTGGGACAACCTATAAAAAAATTCTAATGTCCAGTTGCCCCTCTCCTGGAGGTCAAAAGCAGCCCTCAGACCCTACCCCTCAACTGCTCTCCTCCTCCCCTCCAGGACTCCCCCCAGGGAAGCTTTCAAGCAGAAGCCATGGAAGGTCCAAGGAAGGGAGGAGTGGGAAGAGGAGAATGGGGTGTCAGGATGACCTAAAAAACTATAACCCACAACTCCAACAAAGCCATGTGGGATGCTCAAGTTTAGCTGGTAGCTTTTAAAACATTCACAAGAATCGCAGCATTCTAAGAAACATTTTAGAATGTAAGATGACCTCAAATTCAAATGTCTTTCAATTCAAATAGGAAACATGTAAACATAAGTTAGAATCCCACAAGTTCAATTCAATTGAAAATGTATTTAAATATCTTTAAAACTGAAAAAAAAATACAAAATCCAAACAAGTAATTACCTTGGATGAGAGCTGCTGCCATCTGACATTTGAATGAGAAAGGAGTAATGTGTATATCTTGGGGGGGAGGGGGGCTACATGACCAACCTCTTCATGGGTTTGCAGCTCATGATCCATTGTCTGAAAAGATGCACTTTTGGCTGAATGTGTGTCTGAAGCAACACATTTCTTACCCAAACGAAATCTCTGGCTCTAAATTATCTCAGTTAACTGGGTTGCTTAGTGGACCAAGTTTCTTTAGTGTTGTATATTGCCAACTCCAGAAATAGTTAGCATTAAGCAACTCGGTTAACATGGATCTTAACTCTCTTCTTTAGAGGATAGACATCTTTCAACTCCAGAAAGATTTAGAATTAAATACAGAAAGGTTGAGGAAAGTCAAAATCAAATCTGTACACAACAGGTAACTTAATATAGCCTTGTAACATTTGAAAGAATGTGGTCTATTAGTGTGATCTCTCTCTCTCTCTCTCTCTCTCTCTCTCTCTCTCTCTCTCTCTCTCTCTCTCTCTTACATTATGCGCTTGATGAATAGTGCAGAACCTTCATTTTAATTTGAAACCTTAACACATTTATCCACATATTTAGAAAACTTAACAGAACAGAATGGCATGCAATTTCAGACACCAGCTGGGTGTCCTACAATTCAACTCAATTTTGACACTCAACCCCAAATAGCATCAGATCCTACAGATTAAGGGCTCAGTCCCACAAGACCATCCCCCTTCCTCCATTTCAGAAGCCAATTTCTAGTCCAAGTTGTCACCTGGGCTTCTGACCTACTGGCTATGGATTACAGCTTCAAATGACCTCCTCCCAGGTTTGGATTAACAGCCACTAGAGCAGTTAGTTCATGGAACTCAGAGAAACATTATACTTACTAGATCACTGGTCTATTATAAAAGGGAAGGTATGGGGAAGGAATGAGGCAACCCCATGCAATCACCAAGCATACCATTCGTCCCACATCTCCACATGTTCTCCAACCCAGAAGCTCTCCAAACTCACCCTTTTGGGTTTTTATGGAGGCCTCATTGAATAGACATGATTGATCAAATCACTGGCCATTTGCGATTGATCCAACCTCCAGCTCCTCTTCCCTCCCCAGAGAAGTCAGGGGGTGGGACTTAAAGTTCCAACCTTCTAATCACGAAGTTGGTTCTCCTAGCAACCAGACCCCATCCTGAGGTGCTTTCAAAAGTCACCTCATTAACAATGCAAGACATCTTTATTCTCTCTTCGCTTAGGAAATACCAAGGATTTTAGAAGCTCTGTGCCCAAAAGAAACAAAGACCAAATACATATTTGTTATTATAAATCACAATTTTAAAAGTTCAGTTTAGGCCTAAAAGCATCCATGGAACCTCCAGCTGATAGGAGCACTTAGCCCTAGCGAAGAGGAGGTGGTGGGAAGGAAATGCGTATGTTGACCTTCTCAGAAGTTGAGCAAGTTTTATTCTTGTCCTTTACTGTTCAGCATTCAGTCCCCTCAGTTCTCAACAGAGCAACACGTAAAATGCCAACCAGAATGAATTGCTGGGATCTCTTGAAATTAGCATTTCCAAATCTTCCTAATGGATCTCCAGCCATCTTCAGGACACATTTAAACACAATTTGTCACTGTACTATCTATCAAGTCAGGGACACTGGCTACAATCATTCTTGACCTGAAAGAGGGAAACAAAGTAGTCCCAGAATGAACATCAGCAACCCTCCAATCAAGGTCCTCAGTGCTAGCAAGTGACCATGTAACCTGGACCCTCAGCATGTATTGATTTTCTCAATTTTGAATATACATTCCTATATCCTCTTAGAGACCTTGGATTCCATGGCATAGAACAGTGGTCGGCAAACTGCGGCTCGCGAGCCGCTGTTTGCCGCTCTGTTGACTAATGAGTTTGCCAACCACTGGGATAGGGGCTTAATCACAAGGAACAACAACAGCCTGTAATTATTGGAATTGAGGGTCTAGGTCAGTGGTCGGCAAACTTATTAGTCAACAGAGCGGCAAACTGCGGCTCGCGAGCCGCAGTTTGCCGACCACTGGCATAGAATAAAGGAGCTCCAGGGCATCTATGTGATATAGCAACCATAAAAATGTCAAAGTGTGTGAAGTCAATTTTGAGTTAGGTTAGATTTATGTGCTAGTTTCCAGGGGGTCAGTTTTCAGTGGGGTCAGTGGGTTGGGTTTATATTTACAGGAACAAGGGATGATGTAAGACCTGTGCACAGGAGAACCTGGTAAGTAACATCCATTTGTACTTCTTAGCATTAGCATTCAGAGATGCCTCTTTTCAAAGAGGGTGGTCCATACTTGTCCCATTCTCTTGGTAGAAGAAGCCCTATTGGAAGCAACCCATGCCATATGGATCACAAGGCGGATCCCACTCTTCTTGGTCATAAAAGTAACATGACCCCTGCCTGACCAATCAGAGTAGCTCCTTTTTCTGGCCACAGTGGTCAAGAAAGGGAATGTGACCACAGCCAGGAAAGTCTTTTCTGAGTCCTGATATGTGAACCAAAGAGAGAGCTTGAGAGCCTGAAGGTGCCAATGCCCACCCTTCCTGCAGGCAGAGCCCACCTGAGGGTGGTTCACACAGAGGAAAAGGCTGAGAGGCACCGGTGGCATCTTGTGGATACTATGGTTGGGTGAGTTCCTAGAAGAATTCCTTGCATTCCTTCTCATACTGAGAGGTATTGTTTGTGGGAAACTTACAAGGAGTCGTTTATTAATGGTGAGCTTGCTAGAAACAGCCAACCAAAGTCTTCATATTCTCCCAGCTCCTCCTGGATATGAATGAATCCATTTCAAAGTTACTCTGGGCAGCTATCAAAAACAGACCTGTCCTCTGATGCCAAGGCTTAACCGTGCAGTCAAGGCATCGATTCACTGAAAGCCCTTCATCTCTTGTGCCTGAAAGACCAGGCAGGACCTGTGACTCCCTACACATCCCTTGCCACAGGCCCAGCTCTTCAGTCCAGGAAGCACCAACTCAACTTTAAGGGAAAATGAACTTCCAGAATCTGCGTGTACCTTGGCAGAAACTCCATCTCCAGTCATATCCAAATGCTATATAGGTTAACCCCTTGAGTCCCTTACTCCCAAGAAATGCAAGGGTCTATTTCATGAGACAAGTTCTTTCAAGAAAAGTGAGAAAAAGGGAATTTTATAGAGAGCAATTTTCATGATAGACAGAGAAAGGTACTATAGTTTCATGTCTGAGAGGGGGGCTGGTCACTCTCAGTAATTCCCTGGCCATACTAAAAGTATAAGCAAAGGTTAGTGAACTCAATCTCTGCCCTGGGAGAGAGGCCTGGCTGTGTATTGGACTTAAGATCTCCAAGTTTATCTTCTGTAAAATGCGTTGGCTGTACCAGTTAAAGATGGACAAGAGGTTCCAATTCTTGCATCAACTCAGGACAATGGGTGGGAGGCTGCAGGCTGAGGGGGCTCTGCTACAGGAACCCTCCTCCAACCCCCTGGTTCTCGTGGGGAAGATCTGAGAAAGGTCCCCTCTTGGCTCTGGTAGGAGAGGGAAGAATAACCATTGGGAAACACATCCAGACGCTTTGCAACAAAGGCGATCCCCCCACCAAAGACTTTGCAGTTTCTGAAACATTCTCCCAGTTGGGGGAAATGGAGTCCTCCCACTGAAGCCCCTTAGCTCTCTTGTCTCACACCCAAGAGGGGAAAAGAAAACACAGGCAATAGGGTCAGGGCTACATCCTTCTGAGGATATAGACTCAGAAGGCACCAGCCAGGGACAGGAGCAGGGGGCAGGGGAAAAGCCAGACCACAGGAGTGACACCTGTGAACCCCTCAGGCCCAATAAGGGATTGAGATTTAATCCTAAATTTATAAAAGTCTCCTCCTGGTCACACCGACAGGCCTCCAGAATAATGATAGTGGATTACAGAGGAAAGAGCCACAAGACACATACCATCCCTGGGGAGGAGTGCTTGGGGAAGCCCAAGGTCAAGAAGGGAGACAGGAGGGATGGAAGAAAGTTGCAGTGTGGCAGATATTATCTGACAACATCAATGACCCTTTTCAATGTGAATGGTCTAAATACAGCAATTATAAGACAGATTGTCACAATGGGGAATAGAACAAGACTCAACTAAATGCCCTTTATAAGAAACCCACTTTAAATATAAAAACTCAGATTAAAAGTAAAGGAATGGAGAAAGCCATGTTACTATGCTAATAGTAACCACAGATAGTTGGAGTAGCTCATTAAGTGCAGATAAAGCTGACTTTAAAGCCAGGAGCAATATCAAGGCTAGAGAAGGACATAACATACTGACAAGGGGCGAATTCTTCAAAAAGACAGAGCCTAACTATGCCTGCACCTAACAGTGAAGGGTCAAAGCAGGCAAGGATCTTCTCTGGTGGGTCTGATCGTGAGTCATTTAATATTGTTTTGCAGACATCTCCAGCAAAGAGGCATTCGTTTTTTAAAGGCAAACTACTTCCCATGTTGCTTGCCTGTCCTTTCCCATGATGGACAATGGAGGAAGGTCAGAATAGCCGTGGCCAAAGAGCCCAGGAGGGTAGGCGTCCATTCAAAGATATTTTAATAGCTGTTCTTTGATCTTGCAAGCTCACCTTGTCTAGAAGAAAAAATGACCAGGAGCTCAGCCTGAACAGATGGCCTCGCAGAGGGTGCTCATCGCTGCAGAAATCTCAGAATATCTCCATTTAAAAACCAAGTCCCCATTCTAGGTTTTCCTGTCACTTTAAGACCAAGTTTTGGGGGGGGCATTTGGACACATGGGCCACTGAAGGCCCAGAAATGTATAGACCTGACACGTTTGACCTTCAGAAGGATTTCAAGGACAAGCAAAAGGACAGTGTTGTGTCAGTCTTCGGGTGTGAAAGGTAGACTCATGGCCATTGGCCGGGACAGTGCGGTCCCTTGCAGCCCTCACCTGAGAGTCAGTGGTGCTAATTACATGGCAAAAGCTGTTTCCGGGTGTTCATATTCCTGAGCAGTCTTCCTGCCTCAGGTGAACAACTGCAAGCCCTTGTCCCCAGAAAAATGCTCTACCATGTTCTGTCTTATTGCATTAAAAAACTGGATTTTTTATTTGGGGACATATATTTCATTGACTAAAATTATGGTTAATAGGAAAACTTGAGAAACAAACTTAAGAGGTTAAGGTATGTTTCTGGCCAACTGGAAGTTGATCAAAAGGATTATGTTGATCAGGAAATCATTTCAGCCTTTTTTCCCAGCGTTGCTCACCACCACCATTCTTTAGTTGTTCTTGAGGAATGAAGTTCTTGCAATGACTTGTTCCTCTGGTTGTCACACTACACACACATTTTTCAACGTATACCTCAGTCAATGAGAATGAGGGAGAGGAGAATGAATATATACTAATCCCAGGATTTACCACAAATTTAAAAAATCCCTTGCATCAATATATTGACTTATAATTCCTCTTTATCCTATAAGCAGATTGCAAATATTTTCAAGTCAGTAATGGCATTTGCTCTTCCACTGCTGATGGAGCCTTTTCATCAAATGTACCCGACAGCCTTAGGCTTGGAGCTGAGGCCACACCATCACTCTCTGTCCATGTTTAAGCGGCTGCAGCAGTCAGGAGCCTGGACCCCAGGCAAGCATGGAGAGGTAAGGACCAAAAGCCAGAGGCACCTGCCTTCCCTCCTCTCACACAGGAGCACACACCTCCCAGAGCGTGTCTTCTTGTCCCTACCTGCCTGCCGTAAAATCATTATCTCCTCTGGCTTGGAGCCCTGGTCCTCAAAAAGTTCAAAACCATTTCTTCACTTAGCAAACATCAACAGCACCTCTAGGGGGCAGGCAAGGTTTGGGGCCCCAAAGATGTGTGAACAGAACAGGTCTCTGCTCTGTGGCACTCCCATTGTGGGTAGAGAAACAGGTAATAATCAATAAAACAAGAGAGTAAAAGACCATCTCAGTACAATGGTGAGCACTATAGGAAATGATAAAGGGTTGGGACAGACGACCAGGGGTGAGACAGGGGATGAGTCTCAGGTAAGATGCTCATGGAGGAGGGACAGATGCACTGAGAAGAGAATGAGGAGAAGCAGCCGCTGATACAAGGCCTGGGAGAAAGAAGAAGGACTGTGTGTGCTGGGGAGCTGCACACACAAACGGAAAGAGCTTACATGATGAGGATGCAGCCAGCCATGAATGATGGAATGAGTTCTGAGAGGCACGGACAGGGTTTTGCCAGGAGCTTCCATGCCTGTTTCTCAACATATAACCGTGAAGTCCTTAGATTGTGTGAGCTTCAGACATGCATGGGGGTATGAGCATTGCTAGGAGGTGGTCAGCTGATGATCCACAAAAAGGCCTCATGGCGTGACATTACTTTGGTGACTATGCAAAAGGGGCTGGCCTCGCTCCTCCCTGCCTGGAGCACTTGTGACTCTCATCCATCAGGGTGTGAGTGGGTTGTAGTGCATGTGCCTGTCGTGAGGAGGTCAGGGTCTTGGAACCCCTATGGCTTGGAGCACACGGAAGGGGGCCCCGTGGGTTGAGAAAGGGGTAGAAATTATCCACCAGGGAGAAGAGCTTAGAGCCTTGGGCTTCCACATGATCCTCAGAGAAGAGGGGTGGGAAGAGTGTGCTTCTCCGAGAAGTGAGTGCAGAGCTGATAGCCAAGATCCCCTCACATACTGCTTAGGCCAGGAGCAGGTTCTTAGGGGTTCAGTGGCCTTTCTTTCTCACAGTCACAGGGCAGGAGCCACGAGAGCAGAGTGAGGTTTGGATGCCTGGGAAGATTGGGGTTTGGGGGGAGGCCATGGGGGGTTAGTTAGAGAAGAGCTTGGCCCGGGAACTGTGACCACCGGTACTGATGTACCACGAAAGGTGAGCTGCAGATGTAAAACTCTCCAGCTGCTGGGTTTCCACGAGGGACGGTACAGGGATGGCAGGAAGAAAAACCATCCTTTGGGTGTCTGCGTGGTAAACGACATCCCTGACAGTGAGCACGTTTCTCAGAGTTTTCCCAGTGCCCACAGGTGGCCTTGCCTTCTCACAGGCAGGTTCCTCTTAGGCTGCTGACCCCACGGGTCTAAGCACGTCCTTGCACATCTCTGATATAATTCCTTATGTACGGGTTCCTTCTTTTAATCTGTGTTTGGGGAACTGTCTATTTTGATAGCATAGAGATGCCATAGACACCCATTGTGACAATTCTCTCTCTTTTTTTTTAAAGCAGCCACCCCCTCAAGATCTGTTGACTGGCTGATGCCCAGGCACCAGGTGGACCTCTTCCCAGAGCGTGGAGAGCTTGCCCGACAAAGTGGTTGAATACCTCTGCCGCCTTCCTTTAATTCAATTCGCCTAGTCTGCTGGTTAGGCTTCTGGTTTTAACATGTTATTTTGTTTATATTGAGCTGTTTGAAACATTTTTTGGTTTCACAGTTAGCTCACAGCTTTTTAATTTCTCTTTATCTTACTGTTTTGATATTTTGGCTATGACCCTCTCGTCTTTGAACTGAATTTGTTTGATCCTCTGCCTGTGGTTTCGTGTTTCCATCTACCTCCTCTCTGGGCGTGGTTCATGTCTCCGCTGTGGGTCCCTGTTGGACTCCCATGGCTTCAATGGTCTCTTTGCCACTTGCTTTGTCCTGTTGTTTAGTTATTAGATAGAGATTTTGTTCTTGATCTCAGGAATTCCAGTCATGGATGGCTGGTGGCAGGGTGACAGAAGTGGGAGACTGTCACCTGGCCTTGAACAATGGCATGCCTGTATTTTTGTGTTTATCTTTTTTCAGGAAACTGAACAGAAATGGAAAGAACAGACACTAGTCACATTCTCCCAGGTTCTCAGAAATGGGCCCTATGATAGTGACTGGGTAACATTTACTCCCGTGGTGATCAGAAAAAACAGGAGAATCTAAATAATTTGTTTTTAGAATTTGGGTCTTTTGAAAATGCATAATATTAATATTGAGGGGGAAATGGAGGTATGGTAGGCTCTGATGTCATCATGTAGCGTGGGTTGACTAATAACTAAACTATCTTCCTTTTAGTCTGTTCATTTTAGGACTTAGGTCATTAGCTGAACAGAAGAAATGGGAGATTGTAGAAGCTGTTTTCATAAGTGAGCAGTAGCATGGGTCTCCTCCAAGTCAGATTCTAATGGGACAGTCTACTTTCCTGCTGTCAAAGACATCACAGGTCAATAAAACCACACATGACCTGGCAGGCCAAGCCAGACTCACCTCTCTGACTAGGCTCAGGATTCAGGAAGCCTTGGACAATGAGGGAGGCTACTAATTCAGCAGGAATCAGACCATTTCATTGCTTTCATTTGGACAACAGTCCTTAGACTGGGTGCAATAGCACTCAACGACGACAATGTTGTATTGTAATGCCTAAGAAAGGAAACAGCCTTCTGAAACCTTGCAAGTGAGCCACAGGTTGAAACATCAGCATTTTCTTTCTTTCTTTCTTTTTTTAAATATATTTTATTGATTTTTTTACAGAGAGGAAGAGAAAGGGATAGAGAGTTAGAAACATCGATCAGCTGCCTCCTGCACACCCCCTACTGGGGACGTGCCCGCAACCAAGGTACATGCCCTTGACTGGAATCGAACCTGGGACCCTTCAGTCCGCAGGCAGACGCTCTATCCACTGAGCCAAACCAGTTAGGGCTAAACATCAGCATTTTCTAATCTGTACACTTGTCTATTTGTAATTGTCAAATGTTGCACTATATGTCGACAGACTGACGACGATTAAGACGGTAGGAAAATTGGACATAGCTGTCAAAGTGAAGAAGATTGCAGTGCCATGCCCTCGGCAGACAGCAAATGAAAAAATAAATGGATCCAATTCTCGCTTCGGCAGTTGGAGGGGAAATTTTCTGAAGTAATGAAGGGAACTGAAATTAAATAGGAGGAGAAATTGGCTTGTGAATTGAAAAGCATCAGTCTGTGCCCTCACTAATAGGAAACTGGATATCGGTTAGAGAATCCACGTTGCCTTCGTGGCATCTCAATAGAGTCTTCAAATGTTTATTGCATAAAGATTTTATGGGCAGCACATATTAGCCAAAAGAGCACTGAATTATAACAAAAATAAAAACAGCTACTGTTAAGTCTATACGGCATGTCCAACGCTGCCCTAAACATCTTCTGTTAACTATGTCATTTCATTCCCTCAACAGCTCTGTTGTTGCAAAGAAGACATATGAGGCTAAAAAGTTAAGTTCCTGTTAGGATCACACAGCTAGGCCCAGCTGGGTGGCTCAGTTGGTTGGAGCATTGTCCCTTACACCAAAAATGTTTTGGGTGTGATTCCCAGTCAGGGCACATACCTTGGTTGTAGATTCTACCTGTACAGTCAGGGGTATACGGGAGGCAACCAGTTGATGTTTCTCTCACATCAATGTCTCTCTCTCTCTCTCTCTCTCTCTCTCTCTCTCTCTCTTTCTCCCTCCCCCTTCTTCTCTCTAAAATCAATAAACATATCCTCAGGTGAGGATTGAAAGAAGGTCACACAGCTAGTAATTGGAAAAACTGGGTTCTGAATCAAAGATCTCCCAAACTGGGTGCTTGTCCTCTTGGCTCTGCCTTCCCAAATCTACCTCGAACTGACACAGGCAGAAGTGGAATGAGGGCTGGACAGACTGCCCCTACCTCATGAAGGGAATTGGAACTAAACGCATGCAACAAAACCACATATGAAGCCTTTAGGAATGGAATGACCAGGGTCCTACTGCAAACCAAAGGAACCAATCAGATCTGGGTTGGGGCTTGAAAGGTGTAATTGGGAAACTCTTCCTCAGATGATTTGAATTCCAACCTGTGTTTTAAGAACCGCTAGAAATGCTGACTCCAAATTCCTCTCCAATGCTCACATTCTGGTTTTTATCTTTAGAAGATCTTTAAATAGCTCTCTGTTATCCAGCATTTTTAACTTGCATTCTGGCAGAAAATGCCCACTGGCCTAGGACTAGCAGCATTGGCGTACTTCTGAAATGGAGAATGGTTGACATCTGTAGGCGGGTAGGCATGCTGAGACTCTCCAGTAAGCAGAGACACTACAAGAGCCTTCCACGTCAGGCAAGGAAATGAAGGAAGGCATCGGTGACTTAGCCTCATCGCCAAGGCAGTCCATGATGTTCTCCCAGTATCATTTCAGGCACTTGGGCCAGCAACCAACCCAATGCATCCCTGGTGTGAGGTCTCTCTCATTCAAAGAAATTCCAGTTTCAAGGACATTGCTGATGGATGGGTTTCTTCCAAGTAAGAAGGTGGAGCATTTGGCTCAGGGTAACGGGGAAAGCAAGATTAGGAATTTAAAGAAATCACGAGATGATGAGTGAACTGCTGCAGACCATGCAGTTAGAGGCATGAGTCAAGCCATACTGGCTCTTGGAGAAGCAGAGAAGCTGCCAATGTCACCCAAATTAAGTGTCAAAAACACATCATTTTAGAAAATGTTTGCAAAAAGAGGTAACTTTAAACCAAACTCACTATTCCTGAGTGCTCTCCGCATATCCGTGGAATTTGTAATAAAGAAAGAAACCAAATTCAATGAACACAGAATCTCACCTACACACAAAAATGTAGAAAATATACTTCAAAATAAGGGGAGATACAATAGCATGTTACAATTTAAATGAGCACGAGATCAATTTTAGTTTCTCTATTCATTTTTTCTCCTTCTCTGCTTCCATAACTGCAAGACTAGGACTGCTTTCCATTGATACCTGTGTCAGAACTGGCACGTGGGCTAGTGCAATGGTCAACGGAGTGAGCAAAATGCATGAATGTTTGTAGAAATCCATCCACGATTTGCATCCTTGTTTGTATCCACACAACACCCCGCATCACCCATGAACCAAAACAGCAGTCAGCAGCTCAGAAAGTTTTGCTTTATGCAAATGAAATCCACCACTCTCGCAGGGCTTGGCCGACCAGAAGCTCAGAGAAGATTAAATATGGAAATTCATATAAAAGCCTGCCTCATGCAAGGTGGCGTGCTCACAGGAGCCCTTTCATAAGTGGCATTGTTGACGGCATGGTCATCCCATCGGTACATGAAGCGGGCAGCTGCCCAGCTGGGTCCACCCCTATCCCTGAGGCTTGTGTTTTGGAATCAAAGGTAGTCTGTCTCCTCTGTATCTTGTGTTTGGGTCTTGCAGGGAAACAATTCTCTCACACTTTGTCACAAGCTGCAAGGCAAGCACCTTCTGAGAAGGTGAGATAAGCAACAAGACTGCTGAGGTGAGGAGCTGATGTCCATGTCCCTAAATAGCATCCCTCTGGGCTCCAAGTCCCAGGGCAGAACTGTGTGTGTGTGTGTGTGTGTGTGTGTGTGTGTGTGTGTGTGTGGTCTATGTGTGTGGGGGGGTCTGTATGTGTGTGGTGTGTTTTGTGGTGTGTGTATGTTGTGGTGTGTGTTGCAGTGTGTGTGTGTGTATGTGTGATATATGTGTGTGTGTGGTATGTGTTGTGGTGTGTGTGTGGTGTGGTGTGTGTTTGTGTGTATGTGTTTGTGTGTGTGGCGTGTGTGAGGTGTGTGTGTGTGGTCTGTTGAGGGGAGCTGTGACATCCCAGTTCCAAGGAGTGACAAGCAGAGGCAGGAGTAGGAAGCCAGGGGGTCTCAGACAATCATTAACTTTTCAATTAGGAACCTTCCAAATTAAGAACCTCTTCCAGTTGCCTTCAGCTAGGATGGAGCAATCGCTTTTTGAATGTTAAACAAGTTTTGCTTTGAGCATGTATTACATAAAACAGGTGTGTTTTAACCTATACTTGCTTGTTTGTTAGCACCATATATTTTTATGGGCATCAGAGGATTTCAAATTCTGCCCTGCCAAGCGCTCATCAACCTGCTTTTGGGAAAGGTTCCCCCTTCCCCCCCCCCCACCCCCCGCAACTCCAGCCAAGGCCCCAGCACTCACACCTGCTCAGCCCTAGGCCTCTCTTCCCCACTGAGCTGCTAATCTTGAGTTTTCTCTTAAGGTTCCCTTTAAATGGAGGCTCCCCCACTGAAATGCTGAGGGCCCTGGTCGCCATAACAAAGCCCATGTGCGTAATCAATACTGGGCCAGGCTCTGTCCCTGCAGTAAGGCAGCTACTCACTCCAGCCTGGCCTCTGCCCACAGGCCTTTTCTCTATCAGCCTTCCTCTGGGAACCAGGAAACTGCAGTTCTGAGACTCCCATGAAGACTTACCAGAGGCTGCTGTTCCTCATGGTTTTCTTGAAGGTTAAGGGCAAATCAGAGACTCAGTTCCCAGGCCCCCTCGCCTGGGAGCACTGATAAACAAACGCGTGTCGTATAGCGCACTGTACCCAGTGTGGGATCGCTGCTATCGCCTCCACCCTACCCCAGGCTCGCACCAACAAGAAGCATCTGTGGGAGGCCAGTGACGTCATTTTTATCAGAACCTCGGGGTTGAAGACATGGGAAACCAGACAGCTTTTTCCCGGCTGTGATCATCTGTTGTACATGCCTCCTCACCCCACCCTGCCAAGTTCTGAGACAAAAGGACTGTGACAGTGAGTGAGGCCCTTCACCTAGGCCAGAGGATAGCTGAGTATGGGACAGGCCAGGAGGTTCTCCATCCCAAATCCTAGGAGGGACCCGGGGATGCCCTGCTCATCCCTCTCAGTCTCCAGGGACTAACGTGGCTGACCAGGACACTGCAGGGACCACCTTACTCTTCAAATCCAGAGTCAGTGAGTCTTTCTTGCTCCAGCTTATAGACCAGCAGGACCTTTGACACATCTCCCACCTGTAGCCCCGCCCCAGGAACTGGTGTGAGGGAAGAAGTGCTCCCTGTCTGGGAGGGTGGAGACTGCCCAGGTGAGTTTTGTTCCAAGGTTTTCAACCTTGCGCATGGCTGAGGTCCTCAAGGCAGACAGCTGCCGGGGGCTGGGGAGGTCACAAGCGCTTCTGTTTGGAACAGAGACACTAGGGTCGATGTGCCCTCCACTGGGAAGGTCCCATCAGTGTGAGCTGGTGCCTTTCTGGCATGGGAATTGCAATCTTGCCAACAGGACAAAGGGCACCCAGCAAGCTCTTTAGGACCAAGTGTTTGAAAGGAAGCAAGACTGAGCACCAAGCGTACCCAGGAGCCAAGGAGAGGCTTGGTCCTGGTTATTGGGGATAATTGGGTCCTATAGGATATGACCTGCAGAACCCATGAAGATTCCTGGTTACAGCTAGCAGAAATTTCCTTCATACCTGGTAGAGAGCAAAAGGGGGGACTTGTGAGAAGGAAACTGAGTTGTCTCATGTGGTGAAGTCACCTTTGTGTGGCCCGGGATGGGCTTCAGGGACAGCTGCAACCAGGCAATTCACTCCACCCTCCATCTCCTGGCCCCACGTTGCTCAGGTATCACGTCCCATTCCCCTCAGTGCAGACACGCTTTCTACACATGGTGGAGACTGTGGCTGCCATCAGGAACTCAGATTCATATCTGTGGCTTCCACCACCATTTCAGCCCCCCACCCATTGGCCAGGCTTGGGTCAGGCTCATCCCTGGATCAAGCAGTTGAGGCTGAGCAAGAGGCCTCATTCAGGAGGGAGAGCCACCACAATAGAAGGGCTGTGGTCTGGGCAGACCAGAGGGCAGGGGTCTCAACCGCCGGCTTCAACCTGTTTGTGCTAAAGCGGGGATTAGCCAAGTGAAGCCCCCATGGCAAATCTGGCTGACCGCCTGTTTGTGTGAATGAAGTTTAATGGGAACAAAGCCACACTTCACTGCTCTCCTGGCAGAGCCAGTAGACATTCCGGTCCTTGTGCTAAAGGTTAATATGTCCTGGGAGGGAGCCCACTGGTATTTCCCCAGGGCCAGCACACACTCGTATGTCAAGACGTTAAAGGTCAGGCAGAAGGTATGGGTTTTCACTTGGGAGGTTTTTGTTTTAGTAGCCAGGCTAGATTCCCAGACCACGTGTCTCCTGGACTCTTCTAATCTCCCTTTGTCTTCTTCTCTTCATGTAGCTGAGGTTCCAAGTTCACATGTTAGTGTCCTGACCTTGGGAGGCCAGGTGTGGATACCTAGGGCCAACGACGTCTCTACCTCAGGATGATGTGTTTCTCTGGTCTGATCTTTTGGGTCAGGTGGTCTGACCTGCTCAGCTGCAAGTGACACATGGATCCTCCGAGCTTGTCCTCCGAGCATGTGCCTGCCTCCAACACCTCAGAGGGAGGGGACATGGGCTGAGGTGGAATGGGGGTGCTTCTGGGTCCACTGGCCCAAAATTATTTTATAATATCTCCTCCTTCCCCACAAATACCAACTCTGAACCCTGATCCTGAAGGAGAATGCTCCATTCTTAGCCCAGAGTAGAGGCAACCAATGACCCCCGACTGGCTGTCCACTTCTTTCTCAGCACCAGGATGAGGTACCATCACAGGAAGGTCCTGCTCAGAAGCTGTGAGGCAATCTTTTCTGGCAACTCAAAGGTTTCATCATAGCCCGGCCCCAGTGGCTCAGCTGGTTGGAGCATTGTCCTATGCACTGAAAGGTTCTGATTTGACTCCTGGTCAGGGCACATACCTGGGTTGCAGGTTTGATCCCCAGTCAAATGTTTGATCAACACTTTTCTCTTTTTCTCTCCTTTCCTTTCTGTAAGCATGTCCTCAAGTAAAGATTTAAAAAAATATATTTCATCCTAAATAGAGGTGCAGAATTGAAGATTTCTCTGGGGCAGAGGCCAACACACATTTCAAGCTCATTTTCTCAGACTATAAGACCCTTCCAGAGAAGCTTAGTAGAAGCTTTCCATGTCATTGAGCTTATCTAATCCAGATTACTAGACTATTTCTGTTCACTCATCATCATTCTTAGCGATACTCACAAGGATGAAAAAGACAAAACAAATCAGATACACACTGCGAGGAAGCAAATGAAACACACCCCACTGCACAAGGTAGCACTCATCCCAGCCACGTCCAGAGTGATGCACAGAGACCACCAGCCAGTGGCTCCCTGAGAGATTTGGCAACCTCCGAAGGACACCTCTGGCTTTTAGAACACAGCAGGGCCCACACTGAGGTCCCAGTAAGCCCCCACTGGGAGACCTAGATGTGCTCACGAACACCCAAGTCCTTAGAGGTGGGGTTGCCCACACCCGGACACATCAAGGGGAAAGTGCTGCCCAGCTTTCCAAAACCTCCCTGCACTGCGCAAACCTTTTATTATTTCATCATGGAGTTGGGGTGCAAGGGAACCCTTGTATCATCCATCTTTCCTCCATAATAAAGAGTGCCAGGGCTGAAGTTTCTTTCGCTAATCGACGTGGGTAAAGACCAGTACGCCTTTAGTGAGAAACAGCTTCAGGACAGTAAAACAGGTTGACTCCCTTCAATTCCCCAGGCAGGGCGATCACTGAGCCGCCTCCTTCAGTCCTCAAAACAGGGATAAGTGACTCGGTTACTTTCCACATAGAGTTGATTTGTGTTCTCCTGGGTGAAAACTAGGGAAATCACTAGGAACGCTGCCTTCTAGCCCACAAATAAAGTAAGACTCAATAATAGCAGGTTCAGCCTCCTTTAGGTAGACGGACAAAAAGGATGGAGCTATCAAAATGAAGATGGGACACTTTTGTTTGTGAATGAGGCTACTTCGTGCAGTTGTCATCATTTCAGTGGCACTTGAATTCACTCTTCCCTGAAGATGAACCCTGGATATACACTGCGGGGAGGGATTCAGTGCCTCCCCCAAGAGCTTATTGTTTTCCATGGCTGTTTGCTGTGCTTTCTTCCTGGGCCAAATGCTAAGACACCTGTGTCTGAACAAAAAGACAGAGACTATTTAGCCAGCAGAATGAGCAGGTTTTCTTCCTGCTGCTCTGAACCGGTGGCTTGTTCTTGCACGCAGAAGCTTGCTGCTCTAGCTTGCTTTCTAAACACATACCACCCACTTGTTCCTACATCTGACTGTCTGTGGGAAACAGCTGAGGGGGGGGGGGGGGGCTGGGCTCCCCATAAATATAAATTCCCAGGTTCCTTCCCCTGGGACTCTGGTCCAATTGGTCTGCCTGGAACCCAGGAATCTGAATGTCGACGTGGCACATTTGGGGACATGGAGTGCTGGCCCAGGTAAGGCCTGGTCGCTCTGCAGTCTCAGATCTGTGTTAGCCTTTCAGAGCAGAAACAGGAACCTGGAGATTCTAACTCAGCCTCTTCATTTTGCAGAGAAATAGCATTGAACCTACGAGATAAAACCTGGCTTGATCAGGCAAGACCAGGACTGTGACACTGTGAATGCTCAGTGTGTCTGCAGGAATCCGTGGCCTCTCAGCTGAATGTAGAATCAGGAATATGTTTCTGTAAAGCATTAGAAACAAATATCCTTACAGGGGGAAAGGGTTATTAGGAGTCATCTGGATAGAAAGAAGCCTTTGTTCAGGGGAGATGGCTTTGAAAAGCAAATGTTAGTGAAAGATGCTCTGTCAGAGGGAGGCCTGCGCAAATCCAGCCTGAAGCACAAGGACCCGCCTTTGTCCGGCCATCTGCAGCCTATGCCTGAATGTCCCTTGAAGAAGCAAGAGCTCTGATGGCGAATGGTTTTTGGACTCCAAATAAAAGAGAAACAAAGCAGTTCTTAAATAAAAGGACTGCAGTCTGAAAGCAATTCTGCACGGGAAAGGGCTTTATTGACATGTATTCCCCCCAAATGGACCATAATTAGGCCACACACTATCCAATTGCTGTTTTTATTTCTAGACTAAAGAGGAAGCATGGGTAACTTAAGGCTGCCTCAGTAACTCTATGTGGAAAATGAGTTACCCATAATGATAAGTGACCCCATAACTGAACAACTTTGGATGCCCTGGACCTGCCCTCTCACCCCAATTCTCACTGAACCGCAGTCTCTGGAAGAACAGACCGCTCTGAGCACCTCTTTTGTGGGTCTATCAGACAGTGATGGGCCTATTGTGGGCTCAGTGTGGACTGACAAAGACCTAGCCAACAGTGAACATAATTATTTCTATGAATTGGAGCCTTTCCACTTCCATTCCCCTGAATCACACCGTGGAACAGGGACCCCTTGAAGAATTCTTAACAGAAGTGAAATAGCACAGAGCAGGGCCTCCCTGGGCACTCCCGCCACAGTTTCAATGATTTGTAGACAGACTGAGCTCCTCTGAAGTTATTATTTTAACCACTTAAAAATGTCTGCAATTCACGTATTCATGGATTTCTAACCATCTGGCCCACTATCTAGAGTTGACAAAATTGAAGCCCAGTGGTTTGCCACAGGTAGTTAGTGACAGAGTGCGACAGGGCCCAGATGTCCCGACACACACTCCTCCCACATTGATGTGCAGTCTTGATAAGGCATCTTCTACCACATGAATTCCAGAATTGTTAGATCTTTTCTGAGGCAGCAGTGACACCTCATCTTCCATGTTTAGATGGAATCTTCTGGAAGATTTGGTAGACCTCTATAGCAAATACACTTTCATAAAACCCCCTCCCCCCCACTCCAATGAGTCAAGCCCTGGGTAATCCCCTCCCCTTGAGTGTGGGTGGAACCTCTGATGTGTTTCTAACCAATAGAATATGTCAAGGTGACTGGCTGGCCCTCCTTTGAGGAGGTTATGTGATTTGGGCTGGTCACTCCCTTGAATATGTTATGCTATGAGACACCCTCATAGGCAAATAGTGTAGAAGAAGATTCTCTTGCTGGTCTAAAGAAGTGAGCTCCGTGCTGCGAGATGGCCAAGTGCCCAAGACTTGCCAGTGGCCTCTCGATGCTGAAAGTAGGCCCAGCCAGCAAGAAAGCCACAGGGGCCTGAATTCTGCCAAACACCACGAGAGCTTGGAGAGGCCCCTGGCTCCCGAGAGGAACGCAGGTGGCTGACACCTGAGCAGAGGTTCCAGGTGAGCCTTGCCCAGACTCCTAACACACAGAAACCATGAGAGAATAAGTGTACAGTGGATTCTCTTCATTCACATAGTCATGTTCTATGAAGTCCCTGTGATAAATGAATTAGTGCCCGTGCTTCTAGGAGAAATACAGGGTTAGGTTCTTGGGAGCCCCTAGTCGCAACATTTTCATCAACCGATTGATGCATAATCTAGTTTTACGTGTGTTTCTGTTTAAAGACACCGTATTTAATGTATAGTTGATTCACTGACATTGAATCCATGGCCAGTGGCACTGTAACTCATTTTTAGATATGGTCTGCATGTGGTCTGCACATGGTCTGCAAATGCCCACTGCGATGACTGAGTTTGTGGGTTACCAGTGAATTTTAGCAGGTACAGAATCTGCATATAATAAGGATGGACTATAAGTTTCCAGCTGCTCCTGTGGCCATTTGTTGGGCCCCAGTAGCTAAAGAACGCATTCTCGAACTTCAGTCCCTCCTATTAACACGCTCTTCCAGTCCCGGCCTCCTGGGCCATTCACCTAACCATGAATGTGACTCGTGTTCTGTACATCTAAGGACATTAATACATGCTGTTCTTCTGACGCAACCTCTCAGTTACTTGTGCGTGTCATGGAACATTCCAGAACTTCTCAGCATTAGAAAAGTAGAAGGAGTTCGCAGGCTTTGCTGTCCTTAATTAAGATATGGTCACTGTAATAGTTACGGTTCATTCTCTCAGCCTGGCTTAACCATTAGGTCAAATCTCCTGTATTCTTAAAATCAATGGTCTACACCTTCTTATTATCCTGGAAACCATACTATTTTTTTCCCTCCAGGAATTCCACCTCCTTTCCCTGAGTGGGTCAAAGAATCCAAGAGCTCACTCACCAGTAAAGGCCACCAGGGTAGAGAGAAGACCAGGACAGCTGTCCTGTTCTCTGGCCAGCCCAGCCTCTCTTGCTGTGGTCATTGGCCTGCCGTGTGGCTTTTAAATTCCCAGCTCACTGGCCACCAGCCCCTTGCCTTTGTACATTCCCATATGTTTGCAGCAAATCAGACTTACTCCTCAGTAAGCCTAAAACAGGGTCTCCCCTCTCCAGGTCTGGTCCCCCAGTGCAGACACACCTGGCATTGGACATGGCCTGGGACAGTGGTCAGCAAACTCATTAGTCAACAGAGCCAAATATCAACAGTATAACGATTGAAATTTCTTTTGAGAGCCAAATTTTTTAAACTTAAACTTCTTCTAACGCCACTTCTTCAAAATAGACTCACCCAGGCCATGGTATTTTGTGGAAGAGCCACACTCAAGGGGCCAAAGAGCCACATGTGGCTCACGAGCCGCAGTTTGCCGACCACTGGCCTGGGATATGTGCCCCTGCCTTGTTCTGCAGACTACAGCTGTTGTGGAGCAAACGCGAGTAAAGACCACTGGAGTCCAGACCAAATTAAAATTTAGGGAGCCTTTATTGCTAGCCGGCGACTGCTCTCTCTCCATGCAGGGAAGTCAGAGAGCAGCCCCGACCCTTTATGCAAGACCACTTTTAAGCACATTAACCACATCCTGTTTTTGCAGAGTAAGTAACCCAAGACAAAACAGTTTTTCCCAAATAATGTCAGGGCCATGCTATTGACGACCATGTTATTTACAGGGTTATCCTGTTCTTTAGAAAGCTGACAGTGTTCTATCTTGCGAGGCTATTTTGTGAGGTGCAAGGGGAAAGAGGCCATGAGACCATATCTCAAGGTCTGGCCTGGTGTCAGCACTGACAACCCTATCTGGGGCATAGTCCACGGCCTCTCCGGAGTGCTCAAAAATTCCCACTGTCTAACACAGCTCAGGAACCCCAGATACCATGTCCCTACAGCCCAGCCTGAGCTCCCTCACAGTAGCTTAGCTGGCCAGGTTAACGCCCGTGCATAAAGCCAGTGCTTCTCTGAAGCTCGTGCAGAGGACAGTGAGACTGGATCTGAAGTGCTTTCTCTCCTGGGGTCAGCTTTGTCTCACCCCAGAGAGACCTTCATCTAACTCACCACACATGTGATACCCCTTCTCAATCATCCTCAAGCCCAGCCTGCCCTCAAAAGCCCACCCAGTTACATATCTTCCAAATATCACGAAAAAGGAGCTTGGGTGTGACACAAACATTCCTATGTCAGACTGTACCACTGAGGCACCAGACTTAGATAAATGTAGGGAATAAGGTCACCTTGAGAAAAAAGGAAGAAAGATCTGACTGTCCACACTGGATGAGCTGGGTCTCCGCATCCCAAGGGCTGAGCTGGCCTCAGTTGTTTGCCGGTGTTGCTAGGTTAATCCTCATGAGATCGAATGTAGCAGAATCAGAGGGGCATGAATGATCCATTTCATGAAGCACTGCCTGCATCTTAGCATCGGCTTTCGCAACAGCCTCAAAAAATAAACGATTTGGACTTGCTGTGTGCTTGCAGAATGAAGGGATGGCCTAATGAAGCCATAGTTTTCCCTTCTTTTCAGCCTCTGTAGAAAATATATAGTTTTCCTCTTTGGTTGATTTCCTAAGGATTTCATATTGGTGGGGATTGATTTTCTTCTTTTCATCGTTATCAGTTGATGCTATATTCTCAGATCACTGAGCATTAGCAATGTTCCAATCTCATTTACAGAAAGCTGATTAAAATTAAATTTGGAGGATGAGGGACAACACATAGAAAGAATTCTAAAGCATGTTAGCACTTTCACCTTAAAAAATGAAAAGAATTGCAGTAATTTATAACATAATTCTGCTTAGGATTTTATTATGTGATGACTTTGAGATTTCCTTTTTCAGAATTTATAACTGAAGTGAACCTTAAAACAGTCAAAGGCATCAGAGAATAAAAGCAGAAGACACTCCTTGATATAAATACATGCAAATACCCATGGGATCCTTCAGGAGGGAAAAGGGCAAATCCACGCACCAGTGATTACTCTCAACTTGGTCATCCACTCATTTGCATGACTTTCAGATATAATCACCTGCTTGTAATATTCCACCTGGCTTCCTGCTCCAGAATACTTCCTCTCTCCATGGCTAAAGTGGTTTGACTTTATTCCCATTTGACTTCTTCATCCTAGACTTCTCCTTAAGGGCTACTTTCCAAACTAATATGAAGAATTGTCACACAATGTCATTCTAGAAATGATCTGAACCATCATGGAAATCAAAAGGGATCAAGTAGCATTCTCCAACATATTTTGTTAGTATTTTTATTTATACCTTACTTTTCTCCCAGAGAGTGTTTGAGACATCTCATTATTATACATATAATGAAATACAACTATTTTCAAGTTAGATAAAACAACAACAACAACAACAACAACAACAACAACAAACAGCGAGAATAATAGGGGGTGTGGGGGAAGGATAGAAAGGACAAAGTCTGTGTATCTGCATTAGCCCACCGGTATCATAAGTGTGTGTAATCAACAGTGAGAAAATCTCATTGGCATTCAAGTTTAGATGTCCTTCTTGCTCAGTTTATGAGTCAGGCTCCGGTGACTCTGCTCCGCATGTCTCTTGTTCTTCCCCTGTGACCCAGGGCCAGTTGGTGCATATTCTTCTCACTATCATGACTGAAGCACAGGACGGCAAATGGAAACACTTGATACCTTTCAAGGCATCAGAGTTGGCAGTTATCACTTTTATTTTCCAAATCTTGCGTAAGTTCTTTTCATGGGCAAACTCTAAACCAAAACTGCATAAGGGAAGGGGTTCTGGGAAATGTAGTTCCCAGTCTTAGACACACGTGCTGGTGATGATGGTGGTAGTTATGGTTGTAGTGGTGGTGATGGTGGTGGTGGCAATGTGGTGGTGGTGACAACAGTAGTAATGGTGGTGGTGGTGATGGAGGTGTCGATAATGGCATTAATGATGGTGATGGTGGTGGTGGTAAGCTAACAATAAATAATCTGGCACAATATGCAAAATGTCCAATTCCTGACCACTTTTTTAGAGATGAGCTGAAAACTTCCCTTTACAATTTTTAGAAATCAATGCAAAGGGAAAAACATCAGTTACATGATCAAAGAGACCACTAGATTCGCCTTAGGGTTGAGTTGTTTATAACTCATTATGGAGCGAGTCCTTTCATCTGATGTTTCATAGCCTTCCGTTTTGAATCACTCCTATATTTTATCTGATAATTCCACTGTTGTTTTTTCCCTGTTCTTTCTTTCTCATTATTTCACTCATATTTTCCATCTCTATCTTTGGGGGAGATTTTCCTGACTTCACATTGAATTCTTTATTCTCTAAAGGTGTTTTTGTTTTATAATTCTTTCTTTTTCATATCATCTTGTTCTTGATTTATGAACTAAAAACCTTAAGTCTCTGTATTAGTTAGAGTATTGATCTTTCCACATTTCTTCTGGTATCTATTTCATCTGTTTCTTTATCCAGGCTTTTCTCATTGGAGAATCTAGATCTCCTTCTCTGCCTGGTGATGCTGGGTTTTCTCTTTGGGTTTGAACCTGTGTTGGTTCTCCCTGCTGCTGAGTCTATATGGTCATGGCTATGTTCAATTATTTTAGAAGACAGGCTGCAGGGTTTTTGCCTGGAATATCTAAGGCTGCCTATCCTGTGGATGGGGCACAGGGGTGCTAAGTGGCGTACCTGCCACCTCTCGGAACCTCAACAACCCCACTGCATCTCTTTCCCATATTCCAGGGAGTGGCTTCCCCCACAAAGTTCCTTAACCAATACTTTTCCAGCTGACTAGTAGTGTCTGCACTCTCCATTGAATAATTCATAATTTCTCTGCTTGCCTTTGCCAACTTCATTGTATATTCAAACTCCTTCTCTCATAATAGGGCTAAGTGAACTAAAAATGAATATATATTACATAGTATTTTTAATATTTGGAAAAGTCACTTCCCCTCATAGGATTTCCTTTTCTAAATATTTAAAATTTATTCTTATCACTATTCTTCCAAATGAACTTGGGAATTATTTTGGCAAGTTTCTCCAAAAATAGTTTTAAAACTTTTTTTGGAATTATTTTAATCATGTAAGCTTGGAAAATTTTGTCATAACAAAATGGTTTAATGGTCTTATCACCCAGGACATATTATGTAACATATTATGCAACATGTTGTACATTTATTGCTGTGTAATAATAACAATAATATTTATATTAATAATTATTATGTTTTCTAAGTAGTTATAGGGAATATAAAGACTTGATTTTTATTACTTTCATATTCAGCCACAAATATTATCAACAATCCACATATTATTTTGATTGATAATGTGGGGATAAACATATAATCATATTGGCTAGAAGTAAAAATACCCTCATTTTCTTCATATCAACTGTATATTCCTTCTTTTTGTCCTGTGTCCGGAGCCTCCAAGATAACATCATAACACACCGGTGGTAATTTTTTATTTCTAATTCTGTTTCACTGCGGTTTCTCCATTTATTCCTTGATTACACTTGGCAGAGGTATTCATCATCTTTGTAAGTGAACTGATTTTTGTTTTACTTGTTACGATTTTTGTAATTTATTAATTTATGCTTTTATCTATGATGCGCTCTTTCTAATTCTCTACATTGAACTATTATATACACATTTTTTAAAAATTTGGTAATGAAAAAATTTAGGGTTAAAAATTGACCTCTCCTGCCTGAGCCAGGCATGGCTCAGTTGGTTGGAGCATCATCCTGTGCACCAAAAAGGTTGCGGATTTGATTCCTGGACAAGGCACATACCCAGGTTTTGGGTTTGAGCTCTAGCCTGGGCTCATAAGGGAGGCAACTGATTGATGCTTCTCACCTCTCTTTCTCTCTTGATTAAAAATCAACCTCTTCAGATATCTCTGATAACCTTATATATGTAGTGTTTTTGTTTTTATGGTTTAAAAAATAATTTAAAATAATATTTGGTGGCTTACTTATTGTATGGGAGTGTTTTTATTTTATTTGCAGTATCCAAATGATTGAGTATTCTTTCTAAATTTGTATACTAGAGGCCCAGTGCACAAATTTGTGCATGGGTGGGATCTGGCCGGCACACCCCGATGGGAGCTGATAGGGCAGAGGGGGAGGGGCCACAAAAGGTTGGCCGCTGGCCCCACCCCTGATGCAGGGGGAACAATTGGGGGTGGGGTCAGCCAGGGGGAGAGGCTGTGGGCTGTTGGGGGGGACAGATTGGGGCCCTGATTGGGCCGGTTGGCCACCACAGTGGGCGTCATTGCGACCGGTCATTCCGGTTGTTCTGGTCATTCCGTCACTCTGGTCTCTGGGCTTTTATATATATAGATTTAAATTTTAGAAGATTGTGCAGCAAATAATATTTTTCTTTGAAGCCATCTATAAAGCCAAATTCATGCAACTTTGGTCATTGCTCCCCGGACACTTGAAAACAAGAAGTCCTGTTAGAGTGAGCATGACCTTTATGAAGTCTTACTAAGGTCATCACAATGGGTTGAATAATGGCCCCTAATTCCTGGAACCTGAGAATGTTACTTTACACACACAAAGAAAGATTCCAATGGGTAGAAGGAATAGTGAAGCATCCATAGCCTTGTCCCTAGGGAAAGGGGTGGCCTGTCCCCGGCCACCATGAAATGAGAAGCGCCCTTCCCTGTCTGAAGCTCCCACAGGCCCACAGTTCACACAGCACAGGGCCAGGTGTGGTGTCCTCAGCAGAATATAGAGAGCCTCCTATTAGGAGTTTTTGGGTGGATATGCAAGGCAAACCAGAATCCTCTGCACCTCGGCCTACGAGCATCAGGATGGCCAGTAATGAGCTGCGACATCCCCATTGTCCCCTGGGCAGTGGCAAGCCCTGCACACTGCCTGGCAGTCATGCCAGCAGCAGTACAAGCTCGGGCAGGTGCCTGGACCTGTCCCAGTTTCTGTTTCCATAAAGTTAAGATAATTGGGCCTCTGTCATGGGGAGACAGAGGATTATATAAAATAGAGAACATAAGGCACCTGACACAGAGTGCTAGGAAAGGGGGACCGCTCCCCATCCCCCAACCCTAGGTCACAGCAAAGGCGACTGACCTTCAGTAGATCAAATAGGCTAGCCGCAGCTGCACTTGGAATCTGTACACCTTTGACCAGGAAACCTGAGATGAGAGAGTGTTTGAATTGGCTCATGCAAAAAAACAATATTTGCTCGAGGTTGGCTCCTGCCTTATGAATTTTTAAGCTCACATAAATCACACTGTAAAAATGGACAAAGGCTGAATTTCCTGTGCCAGGACCAAAATAGAAGCCGCTGTGTCTCTTAAACAATTGTGATTATCTTTCCATAACCCAGTAATGCTGAGATGAAGAGTGGAGCTGTTTCTCTCTGGCTCCTAAAGTGTGATGTAAAATAAATGGGAGCAGCCTATCGCCTCGGCATTGTGCCTCTGTCTCTCACTTGCAAAGACCAGGCTGCGCAAAGGCCACTGAGCGCCTGGGGCAGAATTTTGCTTCTTGGCTCTCCTTGCTTTTCCCTGCAGCTGTCGTCACCAGGTCCCCACCAGTAAATGATTGATGGAGAGCCCCAGGGGGATTGGCCCAGCATTTAGAGTGAGTCCCTCTGCAGTAGCTTTATACTGAAAAATACCCACTTACAAAGATGTACGAGGCAGGATCTGTAACTGCAGAGCACCGCATTTCATTTTTATTTTAAATCTTTATTGTTGAAAGTATTACATATGTTCCTTTTTTTCCCCCATTGATCTCTCCCTCTCCCTAGGCCTTCACCACCCCATTGTCTGCGTCTATGGGTTATGCATATACACATATGAGTTCATTGGTTGATCTCTTTCCCCCTCACCCCCACCTTTCCTCTGAGGTTTGACAGTCTGTTCGATGTTTCTATGTCTCTGGGTCTATTTTTGTTCATCAGTTTATGTTGTTCATTAGATTTCACATATGAGTGAGATCATGTGATATTTATCTTTCTCAGACTGGCTTATTTTGCTTAGCATAATGCTCTCCAGGTCCATCCATGCTGTTGCAAATGATAGGAGTTCTTTCTTTTGTACAGCAGCGTAGTATTCCATTGTGTAGATGTACCACAATTTTTTAATCCACTCATCTGCTGATGGGCACTTAGGCTGTTTCCAAATCTTAGCTATGGTGAATTGTGCTGCTATGAACATAGGGGTGCATATATCCTTTCTGATCCGTGTTTCTAGTTTCTTGGGATATATTCCTAGAAGTGGGATCACTGGGTCAAATGGGAGTTCCATTTTTTGAGGAAACTCCAAACTATTTTCCACAGTGGCTGCACCAGTCTGCATTCCCACCAGCAGTGCACGAGGATTCCCTTTTCTACACATCCTCGCAAAAATATGGAACACTCACAAATCTGCTTGTCATCTTTGCTAATCTTCTCTGCATTGTTCCAAATTTAGTATATGTGCTGCTGAAGCGACCACCAGAGCACCATATTTTAATTAAACAGTGCTTCCAGGAACTCGACAAGCATATCTTTAGCACACTTATGAACTACAAACTTCGAAGATTAATAAAACAGCTAAGAGATGATTCTCCTTTCAGTCCAGTGGGAAAGGGAGACATGAAAGCCCCTGGTATACTGTGAGGTAGGAGAAGCACGGACTCATTGCAAGCAGATGTAAGACGTCACCACGGAAGGTGGAATTGGAGCTGACCTTTAAAAAATGACCAAGGTTTTGCGTGGCATATGTGGCTCAGTGGTTGAGCATCAACCTATGAACCAAGAGGTCACTGGTTCAATTCCTGATCAGGGCACATGCCCGGGTTGTGGGCCCAATCCCCAGTACGGCGAGTGCAGGAGGCAGCCAATTGATGATGTTTCTTCCAGAAAATTGTGGGTAGGCTGAGTGACACTGGCAATTCGGTGGGGCTGGGGTGGGAAAGTGGGCGTCTGTGATATGAGGCTGGAAAAATAGGTATGAAGCTCAGATTTCAGACTCAGGTCAGAGCCTTCAGGGAAACTGGAGGCTTTTAAAGGCACTTAGCAAGGGGGTTGATATGGTGTCAGCAGTGTGACCATTCATTTGTTCATTCATTCACTCATTCATTCATTCACTTAACAAGTATTGACTGAGATCCTCCATGAGGGATAAGGTGGTAGGTCATAAAATCAATGGACCCTGGCCCTGTGGACCTTGCGGTCTTGAGAGGTGACAAGCCTTAACAAACAAACCCATAAGTACTAGTGTCATTACAAGCAGAAGCAAGCACCGGGTGAGAAGGGGCAGGGGGTGTCCCAGGATGCAAGCAGCCCTGACTTGTTCTGGGGTGGGCAAGGGTGGGATGGCCTCAGGAGGAACTGTCACTCACGCAGGGTCCTTAGGGACCCAAGGGAGCTGGAGAGCAGGGTGTTGGGTGTGTTCAACTCCAATGAGATAAAAGCTGTGAATTCTTGGAAACAGGGACTGATGCTCTTTGCCTTCTAACACATGATGTACACTACTTTGCTATAAGCTGTAAGCACAGGCTTCATACATATAATCACATAACATTTATTTATATTCAAGAAAATTGAGCTTCCTTATGGAAGCACAGGCCACAAAGAATTCATTTTCGATTGAGAGAAAAAAAAGTTTTCTGCTTCATCTCAAATTGCTTTGGCCATGATTAGATTTCAGTGTGAAAAACTGGGGCAGCGTGTTTGGGTGAGATAGAAACAGGAAAATGCAGAGCCCCTGGGAACCAAGTAGCAGTGAGACAATCATCAAATACCCCCAACCCCAAGTCCCCCAGAATAACAAGGGATGGGGGAGTAGGTGATTCCCAGGGGGCTGACCAGACCTCTTCCCACTTCTCTCTGTGGTCTCAGCACACAGGGACCTGGGAACCAGGCAACGGTGTACCAGAGGATGAGGTCCTGTCCCCCATCCTCATCCATGTGGTCATATTCGCTTGGCCCTAGAAGAATGGTAGGTGACGCTATTCATGGGAAAGGAGCGTCATTTCCACCATCACTCGTCACCTTCCTTCTTGTCCTCCCCTTTGGGACCTTAATAAGTGCAATCAATGCATGTGATAATTAAACATTCCTTTGTGCATTGTTTATTGTCTGTCCTCACTAGAGTGCAAACCCCACTGGGGAGGAGCTGGGACTGTCATATTCATGTGTATGTCCCTCAAACCAAGCTTGGCCCACCGTTCATCGGCTGAATGAATCCACCTTCAGACAAACACCTCTGTCTGCATACATTCCATGTAAGTCTTTGGGAGGTGGATGGCTGGACGCACCAGCAACCAGCCCACTCTCACTCTCACTCTCCTCATGGGCCCCATCTATAATAATAAAAATGTAATATGCTAATTAGACCTGATAGCCTAACGACCTTCCAGACTTCATTCTGGACGTCCTTCCAGACGAAGCTGTGGTGGTGGCTGCTGAGACAGAGGCAGTTAGGGGTGATCAGGCAGCTGGGTGAGCAGTTAGGGGCAATCAGGCAGGCAGGCAGAGTGGTTAGGAGTCAGTGGTCCCGGATTGCAAGAGGGATGTCAGACTGCCAGTTTAGGCCAGGATTGGGCCTAAACCAGCAGTCGGACATCCCCTAAGGGGTCCTGGATTGCAAGAGGGTGCAAGCCAGGCTGAGGAACCCCTCTTCCCTGCACAAATTCATGCACCAGGCCTCTAGTTTATAATAAGAAACTGTTGAGGATTCACTCAAATCCCCATTTTGTGGGCTCTGGCTTCAGATAAATAAGATCTCAAGAAGAAAGTGGCCCTGTCCAGCCGGTGTGGCTCAGTGGTTGAGCACTGACCCACATACCAAGAGCTCACCAGTTGGATTCCCGGTCAGGGCACATGCCCAGGTTGTGGGCCTTATCCCCCCTGGGGGTCATGCAAGCACCAATGGATGCTCTTCTCTTATCTACATTTCTCTTTCTCTCTCTCTCTCTCTCTCTCTCTCTCGTTCTCCCTAAAAATCAATAAAAATATATATTTTTCAAAAAAGTGGCCCAAAATGAGAACTAGCTGTTTTTTCTCTGGGCCTCTTTCCCCGCCCCCCCCCCCCCCCCAATAAAGCCTCTCAAGAAATTCAGGCTTCTAGTGTTAGCTGGTTTGGCTCAGCAGATAGAGTGTCGGCCCACGGACTGAAGGGTCTCAGGTTTGATTCCAGTCAAGGGCATGTACCTTGGTTGCAGTCTCGATCCTCAGCCCCAGTCAGGGCACATGTGGGAGGCAACTAATTGATGTGTCTCTCTCACATCAATGTTTCTCTCTGTCTCCCCCTCTCTTCCACTTTTTCTAAAAATCAATGGAAAAACAACCTCGGGTGAGGATTAACAAACAAAAGAAATTGTCTTCTAGTAGAATTAATTAGTTTGTTTATTGTGTTCATCACAACTGGGTTTGCTTGGCTTCCACTAGAGCCCTCTTTCCAATAGTGTTGACAAGTCACCCAGTTTGGAATGGTCATCAGGCCCAGCAGGGAAGCAAGGAAGAGACGAGCGCTTAGGCTAAAGAACACACTTAAATAAAATGGGCAGGAATGGTGCTCCTACAGCTGGGAACCTCCACATTCACCAAAACCGCCCTCTCCAACATCTATGTAGCCTGAGACTGAAGATTTGAACACGTGCACACGTAATCACCACAGGCCTCGGCCTCAGAGCCCTGCTTTGGGCAAGCGCGGGCCTCCTGGGTCAGCAGGACCAGAGGGCATCACCAGAGACACAAAAAGACGGAGTTCAAGAGAAGGGCACGATTCTGATGCATTAGAGCAAAGGTTCCCTGAAACGTGGATTTGCTGCAAGGAACAAAGAATTACCTCTGAAGTGGGTTTGTTTGTTTTTAATTTTAGTCTTGGCGTGATTGGAGAGACAAGGCCGTTCTGGAAAGAGACCATCATCCGGAGGTCAGTGAAAATTGCTTGCGGTGGAAAAGCTAATACCAAATTTTAAAACACAATGAAAGAGTTTAATAAGGTGCCCAGCTTACAAAAATAAATCTATATAAAAAAATCAATAGCTTTATTTTGCACCAATTATACCATGGCAGAAAAAGTAACGGGAGAAAAAAAAATCCACACACAGTCGTAACAATACATGTGAAGTGCCCAGGAACCATTCTCACGAGGTGAGTGGAAGCCCTACGAATGCTTTAAAGTGTCCTTGCAGACGAAGACAGTTTGCCCAGGTTTCTTAAAGGGAGCAACCGAGGCTGTCATCGGAATCTCCCGTGTTGTAACTCCCAGGATCCTCCATTCATTTGCTCTGGTGTCTGTATTCTCCTATCTGCTGCCTACACCATGATGGCAGAGTCTCTGTTTCAGTGTCTAAGCTGCATGTCCAGCATGAAACCAGGCTGTCAAATGTTCAAAGGCAGCAAGAACTGAATGGCTACATAGGATCTGCACATTCCGGAGAGGAAGCTGAGAACAGTATTTAGAACAGCACCATGTACAATTGTGTGGGTCCCTGGATACAGTAGCACAGGGAACATGGGGTTTCTGCAGCCAAGCACTGCTGGATGGTATATAAAGAGTTCTGACTTCAAAGTTACCGATTGCGTTAAACAGGATCGCATTGAAAAAGTCCAAAAGGAAGACGTGAATAAGTAATTTGCTCTTATTGTCCCAATGATTATATGTTGAGTGACATGTTTATTTCTAACTTAATACAAGTTAGAAGCTAAAATTATCTCAAGCACAAAACAGCTGAGTTTAGAGAGGGTTTTATTAATTAAGCAAGTAAACACTTCACAAAACACTTTGCCTTCGGCTAAAAGAAATCACTGCTCAGGAGCATGCTGGAGCGGGAGGAAGGAAAAGCGCCATTTCCCTGCAAACAGAGTGTGGGGGCAGGAAACATTGAGTCCCGGCATCCACTCTGCCATTTTCAATTTGGCCAGCGTTCTCTCTGAGCACAGACCTTGCCTGGCTGTGAGAGAGCCCTGACACTGCATGTTTCCATCTACAGCAACAATGACCGTTACTTCTCCAAGCCTCCAGCTTTGGAGGAAGGCAGGGCTTTTTGGAGAAGAGCGTTGTGCTCCTCAAAATGTGGAGCCCCAAGAAACTGATGCACAACCAGCCTCATCTTTGTGAAAAAATAAGTATATACAAGCCAAGGTCTTGCAAGGGACAAAAAAGGGAAAATTAACAGCTCACAAACTCCTAGGAGAGGAAAGCCAGCAATAGCTACACTGCCTTCAGATTCTCTCTCTCTCTCT